>NW_022111369.1:9797086-9806930 GCF_000313985.2 Echinops telfairi
TACACATACACATTTAATTTATCCACATATACATATTATCTAGATATCTATATATGCTCTATATAATATATACATAGCTCTCTATACATCTCTCTCTCTCTCTCTCTCTCTCTCTCGCTCTCTCTCTCTAGATAGAGAGACAGATTACACCTCTTTCCTTCTTGTATCTTTGGATAATGTGGCCTAAGAAGTTTATGAACCTCTGAAGTGACCGTGATTCCTTATACTGTAAACAGTATTTTCACTAATGATGTTCATTCACTTATCATTCACTATAGTCACTTTTGACTATAGATAGTGAGGGCAGTTTTGAGTCCATTTTTCTTAAAAATCTTGGGCTTGATGACTACTGGTTACTAGAATCGTAAAGATACTCTTGGGGAACAATAAGTAAGAAAAGTGAAGTGACAAAACACTTCACATAATGGTGATAATACACTAGATAAATACCAAATAAACCAGATAAAGAAGAGATGGGCCAGGGGGTGGATAGCAAACAACTGGTAGCTTGAAACTGGTTTAGTTTAACTGGTTAATTGAAACAGGTTTCCATCAAAACACCTCAAAGTGGAACAGTATTTTTTCAGTTTGATTTTTTGTACTTATTCAAGGTAGTTCTGTACATGAAACCACTTGTACAAATGACATCTGAGTGTGTTGATAGTTTCTCTTTGCCATTCCGTACTCTCTGGGGTTGAGGTGGGGTGGGGGGAGTGGTGGCTGCTGAGCTATATAAATTTCTTCAGTGGACTCCCTGAATCCCCTTGCCTAGTTTTAGTAAAAGTTTAATAAATCTTTGATACAGCTATGACTATTAGAATAGAGGCTTAAGCTATTGAGCCTCTTGGCTGCTCCCTTCCTATGGCATAGTTTCGAAGTGGCTGTATTCTTCCACCAAAGGCCACAGGCGCAGACAAACACTTATTTCTCTCATGCTCTCTTCAGGTTTCAACTCCTGCAAGTCTAGTGGTGAACTCCTGCTAAGACTTGTCCTGGGTGCTTCAATACCGCTTGTTATTTTTTGGTAATTCTGCCAATGCCATTATAAATAGTCCTTTCATCAATCTCTCCTCAATTGCCCTGTCTGTTTCTGCCATCTGTTTCCTGCCAGAACCCTGACTGGTATTTGACCTACGTATAAATGGTCATCTATTTTCCCTGTTCTCCTTCACAATGTATGGAAGCCAAGATGTAGCATCATAAAGCTGCTGAATTATCAAGGCCAGGACTTCATCTGGTTTCCAAAACGTGTTTAGTTTTCTCTATAGAGTGCGGGTTTGTACACCGATTCGAAAGTTTTCACAAAAAGTCTGGATGTTCAGAGTCCTGTGGGGAAGCAAGGAGGACAACTATAAAATTAGGGGAAAAATAGGGTTGTATTTTTGCTGGTTAATAATTGAGTAAAGCTAAGATAAGGCTTTAATTCTCTAGCTCTTTTCAGTTCACACCACTCCCTAATGGCTTTGATTGACAATGACCATTTTTCATTGAGCTTATGTATATTTTTTGGTCTTACAGTATATTAAAAAAGTAAAATTGAGTAAATCACTCCATCCCTTTACTGAAAATATTTCAAATTCCTCCATCACCCTCAGGATAGTCTTTGAACAGAGAGTGATCTGGTCTCCACCTATTTTCTTGATGGTGTTGTGTCCTCTTCCCGCCTTCCCATCAAGCTCATTTCTTTCCTAGTCCTTGAATTTACCACGGTCATTTCCACCGACCTCATTCTCTCTCTCCGTCCTGTGTCCTTTTGCATGCCACCTGAACCCACGGATTTCTCACTTCCCCGTGGCAGCAATCCATCAAATGCTGCTTCCTCCCAAGAAAGGTCTTCCCTCTGAAACCTGGAGGTCTCTTGGCGAGCGGAGAATTGACTCCAGCAACACGCTCTTTTTTTCTCTATTGTTGTTTATGATGCTCTCAGGTGTCATTGACTCTTTTCTGACTCATAGCATTCCAATGTACAATAGAATGAAAAACCGCCTGGCGCTGCACCAGCCTCACACGTGTTCTTATGCTTGAGCCCATGGCTGCAGCCACGGTGTCGATCTATGTTTCTGAAGATCTTCGTATTTTTCGATGGTCCTCTACTCAAGTAAGCATGATGCTCTTCTGCAGGGACTGGTATCTCCTACAACATGGTCAAAGTCTGTAAGATAAGTCTCACCATCCTGACCTCTAAGGGCCATGTTGGCTGTACGTCTTCTGAGACAGATTTGCTTGCTCTGAAATCTATCCCTTTCTCCTCATCTGTCCGGAATCATTGCACCCAAGCCTATGCCTCAAATGAATCCATACATTGTAGCTGCAAGTGAACTGATACTGCACAGCCTAGATAAGGCCCAGATTGTGAATGGTGCTTCAGTCCTGGGATGAGGGGGTATAAGAGTGATTGTGTAAGATTAAAACCAGATGGTGTTATTTTAATTAGAGCAATGGGGGTTTTAATCAGGAACAAATGCACTAACAAAATCAGACTATATCACGATGATTGTCTCAAAAAATCGACAAAAACTGTAAGGTCATTACTTTAGGATATCTTTGGGAATTTCCTGTGGAAAAATCTGTCCCATTAACACGGGCTTGCAAGCTTTTCCAAAACTCCTTCCAAAACCTTTTACTTTTATAATTTTCAATGAAGAGGCAAAAGGCATAAACATCTTACG
Source organism: Echinops telfairi (assembly GCF_000313985.2). Lineage (NCBI taxonomy): Eukaryota > Metazoa > Chordata > Mammalia > Afrosoricida > Tenrecidae > Echinops > Echinops telfairi. The sequence continues at coordinate 9,799,756 of NW_022111369.1, forward strand.
TCTCACATGGCACATAAGAATTTAGTTTGGGTGCTTCATTTTGGGGTGTGTGTGCGTGTGTGTGTGTGTGTGTGTGTGTGTGTGTGTGTTATCCTCTATCTGCATAAGATGTGTTTTGCTCAGAAATAAATAAAACAAAAGACAAGTTCTCCCTTTGGAACCATTAACCACTAAAGATTCCTGCGAGAAAAGTGAAATTTAATTTGGGAAGGAAGACTGGAACAATCTGGTCCTATAAGTAGTACAATATACTTAGCTGCACTCCAATCATTTTAATAACGCACACCCACTCTTTCTCCTTTTCACTTGCCTGTGCTTTAGCACTTCCATGTACGTCCCTGGAGAAGTGAGCATTCTTTCCATGTTCCTGACACTTGTGCTTATACGTATTGGGGCTGATCCTCTCTCTTCCATTAGATTTTAAATTTATGGTGCACCGAGAACTTTATAACTCCCCATTTCACTTAGTAGCTTCACAGCTGAAGTATTACCTCCTCCACGAACTCTGCCTGAGACCCTGCTGACCCCAGTGATGCTTTCCTTCTCCAAATTCATAATGTACATTTTATTGTATCACACCCCACAGCTCTTTACTGTAATAACGTTTACTGAGCATTTGTTAAACAATGCACACTCTTCCCTGTACTGTTTAATTGTCACAAGGAAGCCTATGCAGTAGGTATTGTTTTTATGCCAATTCTGTGAACCAGGAACCTGGGACCTACAGGGATGCAAATATTTGCTCAATTCTTATAGGCAATAAATGCCAACACCCACCCAGGGTTCTGAAGTTAGAGACATTTTTAAAAACCATTCTGCTTGATCACATTACACTATCTTCCTTGTATATAATGTATACTTGCACCTATGAATTATGCTTTATAAATTAGTTGAGTCTCAGCCAAATGTCATACTGTACTCTAATAGCCACTACAGTGTCTAGGTCTATATTATAGAGGCACTCAATAAATATATCTTACTTAATTCAGAAGCCGTAGTTGGAACTAAGCAGTCCTTGTGAGAGTCTCTATATTCCTACACCAGTTCACCTAACTGAATAGAGCCAAGTTGGTTTTTTTAAAACTATGAGTCTTTTATATTTCTATTTTTGAGGCCAGTGTTCCAAAAATTGGATTTATGCTGTGCAATTGAAGTTATTACTTTCAGGATCTAAAGGACAAAAACAGAGCCTGCAAAACCTTTCATACACCAATGCACTAACATGACTGGGAACAATCACTCTTTTCTGGTATAGAATGAGTTGCGATCTAAGTAAGAGTTCTTTACCGTAATTTATGTTGTGAGGAGAAACAAGGGTGCCCAGGGAGAAAGGGGTGGGGAGGACAACCATTTATTAAACTTCTCTATCTTATTGCCTACATTTACTTTGTTCTTTGAACACAGATTTGAAGCAATTTAAAGAACCAATCACAAGAAACCATGGTAGCTGAGTTTCTTCTTCAAGAGTCCTTAGATCGCGGTCAGTTGACAGACTTCATGATTTTCTAAAATATCATGAAATATTTCACAACATTCTATGTCTATTGTTATGTTTAGAGATGATGGTTCAGGCATTCCTCAGTGTCTCAAAAAGGCTGTGGCTTATGAGATCGATGCGTTTCCTGACAATTGCACTCCATCCTTGATACACTTTTTTCAGCATATCTTTTGGCTTCAGAGACATAGAATAACTATTATTTAATTTTTAAAAGGACAATTTAGATTTTTTAATATTTTAAAAATTATAAATGAAGAGTCCTCTGGACCTCATAAAACTTAAAATTACTGAAGATTCCCAAAGTACTTTTGTTTAAATGAGATATATTTATTGATATTTATCATATTAGAAATTAAAACACAATTGTTTAAAATATAAGTACAAAAAGCATGTCAGTGACAAAATCATCACAGATCCTGAAACTTCTAGAAAACAACACAAATAGTCATAAAAGAATGTGAGCCAAAAAAAAAGGTGCATGAGGTCTTAGTGCTATTAAAAAACAGTTTTCACTGACCACTCTCATCAAGGTTATATATTATGAAAATACCCTAAAAATTTACTCCCCAAATAATTTAGAACCAAAGAAACCCTTAGGGGTTCTCAGGTCACATTTTGAAAATCACAATTTCAGAGAAACCAAATATTTTGTTATTGGTGCTATTTTCCCATTTCAGAAAGCTGAAACAAATATAAGACTCATTTCTGCTAAATGGAGTGGAGTTTATGACAGATGTTAAGTTCTGGTAACATGCTGCGACATGGATGAATTCTGAGAAAAGAACCCTCTGAGGTGAAATAAACCAGATATGGAGGACATATATATAAGATTGTATCACTTATAGAAAGTAACTGGACTAGGCAAATGTATGAAGAATGAAGTAGATTGGTGGTTAGTAGGGGAAGGCTTGAGGGGGAAAGCGGCATGGGGAGTTATTGTTTAAGGGATACTGAGGATGTGGTACAACGGATGAGGTTTTGAGCTAGCCAGTGATGGAGACTCCACATGATGCATGATGTAATGTGTGTCACGGCACTGTACGCTTACAATTTTTAGGGTAGGAAGTTTTGTGTTTATATGAAGGCAAGTAAAAAAACATTGGCACAAAATCATACAAACCGTTATTAAACAAAAGTATCAAAATGTGGAGCTATTGTTTTATGAGATAGCTTACACCTAGATACACTGCTAAGGGCGATGTTTCTATCTCTTTATATATCACACTTTGATTCACGGTGTCAACATAGCAGTTTGGGCACCCATGCGGGTCTCAGATTTTGTTGTTTTTCAGTGTTCTTTGAGTTTGGGGAACAAAAAGACGTTTGTTTGGGACAAGATCAGGCTTGTAGCGTAGCAGGGGTAAGGTTTCCCAGGGTAGGGCAGCTCTTGCAACCCACCAAGTACGAGCAGGTATATTGTTGTGATGTGATTGGGGGTGGGGGGTGGGGGCAGGGGGCGGAGGGGTGTTACGTGGTGGGTCCCTTGTGTAACTCTCCTGCTATTTTTCTAACTAATGGAGTTTTTAATGCTTTCTTAAAACTTCTTCCTCATAAGCCTCCATGGTCATTTTGTTGCTTTCAAGAAAATGTATGAGGATTACTCGTTTGCAATTCCAAAGCCATCACCTTCCAAAGTGACTGATCTTCACTGATTTTAACTGATGCATGAGAAGACCTTGGAAGCTACTGTTTCAACCTCTCTCTTTTTTTTTTGGAAGGCATCCTAATGAGCTTAAGACAACTATGTATTTGATGGAGGGATCTTGTCTGCAACCATCCACTGATCACAGTGTCATATTTAAACACATTTGTTTTGATTAAATCTATGCAGGTATCCTTAGGAACTTTTGTAGCAATACTTTCCTTTAACTTACCCTTGAATATTTTACTACAATAAAAATAATTTAATTCCTAATACAATATTGAGCTACATTAATAAAAGTATATAAAATTAGGGAAAATATGTCATGGAAACCTAGAAAGAATTGAGGTGTTTTTAGTCAAACATAATCTTTTTTTCAGAGATAGAGTAAGTAATAATGTTTTTATTTCCTTAATTACTAAACAGGAATAGGAATATGTTTAATAAGTCAAGATAAAGTTTTCACAATAATAGAAATGCTTGGGAGAAAGGGAGAGAGGGTAAGTCACAGGGTTGAGGGTGAACAGGTATTAATTTGGGTGAAGGGGAGCATGATAACCCACAAGAACCTCCACCCCACCCCCCCAAAAAAAAACACCTCACTGCCCTTGAGTCCATAGTGATGCTTTACAGTGCTTCTCAACCTGTGGGTCACAACCCCATGGGGGTTGAATGACCCTTTCACAGGGGTCACCTAAGACCATCAGAAAACACATATTTCCGATGGTCTTAGGGACCCAGACACCACTCCTCTATCCGTCTCCAGGTGGGTCCACCCACATGCAGATATGCCCATGTGATGACATCATCACACCAACCCTATCACATAAACCCTGTGCAAATACAGGTGTATGTGACAGGGTTGGCACCATAATGTACTTATGCAGACCAGTCACACATGTGTAAAGAGCAGCTACTGTCTAGCGAGTAGCTGCTGTGTTGAAATCAACTACTTTGTTAAAAGCAGCTACTGTGTTGAAAGCTACAGTATTGGAGGCAAAAAACGACACTTCATGAGTTATAATTACTGGGTAAATGTAAAATCATAGTACTATAAAATCATCAACTACTGCAAAAAATCATGCTGTACATACATAGAGATTTGACAGAAGATATCTATCTGTATCTCTACATATAACAATGAATGTGATAGAGCTTTCAGGAGGCAAAAATTATGAATACTTCTTAGAATCAAGCTTATTGAAGGAATGAGTTATTGGGTCTGGGGAATCAGGATTTGGTCTCTGGGGACACAAAGTTTTCAGCTCAAGCGAGTTCACAAGGACATTCTACTTAATACTTTGGTGATTAGTGGTTGGTGTTTTAAAAACTGATGATCAGCTATGCTATCTAAGGTGCAACCACTTCTCTCTCCCTGTCCCTAGGATTAAAAAAGTGATAACATTTGAAAGACATGGAAACCACTAGTGGAACTGGCTAATGGATCTCACAAAAATCAGTCTCCATAACCCAGAGACCAGAAGAACTAGATGGTCCATCGCTAGCCCTCTACCTGCTCTGAAAGTAATCACATTAGAAGTTCCTGAAGAGAGCAGAAGAAAAATGTGGTATGAAACGCAAAAGTCATAAAATAGACCAGGCTTATTGGTAGGATAGAGATATGTGTGACCCCTGAAACTCTGGCCCTTAATCACTCTTACTGTGGAACTAAACCCACCCCTGTGGTGGAATAATCAAACATCTAAGATCTGAAAGGAAGCGTTTACTGAGGGACAAAGTTCACAGGGCTAAGAAAGAAAGAGAAATGGACACAAGAAGCACCTGGAAAAGGTGCGATAGGTGATGAGACATGAAAGGGCTCACAAAGCACAAGGTAAAACAAAATATGTAGCAACTTTTTAATATCAAACTGATGTACTCTTTTGTAAACCTTCACCTAATTCACAATTTAAAGTTTTAAAAATTAATATTTCTGAGTATAGGATATGATTTTAATATAAAGACACAATATTTTATCCTGTTTATTTTAATGGTGCTGAACATCTTTAAATTATGGTACACAAGTAAGTCATGATAACATTTACCTTACAATGTCAAACGCATCCAATGGCAGGGGCACCACAGAAGCAATCACTATGCGTATCTGTGTATTGTTCGTCGTTGACAACTGAAGCCTCATATTGTTCACGTGCAACCGAGGCCTTTCTTTCCCTGCCAGTAGGTGATTGTTAAAGATAAATGTTTGAAAGCAAGAGGTTTCACTCAGGGAACCATAAATCTGTGTTTGTGGTATTGTCTAACCTCTGTTGTGGGAACGGATCTGACATCACCATCGGAAAATTATGACTTCCTTTAAGCATAAACCACGATGCAGACCGTGGGGCAGGGAGATATGCTTTCTAGATACAGGCAAATGACACAAATGTGTATCACTCTGTTACCCATGGTGAGAGGCAAACGGACCTAAGGCTTACTAGCTCTTAATTAGAATTATCTTCCCATAGATTTCATGGTTCATGTGCTCACTAAAGTAACTGAACAGAGCCCTGACTTCCCTAAAAACTAATCCTGGCCTGGAGAATGCAAATGTCATCACTGTGATATTACAAGTCATGGAAACAACCCAGAACAGAGGATTTTCATGGAAGGGTTCAAATCAAGTCCATATTTCTAGGTCCCCAATCACTTCCCCATGTTCTTTCATCAAACATTTCCAGTGCACATCACACCTTGCCTGGAATATTTTTTAAATTCCACTTGTCAGAATGACATGATGCAAAAGTTGTGCTTTATGGTAGAAAACAACCTTCCGCCTACTTATTTGTTCACACCTCTTTCAATCTCTGACAGCACCCTCCAGGAAACCAATTTTGCTTCAGTTATTCTCTGATTCAAAACATTTTTTAAACATCTGAGCTTATGTTGGAATCAATGACATCATGTACTATCCTTCTGCTCTTAAACAACCTGCAACACCTTCACACAGATTCCTGCAGTAAATATTAAACATACAGTTTACCTCTTCCCTGCACGTGGTTAACTATCTGCACATCGCAACAGAGAAGTGGACTTGTGGAAGGTGATTCTGGGATTTGATGGTGCAGCTGGGAAGGGACGGCAGGAGTCCGTGCTGGCTCTCCAAAAAGGATTTCAATAAGAAAACACTAAACTTATTTCTTCAGGAAGGGAAAGCACACTCTGGGATTTGGCAAAGGAGAACAAGGCTCAGGGCATCCACTCCCAAAAGAAAATGTCTTCCAGAAATCTTCCCAGTTGTCCTTGGCCGGGTCTCACCTTTCCTGCCTATTTCTATCTGGCACAAAGACAGATAATTCCTCTCTATATTGGCCAGAGATATGAAGATATGTTCTTATTTCATACAAGAGAGTGAAAGACCAGAGGAGAATTGTCACTCTAGCAAATCTCAAATATAGTCCTTGACTTGCAAACACATCAAAACAAATACAGAAAGAACAAACAGGCTAGTCAAGCCAGCACAATAGGCTCTCTACCTATGACAGTATTCATCAACAGTCCTCCATGAGAACCTTGATGGCAGTGTTGACAGTGCCACTTGGTCCACTTCTCTTTCCTGAGAACTGTCTCTCTTCCACCACTATCTGTCCAGAACATAACTTTTAGAAGGGAAGTTTTGTTTTATATGGCCCCCCACAAGATGAACGTTCCCATCAGAAAGACTATGAAAACAAAATTGACTGGAGGAGTGTGGGAGGTAGAAGTATGCTGCCTATAGCACTAGTGTCAATCGGGTGGTAGTTACATAATCTGGTGTCAACTTGAAATTATTGAGTGAATGGGGTGGTGGTTAACCTGTCAATCAGGTTGCAGCTTGATGACCTCATTTGGAGTCAATAGGAGATAAAATAGCTCACTGGAGGTCAGACACACAGTCTCTCCGCTTCATCTTCCTGTTGCCAAGCCACCTGGAGCTATGATGATGGCAGCCAGAGCCTTGGAGCTGGAGCAGCCACACAGAGACCCCGGCTCGCCATAAGATGCTTCCACTGCCACTGGATCCACAAGACTTTCCACCCACTGGCCTGTGATCTTCCT
>NW_022111369.1:9807030-9849223 GCF_000313985.2 Echinops telfairi
AGTGAAAGGGTGGTGGTTAACCTGTCAATCAGGTTGCAGCTTGATGACCTCATTTGGAGTCAATAGGAGATAAAATAACTCACTGGAGGTCAGACACACAGTCTCTCTGCTTCATCTTCCTGTTGCCAAGCCACCTGGAGCTATGATGATGGCAGCCAGAGCCTTGGAGCTGGAGCAGCCACACAGAGACCCCCGCTAGCCATAAGATGCTTCCACTGCCACTGGATCCACAAGACTTTCCACTCACTGGCCTGTGATCTTCCTACACTCGGCATCATTGCATGTGTGGTGTGAGCTTAAAGAGGAATTTACAGACTGGTATTGGACATATGGGCTAATATCGGACTTATGGACTTGATCTGGAGCAGGCTGGGATGTCTTCTTAACATACCATTAATCTTTTATAGAAAGCTCTATCTTATACACTTATGAGTGTCTCGATTCATTTCTTGCTAATAACACCAGCAACCATCCATCATCAAGTGAATGGATTTTGTGCTTCCACTTAATTCTAGCCCCAACTCGAGAACAATTAGTTTTTATAACATGGCCCTGTTCAATGCTTTCCCTCTTAAAGTAATCACTGAAGATTTGGGTGCTACAGTAAAGTATGGGGAAGAAAGCAGAGGGTACCCAGCTATCAAAAAGAATAGCATCTGAAACCTGAAAGGCTTATATCCAAATAAGCAGCCATCTAAGTGAGGCGTCAACTAAATCCACATGGAGGATAGCGCACCAGCCTGTGTGATCTAAGGATGATAAACAACAAAACCCAAATCTGAAGAAGGAAAATCATCGGAGCTAAAATTCTGAACACCCAATTTGCAGAAGGTTATGGAGGACAGTAGGAGCCCTAAGTCCATTGGCAAGCTCCCTATATAGATTAAGCCTCTCCTGGATCCCCTCTGACCACACTCCAGGGACATGAATAATTAGGTTATCAGGAAGAGACTCTCAGTAACTTGATGGCATTAAGTTTAAATGTGGTAGCTGGTCATTTATCTTCCTCTTGACCCATTTTGAGTTTGTTGTAGTTTTCAAAATTTCCTGCTTCTTTCTAGACCATTCCCCTCCACCCTCACCCCTGGTTTATTTTAATATTGTCATCAGTCTTCTCTTTCTTTGCCATATTTTTGTTTGTATGTTTTCCAGTGTATGAAGCTCAGGATGTGTGGATATATAAAGACAATTATTGGTGCAATGGCTTCTCAGGGATCCAGGTGGGGGGAAGGTTGGAGGTAAATGGGGAGCATATAATACCGGAAGGGAGGGGATGCTCTAGAACTGATTGTGCTGATGTGTATGTCATCATTTTAAAATAGGACTGAGTTATGGAAGTGTGTTCTATATTAATTATAGCTCAATAAAAATATTGGGGTGGGGGAGGGGAACTAGAAGCAGCAGTGCATTGAATTCACAGGTTAGTTTCAAGCCGGACACAGGAAATGACCAAACAGAAGATAGAACATGAATGCAGGACAAAGAGCTTCAAGCGCCAGCACTTGATTTTGGAAACTGAAATGATTAGCCTGCACAAGTTGGTGCAAGAAAGGATATATTTCCCAATGGTTGGGAGAAAAATGTGAAATGCATTAACAATTTTTTAAAAGACATGTTAAAGAAAGAAATGAAATTTTTAAAAATTATTATTTGCTTTTTCCCCTCTCACCTTTGAGGAACCCAGGAGAACCAAGAAAGGAAACACAGTAGAGTCATAGTGAACTTGTTTTCTCCAGCTCTCTCTAGTGGCTCTGGGAAGTCTGACGGGGCCATTTATGAGAGCAGGTGGGTGGTCATCTGACTATGCAATGTTCTATCTGGTGAACAAATGCTGTTTGCAGATATTAACCATATATGTTTTCTATGTGTACCAGGTATATCATATCCCATGGTTCTACTGCCAAGTGTTATAACTGGATGTTTTTTGGTTAAATAAAATGAAAATGAGAGGTTCATTTCAAGAATTATTTTATTGAAAATCTTGTATTTAAACTAATAAATCGAATGATAAAAATAACTGTCTATTTTAGACCTGTGCCATAAATACGTTACGTTTCTCTTGACGGGTTTTAAGTTCCCACTGCTCTGAGATGAATGAGATAATTTTCGAGTTCCTTTACTTCCCAAGCTTGTTTTTGACCAATTCCAACTTAGAAACTTCAGCCTTTAGCTGCCTCCCCGCCAAACCTGATCTCTCTATCTCTGTCCATGAAAATCTGCATCAGCTGGACCTACGTCAGCAACAAAAATGAACTATCATTTAGTTAGAAGAAGAACAGAATTCGTTTTCTTTCAATATTCCCAACTCAAAATCGCTTCTCAGTATTTGTAGTAACAAATACTGGTGTCAAAACTGAATGCTTAGGGAGGGGGCACAAAAGAGGAGCTGATACCAAAGGCTCAAATAGAAAGTAAATATTTAGAAAATAATGAAGGCAACATGTGTATAAATATGCTCGATACACTTGATGTATGGACTGTTATAAGAGCTGTAAGAGCCCCCCAATAAAAATTTTAATTAAACATTTTTTAAAAACTTAATGTTTGTGGAGAGCGACCTTTTTCCAGACTACTTTTATGGGAATACATACACTACTAGGATATGAAAAAAAAAATTTGATAGCATCTTGCTGATAAACAATATTTCAAGATTGAAGAAACCGTGAAGAAAACATCTGAGCGCATCTGGCTTCACAAGGAGAATTTGACTCTTTATCAGCCCAACTCCTATTGCCATGAAGCAGAGGTCAATAGGCCCCCAACTTCAATTTTTCTTTATCCTGACACCAACCATGCCTCTCACAACACTCTACTTCTCCGCTGGCTTCAATAATTCATTGTAACGGTCACACAGAACTCACAAACAAAACACAATTATGAGGGTTCATTAGGGAAATTGACAAGTTACAACAAACCAGGCTCAGTTCCGAGTAATAATCCAGCCCCTGGTCCACAGCAGAATGCAACCCACCTTAATCCTGTCCATTAACGTAACTCCCCCAAATGTGATTATAACCACAGACATTGAAGACGAAATTAAACCTCACCGCCATCAAGTGGATTCCTACTCATGGCAACCCGATAGGACAGGGTAGAACTGCCCCTGTAGGTTTCCAAGACGGGAACTCTTTATGGAAGTAGAATGCCTCCTCTTCTCCCACAGAGAACCGTGGACAGAGAGGCTAGAATTTATAAGACCACAAAAGGGATTGCGTATAGAATAACTTCATTAGGAAATTTCAGTTTGCTGCAAAGATAAATAGGCAGTGTTGTTGCTAGATTCCATTGAGTCATTTCAGACTCATAGGAACAATAATTGATGACATGATGGAGTCTATCCCATTTGGTCAAGGGCCTTCATCTATTCTGCTGTCCTTTTACATGTCCAAGCAAGATGTCCTTCTCCAGGAACAAATGCCTCCTGAAAACAAGTCCAAAGTACAAAGCGCATGAGATGAATTTCACCATCCCTGCTTCTAAGGAGCGTTCTGGCTGTACTTCTTCCAAGACAGATTTTTATGTTCTCTTGCAGTCCATGGTACTTACAGTATTCTTTGCCAGCACTGTAAGTAAAACTCTTTGTTCTTTGTTCAATGCCCAGCTTTCACATTCATATGAGTCCATTGAAATGACCATGGCTCAACTTAGTCCTCCAAGTAACCTCCTTGCTTTTCAACACTTTAAAAAGGTCTTGTGCAGCGTTCTTACACATTGCAATGCGTCATTTTTTTGACTGCTGCTTCCATGAACATTGATTGTGGATCTATGCAGTGCAAAACTCCTTTGATCTTCCATCTCTTCTTCATTGCTCATTGTGTTACCTACTGATCCAGTTGTGAGGATTTGGGTTTCTTTACATTGAGATGTAATCCATACTGAAGGCTGCTTTTCTTGATTTTCATTAGCAAGTGCCTCATGTCCTCTTCCCTTTCAGCAAGCAAAGTTGTGTCATCTGCGCGTTGTAGGCTGTTCAGTAGTCTTTCTCCAATCCCGATTCCACATTCTTCATCATACATATAGGCATAGATGTTCTTACTTAATTTAATATCCTAAATTAAATTTTACTTTCTCACATTATATAGCTACTCTTTATTGATATTATTCTAAAAGTAAGGATTATTAATTCACTCTGCCCATTTAAATGTTTCTGCTGCTGGGTTGTGCAGACAATTAAATACTCTATGACTTTACTAAAGGTTGACTTTCAAACTCATTGAGAGGGTGCCTCAAGATAGGCTTGGTGAACTGTTTCCAAAAGGTCAGAGCATTGGAAATCTGCTCTATACATATGGAGACCTCTTGAGAATTAATTCAATGGCAAACCACCACCACCACCAATACCAACAAGGTTTCATTGTCAGAAAGACAAGATCCAAAAGAGTCAAGCTCTTTTTTACATGAATGTGGCATTATAAACAGACTTTATTCTTGCATTTGTTGTTTTAATAAACACACTTTCTTTTAGACTTTATTTCTTTCTTGAATATACGTTCTTGCATTTTTTTAAACTAATTCAAGCCTTAGAAATACACATATATGTGCACGCTCGCATCTTCTTGTTGTTGGGTGCTATCAAGTCTGTCACAACTCATTGTGACTTTACGTATGATACAAGGAATCATTGTTTGGCCCTGCATCATCCCCATAGTTGTTATTATGTTTGCAACTATTGTTGCAGCCATTGTGCCAACCCATCTCCTTTAGAGTCTTCCATTTTTGCTCTGATGCTCCACTCTTCCAAACATGATATCCTTTTCCAGATACTAGGCTTTCCTGATAACATGACCAAAGTAACTTTCCTTGCTTCTAAGGAGCATTCTGCAGTACTTTTTCCAAGATGGCTATTCTTGTGTTGAGCAAAATCAAATTCTTGATAGCTTCAATCCTTTCTCCATTTATCATGTTGCCTATGGTTCCAGTTGTGAGAAACTTGAAGTTATTTTTTACATTGAGTTGCAATTCATGCTGCAGTCTGTAGCCCATGATCTCTATCAGTAAATACTTCAAGTCCTCATTTTCAGCAAGTAAGGTTCTGCATATCACAGATGGTTAATAATACTTCCTCTAATTCTATTAACAAGACTACCCCGTTGTACAGATTCCAAGTGAGCACAATGAATTGTACTGGAATTCCCATTCTCAAAGTTATTCATAGTCAAAGATATTGATTATAGTCCATCTAGTCAAATGCTTTGCACAGTCAATGAAACACACGCAAAAGAATCTCTCTAGTATTCTCTACTTTGATCCAGAATCCATCAGGTACTAGTAAAGATATCCCTGATCCCATATTCTATGTCTTCTGAATCCAGCTTGAATTCTGGCAGCTCCCTGATGTAAAGTTGAAAAAAATGGTTTAATTATCTTCAGAAAATTTTGTTTTCAATGAATATTAATGATATTGTTCCATAACATTCTGTTGGATCACCTTATTTTGGAATGGACTAGACCCAGTTGGTTATCCTTCTGAATTTATCAGCATAGACTAATGAATATTTCTAGTGCTACATCAGCTTGTTGAAACATTTCAGTTGGTTTTCCATCAATTTCTGGATCCTAGTTTTTTGCTGAAGTCTTCAGTGTGCATGGAACATCAGCAACCAGTAGCTTGAAGTTCAGTGTATAGTGACATATAAATTTGTATCAATGAGTAATAAGTACACAGTAAATATAAGCATAATGAGAGGGGGTAGGAAAAGAAGAAGAGAATCAAAGTATTTTAAAATTAGTGCCCTTTCACCTGACTCATTGGTTGGAATCCAAAATTGAACAGAGGGATGGGAATGCATTCTGATAATGTGATGGTAAAAAGTTGTGAGTTGTGAGTCTGGTGGTCTTGGCACTATTCCCGGAGAACTTGAGGTCCCAGCAGATATCTAAAGGACTTCAAATTTGGTCCAACTGGCTTCTTAGTTCTGTCAAAAAAGATGCAGGGTGGAAATGGACTATTGGGACCCATCTTTTCCATCTCACTGACAGGTTTCATCTCTGAGTGAGTGGAAGGTACCGTGATGGTCACCTCTGGAGAAGTTGTGTTTAGCATCCTATTCTCAGCCTGATTTCTGAGTATAATGGACTTTGGTTTTGAAGGAGTCTTCTCGGAGCCTAATTCTATTTTGGGTAGCATAAAGGAACATAAAATTTACCGCTTGGAAAGACAAAATGGTTGCATGTGGAAATTTCATATCAGAGTCGCTGAGGAGAAATGATAAATGAGCTGAGAAATGTTATTCAGCAGAAGTATTCCCCGAGGTGTGCAGCACAGTGAACCATAGTCATCTTTACTAGATGTGCACCTGAAGGCCCCTAGACAGAATGAGAGAACACGCAGGACCCCACTCTTTAAGAACTATCTTCAGAATGCATCAACGCATTCATACACAAGGGTTCCTCTCTAATTGCCTGTGGAAATTCCAGCTGGTCATCTTTGAAAAGCTAATAGTGTTTTTGTGCTGTTTTTCTCTTTCTTTTAACTCATGGAACTCATCTATAGAGGCCTATATTGTCACGAGGGCTTCTAGCTTTACTAAAGTAAGACTTTCTTCCCCAAAGTTATTTTAAGAGGTTGCAGGGAGTACTTTTTAGTCATCGAGTATCTATCTATCTATCTATCTATCTATCTATCTATCTATCTATCTATCTACCAGGTTAAGCTCTACCACTGTATCCTTTTACTGGTGTTGCCATCTAAATAGTTTATGTTCCAGAGAATGATGCAAAGCACATCAGTTACTTGAGAGGTTAAATACCAGTGAAAAATGTTGAAAGCAATTAGAAAATCAATTACAAAACTAATTATGTAATTAATTGCATAAAGATATCCTAGATTCAAAGTAAAATACATATATACTTAGTATTATCCTAAAAATTAAAATATTCAAATAATTACTATTATAAAATATTAAAATAAAATAATATTCAGAAATAAAAAATAAACACCACACTAAGCAAGAAGTTACAAGTTGGAAATTAGATCAATTCCCTTAAGTTTTTACTTAGTCTTTTAAAATAACCTAACATTGTTGTGACCTTTGTCTTGAGACTTGTCCCATTTTAACATCCATACTAATAATAATATTCTATCATTTCATATGCATGTGATAGTTGGACATGGAAGAAGGAAAACTCAAGAAGATTTGCCTTATGGTGCTGGAGAAGAATAGTTGAAGTACCACGAATTGCCAAAAGAATAAACAAATCTGTCATGAAGAAGTACAGCCAGAATGCACCTTAGAGGCAACGATGGTGAATATATATAGAACATATCATTGATTTTTCATTTTAGATAATCCAACCTAATACAGAATGTCTTTAAAATAATGGTCCAATCCATTGGGTCTCTATTCAAGTGCACCCTCAATGCAAGAACCCTTTGTTCTGGCATTCTGTGATGCTCACCTTCTCGACAGGATCTCTGAAGACAAAATGAGTGCATAGCAAATGTGGTGAAGAAAGCTGGTGGTGTCTGGCTATCAAAAGACAGCATCCAGGGACTTAAAGCCTTGAAGATAAACAAGTAGCCATCTAGCTGAGAAACAATAAAATCCACATGGAAGATGCACATCAGCTTGTGTGATCATGCGGTGTTGATGGAATCAAGTATCAGGTTTCAAAGACCCAAAACAAAAATTCATATCAATGTGAATGAGGGGAGTGAAGAGGAGACCCAAACCCCATATGTTGAAAATTGGACATCCCCTTACAGAAAGGTCACAATGAAGAGGGTGTGGTATAGCACCGATGAAAACATAAAACTTACCTCTAGTTCTTTAATGCCTCCTCTCCACCACTATCATGACCCCAATTCTACCTCAAAAATACAGCTAGACCAGAGGATGTACATGGGTACAGATAAGAGGTGGAAGGAAACACAGGGAATTCAGGACAGATAAACCCCTCAGGACCAATGAGAGTAGCCATACCAGGAGGGGAAGAGGAAGGTGGCGGTAGAAAGGGGGAACTGATCACAATGATCTACATATAACCCGTGCCCTGGGGGATGGACAACAAAAAAGTGGGTGAAGGGAGACATCATGAAAAAATAATAAAAATGTATAAATTATCAAGGGTTCATGAGGGAGGGAGGGAGGGAAGGAGGAAGAGAGGGAAAAAATGAGTTGATACCAAGGGATCAAGTAGAAAGAAAATGTTTTGAAAATGATGATGCCAACAAATGCACAAATGTGCTTGACACAATGGTTGTATGGATGGATGGATTGTGATAAGAGCTATATGAGTCCCCACTAAAATGATTTTTAAGAAAAAATGTTCTGATCAAAGCAGTAGTTTCATTTTTTAAAAAATAATTTTATTGGGAGCTCTTATATCTCTTATCACAATCCATACATTCATCCAGTGTGTCAAGCACCTTTGCACATATACTGTCATCATCATTTTGAAAGCATTCTCTTCCCACTTGAGCCCCTGATATCAGCTCCCAATTTCTTTCCCCTTCTGCCCTCCCTCAAGAAAAATTGATGTTATAGATTATTATTTCCATATCTTACATCGTCCTCTGTTGCCCCTCACCCACTTTTCTGTTATTCATCCCCCTGGGAGGGGGTTAGAATTTGATCCTTGTGATTGATTCCCCCTTCCTTCCCTCACCTTCCCCTAATCCTCCTGTTGTCTCTACTCTCATTGTTGGCCCTGAGGGGTTTATCTATCCTGGATTCCCTGTGTTGTGGGCTTTTATCTATAGCATTGTGCATGCTCTTGTCTCATTTGATTTGTAAGGTAGAAATAAGGTCATGATAGTGGAGTAAAGGAAGCACCAAAGAACTAAAGGAAAGTGTATGTTGCATCGATGCTATACTGCACCTTGACTGGCTCATCTCTTCTCTGTGACCCTTCTATGAGGGGATGCCTATTATCTACAGATGAGCATTGGGTCTCAACTCCATGCCCCCACCCCATTCACATTGGGTATGATTTTTTTCTGGGTCTTAGATGCCTGATACTTGATCCCATTGACACTTCATGATCGCATAAGCTGGTGTGCTTCTTCCATGTGGGCTTTGTTGCTTCTCAGATAGACGACTGCTTGGTATCTTTAAGACCCCAGTCGCTATATCTTTTAATAGCTGGGTACCATCAGCTTTCTTCACCACATTTGCTTATGCACTCGCTTTGTCTTCAGCGATTGTGTTGTGAAGGTGAGCATCACAGAATGCTGGATTATTAAAACAAAGTGTTCCTATGTTGAGGGAGTACTTGAGTCAAGGCCCAATGTCCATCTGCAACTTTAATTCTTAACTTCTAAGTACACAGATCTACTTCCCCATCATCATATATACATATATTTATACACACACTTGCCTGTATTTAGGCTTCTATAAATGTCCTTTGCCTCTTGGTCCTTTCCTCTATTTCCTTTTACTTATTCTTGTCCCACCATTGTGTTCAGCTTTCATTTGGGTTTAGTAATTCCTCGCTGATTGAGCCCCAATAGGCATCCTACGACCTTCCTTCCATTGATTTTAGTTCACTTGTTGTTCCTTTGCCCCTGGGTTGGTTCCCCCCAACCTTCTTTTCTCCCACCTCTCCTTTTCCCATATCCCCTAGGAACCGTTCTTTTCATATCTGAATTATTTATCCCATCTATCTTATCTAGGTAGACATGCAGAGACGTTAATAAGTGCAAAAACCAGGCAAATCCAAATAAAACAACAAAGGAAGTCAAAACCAATAAAACAATAACAACAACAACAGGAAACAAAAACAAAAAAACAACAACAAAAAAGTCACTGACAAAAATAGAAAAGCCTATAAATAGTTCAAGGTCTGTTTGTTGGCCTTTACAAGTGTTTTCCAGTTGAGTCTGATAGGGTGTCACACTCTGTCTCCAAAATGTATTTTTAGTATTCCCTGGTGATTTCATCACTCTGCTCTCCCTGCTGCTCTACTGCATGCCCTCAGTGCCTCGCCCCAATGTGATAGGGCCAGACTGTTCACTATTCCTGCACAGTGTCTCCAGTGCTGTCCCCCACAGTGCCATGGTTCAGTGAGAGATGCCGTGTCTCATGGGGGGTTGGCCCTCCCTGTGCATTGGTTGCTCTGAGCAGGAACATCATCCTCGGGACTTGGGGGGCCAGGATGTCCTCTTCTCCCTCTCCATCCCTTTTCATTGCTCCCCTGTGCTCTACTCCAGTGCACCCTTCTCCGCAAGTTGTAGTGCTGTCCTCTGAAGTGCATTCTTCCGAGGGGGCACTCGGGTGTCCACATAGTTGGGATTGGGGCTGGCCCCACAGACCTCTCTGTTGGTTCTCTGGTATGTTGCATTCACGTCTTGGTGCTTGAAGTCTGGTTTCTCTTTCCCTTTCCTGTGGAAATACAAACAATACCCTCCCCAGGGGTGGGTTAGTGTCATGCTCCCCCACTACCCACGTCTTTTTTTCTCTTTTTTTCCTCTTATTTAGTCGGCTGCCATATGTATCCCTGGATTGGGTTTGGCCCCTGCCATAGTTGCTGGACCTCACCCCAGGGATATAGTAGCTTTGCCCTGTGCCCCGTTTTTTTTTAAAGCTTATGTCAGTGGACTCATGTTGTACTTGTCCTTTCATGCTTGGCTTACTTCACTTAGCATGATTTCCTCCAGTTCTTCCCATGCGGAAATGTGCTTCATTTGTTCATTGCTGCTTTTTAGGGAGGTGTAGTACTCCATTGTATGTAGTACTCCATAGTTTTTTGATCCATTTGTCTGTTGATGGAAATGTGGGTTGTTTCCAACTCCTTTCAATGGTGAACTGTGCAGCAATGAACATTGGAGCACAGATGTCTGGCTTTGGTTTGTTTCTTGCCTCTTATGGGTATATGCCTAGCATGGGGATTGCTGGGTTGTATGGTAGCTCAATCTCCATCTGTTTTAGATATCGCCAGATCGATTTCCATAATGGCTGTACATACTTTCAGTTCCACCAGCAGTGGATCAGAGTTCCTATCTCACCACAGCCTCTCCAACACTTGTTGCTTTCTGATTTTTTGAATTGTGCTATCATTGAGGGTTTGGGGTGGTATCTCATTGTTTTAATTTGTATTTCTCTTAAAGCTAATGATCAGGAGCATTTTCTCATACATTTATTGGCAATTCAGATTTCTGCCCCTTTGAAACTTCTGTTCAGGTCCTTTGCCCACCTTGCAAAATACTTTAGATTTTAGTAATAAGGTTTTGTCTGATGTGTCATTGCAAAAGATGCTTTCCCAGTTTGTGGGCTCTCCTCTTACTCTCTTGATGAATTCTTTCGATGTACACAGGTGATTTATCTTAGTATATCACACTTGTCAATTTGTGACTACTCCTCTGTATTTGTATCCTTCCCTATTTCTGATAACCTATGCATTCCCTATGCCAAAGTTCTCAGGTTTGTCCCAATTCCCTTATTAATGGCCCTAATTATTTGGGGTTTTACCTCACAGTCTGTGATCCACCTTGAGTTTATTCTTGTGCGTGGAGTGAGGTAAGGGTCTTGCTTCATTTTTCTGAAGGTAGATATCAATTTTTTCCAGCACCACTTGTTGAAGAGGGCATCTGCTTCCCATTTGATATTTTTTGGGCCCTTATCAAAAATCAGTTGTTTGTATGCTGATGTTTTTATTTCTGGATTTTCAGCTCTTTCCCATTAGTCAGAATATGTCATTATACTAGTACCACACTGTTTTGACCACTAGAGCACGTCTTCCCACATTGTCCTTCTTCTTGAGGACTTTTCTGCTAATACTGGGCTTTTCCCCTCTCTATATGAAGTTGGTAATCCGTTTTTCCAATTCTTTGGAGATGTATGATGTTATTCATATCGGGATAGCATTAAACTTATATAGCTCCTTGGGCAGAACTGACATCTTTACTATATTGAGTCTTCCAATCCACGAGCATGGGATATTCTTCCATTTGTTGAGGTCACTCTTGGTTTCTTGTAATAGTGTTCTGTAGTTTTCCTCATACAAATCTTTTGCTTTTTTAGTCAGGTATATCCCTAGATATTTCACACACACATCTTCTCCCCCCTCCCCCAACACACACAGAAATGCACTTGCCTTCTTGGAGGGTAGCATGTGCTATGCTAAATTTGCTGGGAAACCTTGCTCATACACCCAATAGCCTTAAACCTACATTTTCAGGCTCTTTTGGTTCCAGAACCACAATGACCATCTGAAAAGAACACATTTTCAAGCCTTTCAAGTGTGCCAACATTGCCATGTGGGCATGATGTAAATGAAAGAGCACAGGGTTCTTCAGGGATGGGTCAGAGAGATGGAAACATCACCGTCAGATGCACATGACCTAGATAGAGACATATGTCATGAAACATTCATGTAGCAGTAATTTATGATCTAATCTTTGTACTTTGTACCATCTTCCTCCTTCCGTCGTTTGCCCAACTTCTAATCGGATCTGGGGTCCTCCTCTGACAAAATGTCCTCTCCTAACTCTAGGCCTCTCTACCAGAGGGCAATATGAAATGCTTAGAGATTTGTATTATCTTTGTGAAGATCACACCTTCATTGATGCAATGGCCCTTTAAATCATTAACTAGAATGCTTACCATGGCAGACTGAAGCCTTTGCATTTGGATGCTGTCTGTATGTCCTGGTCTTCCAAAAGCCAGGTTGTATTAAGCAAGACAGCGAGAGTAGTTCAACAAATTACTCCTTTCAAAACTACAACAAATCTTATTTCTAATACACCTCTTACTGCTCTTCCTTAAAACTATATAAAGCTAATTTCTGGCAAGTTTAGAGTAGTCATTTTAACCTGGCTCCCAAATAGTAATGCTTCAAATATAATGAGGCCCAGTCTCTGAACAGTCAAATATCCTCATACTTAACCACTGCCATGAAGTGATGCCAACTCATAGAGATCCTATAGAACAGGCTATAACTGCCCTTGTGAGTTTCTGAGACTGTGACTCTTTATCAGATTAGATAGGTCCTCTCTTCTGAAGAGCTCCTGGTGGGTTTGAATCACTGACTGTGAAGTTAGCAGCCTAATGCATTCCTGGAGTGGAGCTTACTATGTATTTTCCAAAACTATCTTTCTTTTGCTAGAAAGAACTTCCCATTAACTATTTTAGAAAGAGGCTTATCAAGTAGCTCTCCAAGTGCCTTTCCATCTCTCCATTTGCAAAGGAGTGTGGGAGGTTTAGTGTTTATACAAGTCATCCCACAATCATTTTCCCAAGAGGTACTTATCCTTTGTCCACACTGGATTTTTTTCAAATAAACTTGTTCAACTACTATTAATTAATTCTCTTTCAGGACCCGTCTTGGCCTTTCTGCCTTTTTCTTAGTTATTGTAGAGATTTTCTTTCGGGGCACTTGAAAGTGTAAGAAACTGAGCAGGAGATTCTAACCTAAGCTTCCCTCGACCATCTCCTGACTCATCAACAAGATGCGGGCTTAAAGAACTGCCTATTTCAATTATAATTAATTTTTTAAACAGATACAAGAAACTCAATCTGTTGAGAAATGTCTTTGGAATGTGACACTCCAGATTAAGTGTGGGGGGAGGAGTGTTTGACATCAATGCAATGCAGACACTAAACATACCCAAGTTATCCACCTCTTAAAAATTCTGTTTAAAAATAGAATAGCATAACACCATAAAGCTAATTTGCAACTCTTATGGAAAGGTGCATGCTGCATTCATTTTTACCCTTTTTAAACCAGAAAAAAATTAAACAAACTCACTGTCATCGAGTGGATTCCAATTCATAGCTACTCTAGGAAAAGGTAGAAGTGCCTGTTTGGATTTCTGAGACTGTAAATTTTTGTGGGAGCAGGCAGCTTCTTTTTTCTTATGATGAGCAACTGCTGGATTTGAACCACTGACTTTGCAGTTAGTAGCTCATATTAAATTAATGAAAATTATTTCTAAGTATCCTTTTTTAATTTTCAAAGTTGTTTAAGAAAATAAAAATTAAATTTTCCACTGGCAAAAACTAAGAAAAGTTGCCTTTTTGAGACTTATAATATTATATTACCATTTTAAAAATTCATAATTGTTTTCCTTTTGAAAAATTTACCAGATGTTACTAGATAACTGATGTTATTGTATTGAGAGAATTCTGCTGAAAATTACAGATTAGCAGGGAGGAGAGAAAGCCAGTCAGGGTGCAGTGTAGCACTGATGAAACATACAACTTTCCTCTAGTTCTTAAATGCTTCCTTGGCCCCCCACCTCCCACTATCATGATCCCAATTATACCTTACAAATGCAGCTAGACCAGAGGATGGACACTGGTACAGATAGGAACTGGAAACTGGAAACACAGGGAATCCAGGACAGAAGATCCCTTCGGGACCAGTGGTGAGGGTGGCAATATGAGGAGGGTGGAGGGAAGGTGGGGTGGAAAGGGGGAAGAGATTATAAGGATCTACATATAACCTCCTCCCTAGGAGATGGATAACAGAAAAGTGGGTGAAGGGAGACGTCAGGCAGTGTAAGAGATGACAAAACAATAATAATTTATAAATTATCAATGGTTCCTGAGGGAAGGGGAGCAGGGAGGGAGGGGAAAATGAGGAGCTGATACCAAGGGCTCAAGTAGAAAGCAAATGTTTTGAGAATGATGATGGCAACAAATGTACAAATGTGCTTGACCCAATGGATGGATGAATGAATTGTGATAAGAGTTGTATGAGCCCCCAATAAAACGATTTAAAAAATTAAAGAAGACAAATTTTAAAAATTACAGATTGGAGTAACTGCAGAGCAATGAAAGACATCATTCCTTAGAATCACTTTTTCGCAGGAAGTCACGCCCAATCTTTAAGAAGGTTTAAATCCAAACATTAAAGACCAAAGTGAGATACTATAAAATATCAATAAGATGGGAAGCAAAAAAAAAAAAAAGATTTTAAAGTTGAAATATCTGTAGATTTTTTTAAAGTTTAAAAAATTTAAAATTTTTGTCCTACATCAAAGCATACATATACATCTCATTCAATTAATAAGTGAAACTATATAACATTAGCATGGGCATCCTGAAACAAAAAATGGAATATTAAAATGGAGTATTAAAGATCATAATGGGATACTTAAAAGATTATAATTGGATATATAAAAGGAATGCAAAACATAAGATTTTAAAATTAAAATTACTGTAGAATTTTTTAAAGGGTCAATTTCAAACCTTTATACTAAATCAAAGAATCTCATATCATCTCATTCAGTCACAAAACAAAGTGAAACTGTAATATTAGCATGGACATTTGAACAGTGAAACTAGACCGATTTTATGAACACTTTTATTGAAATACTTTAGCATTTTCTAGTATTAAAACAGCCCTATAAAATCAAAGCACCAGAATTCTCTTTACAGAATTTGATTAAGAAATGGGGAACATAACACTTTTCTTAAGTGTTTAACTTTAGAGCCCTAAAGTTTTGTTCAGACCCTACCCTGAACAAAAGAACAAAAATGACGCTTAATATTCATCCAGCAGAGGGCGATGGTACATGCTTATCTACACAGTGGAGAAGCCCTCAACTTGAGGTAAAGAATCCGTGGAAAGGAAAGTGTAGCCAAGCAAACATGTAAAGACAGCACATTTGGAATCTATCGTAAACATATTGAGGGTTAGTTCATAATGGGCGCAGAACATTTCAAACTTTCAGTATTTAGTGAAATGTTGGTAAAAAGAACCAAGGAGGAGACCCAGTTTCTGAAATGCTCCCGCTGCAAATTACAAAAATCAGAAGACTAATTAATGATATATCTATTTTACTTTTCTTAGTACTTTTAGAATTTTTTGCCTGCTTTTTTCAATAAACTGGTTTTTTAATTGAATAAAATTATATTATACAACATCAAAAACCATAAAACGGATAATATTTCGGTTGGGCACTAATCTAAGTCATACATGAACTCATTGACCTTCCCCCAGCCTTATTGCACCTGTTCTATTACTCCTTTTGTGAAGATGAAGAAATTGGGAGTGGAAAAGGGCCTGCTGTACTCATTTATTGTTTCTCGCTCATGACCAGTATTTCCTCCACTGCGTGCTACTTATATTCGTCTACTACGGAAGAGTCGTTTACCCACAACCCTCTGCTATGGCAAATTCTACTTCACTTAACCCACTCATTTTCTCCTTCAGCCCACAAGAAATGAATATATTCTAATAGATGGGATAACCCGATCAAAAAGTATTCAAAAAAAATAACCAAACCTGTCACCAGTAAGTGGATTATTCAAAATAATAATATTTAAAATAATCCACTTACTGGCAGCTTTGACCCACTGGCCTTTCATTTAGTAGCGACCACTTAAACCACAGCACCACCAGAGCACATTGTCAAAAGTTATATAAAATGATCTGTTACACTAAGATATTTAGTATCCAGAATTGTTACACTACATTACTAAAACTAAATCATATTTCAGTATATACTTTTCAAAGATGTGTATCGTTATATTTTGCTCATGATAATGATTGTGTCCTTTCTACGTATACTTGCTATCCATGTAGTTTTCCCATATGACCTTCTTAAAGAACTAATTTTGATTTCATAAAGTCCACTTTCAATTCAAGCTTTTTTATTTAACATTTAATTCACAAAGACTTTTGCTAACCTTGGTTCACAGATATAGTTATATTTGTTTTTTTTTCATTTTTTAAAGTTAATTTTAAATGCATGCAATCTACCTTTGTGTATAGTATAAGGAAGGAGAAGGCTATGTCTACCTTCACATGGTGAACAGCTTTTCCAGCACCAGCTACCAAACAGTCCAGTTTTCTCAATTATTCTAAAGCACCAGGTTCATCACATTCATATGCTTTTCTTTCTAAATGTTCCATGGTATTCTATTGGTTTAGTTTTCTAGGTTAATGCTAGTTTAATACTATATAAGAGTTAGATAGATGATACATTCAATTATTCCAACACCATCTTTGAAAAAACGATTTTTGCTCTATTCCATTGAACCTTTTCTAAAAATAATTTGCCACCATGTGGGTCTATTTCTGCACACTATAGTGCATTCTAATCTATCTGACTGTCCCTTTCCAACTTCTATGGATGAGCATGGGGTTGGCAATGTTTCTGGTCACCAGGAGAGTATGAGCAGCAAAAGATAATCACACCTTTCTCATCACCAATCACTGGTGTACATCTGTGTTGTCAGGCTGCTGTCTGGGTTGAATGTTGCTTGCAAAAGTTCAAGATGGTTATACTACTGCAGGTCAGATGAACAATTCGCTCGTCTGTCTCTTCTCTCACCACTTGTGTGCAGCTGTTTCTCCCAGTCAGTATTCAGTCCAGCACTCTATCCTTTCTTCTGAAGCTCGGCATTTCAGGATAATCATCTGCATTTGTTTCATTTTCTCCTTTATTTTTGTTATACTGTCTGTGTTGCATGTGTGACTGTGGTACGATCTTGCTGGAAGTCTCCAAGTCTGTTGTGTTTTGAATTATTGTCTTTACCCCACTCTCTCAATTTCCTTCTTTAGAATTCAGTTATAAATATCTTTGACTATGCAACTGAACTTTATTTGACTCTTCCATTCTCTTCTTTTGTTTCTATAACATTTTCCCTCTTCCTTTGCATTAAGTATTTTCTATTCATCTGGCTTTTCTAGATCATTAATTCTTTCTTCTATATGTCTATTCTGTTGCATTCACCCATTCTGTTTCATATACACTCATATTTCATTTTTCAGTTCTAAAACATCCATTACCATCTGGCTTTTCTAGATCATTAATTCTTTCTTCTATATGTCTATTCTGTTACATTCACCAATTTTGTTTCATATACACTCATCGTTCATTTTTCAGTTCTAAAACATCCATTACCTTATTTCTATAGTTTTCCATTTTTATTGAAATTCTCCTAGTTCCATACTTTTATTCATCTTTTGCCCTATTTCCTAGAAAATATTTATCTTAGTTATTTTATAGTATCTTTTAAATGAGTCTAGTATCTAAGTAATCAAAAGCATGGTATTATTTCTATTATCTATTTTTTTCTCAACTTCAATTATATTTTTTCTGTTCTTCAACATTGAATACAAATATTTGTTAGATGATAAATGTTTCTCAAAGAAACCTGTAGAGGGCTTCTTCTAGTAGACAGTTAGCATATCATAAATATATCTATATATTTTTATCATTTTATTGGGGGCTCTTACAACTCTTGTTACAATCCATACATCAATTGCATCTGACATATTAGTACATATAATGCCATCATTCTTTTGTAGACATTTACTTTTTTTAACATTTTATTAGGTGCTCATACAACTCATCACAATCCATACACACATCAATTGTGTAAAGTGCATTTGTACTTCATTCTCAAAACATTTTCTCTCCATTTAAACCCCCGCCATTAGGTCCTCATTTTCCCCCTCCCTCCCCGCTCCCCCCTCCCTCATGAGTCCCTGATAGTTTATAAACTGTTATTTTGTCATCTCTTACCCTGTCCAACGTCTCCCCCCACCCACTTTTCTGTTGTCTGTCCCCCAGGGAGGAGGTCACATATAGTCCCTTGTAATCGGTTCCCTCCTTCCTACCCACTCTCCCTCCACCCTCCCTGTTTTGCCACTACCACTGGTCCTCTAGGGCTCATCCGCCCTGGATTCCCTGTATTTCCAGTTCCTATCTGTACTAGTGTACCTTCTCTGGTCTAGCCAGACTTGCAAGGTCAAATTCTAGTCATGGTAGTGGGAGCGGGGAGGAAACATTTAGGAACTAGAGGAAAGTTGTATTTCTCATCGTTGTTACATCTCACCCTGACTGGCTCATTTCCTCCCCGAGACTCCTCTGCAAGGGGATCTCCAGTGGCCTACTAATGGGCTTTGGGTCTCCACTCTGCACTCCCCCCATCATTCACTATGGTAAGATTTTTTGTTCTGATGATGCCTTATACCTGATCCCTTCGACACCTCATGGTTGCATAGGCTGGTGTGCTTCTTCCATGTGGGCTTTGTTGCTTCTGAGCTTGATGGCCACTTGATTACCTTCAAGCCTTTAAGACCCCAGACGCTATACTTCTTGATAGCCAGGCACCATCAGCTTTCTTTGCCACATTTGCTTATGCACCCATTTGTCTGGGACTGACATTTACTTTCTATGGAGCCCTTGGGATCAGCTCCTGTCCCCCCCCACCCCTTCATGGCCTCTTGATAGATTATGGATTGTTATTATTTTCATATCTCACACTGACTGCTGCCTCCCTTCCCCTCTGGTTTCTGTTGTTCTTCCCCCTGGATGGGGGTATGTGATTATGTGCCAATCATTGTGATCGGTACCCCTTTCCTCCCCACCTCTTCCCCCCTTCCCTCCACCCTTTTGGTATCTCTATTCCCATTCCTGTTCCTGGGTTCCATATGTCACAAGCTTTATCTCTTTCCTGTACCTATGTACATGCTCCCATCCAGTCCAGAGTGGGAAGCGGCACTGGGGTCATGATAGTGGGGGTTGAGGAGGCCTCAAATGATCATAGGTATATTGTGTAATCCATTACTGCTCTATTGCATCCTGATTGACTCATCCCCTCCCTGTGACCCCTCTGTAGGGGGATGTTCCATTGTCCACAGATGGACTTCGCGTGCCTCCTCCAACCCCCTCATTCTCACCAATGTGTTTCTGTTTGTTTGTTTGTTTGTTGTTTGTTATGAAATTTCTGTTGCCCATTGCCTGGTTCCGATGACACCACGTGCTTGCACTGGCTGGTGTGCTTCTTCCATTTGGGCTTGTGGTTTCACTGTTGGGTGGCCTCTTGTTTGACTTCAAGCCATTAAGACCCCAGACACTATATCTTTTAATAGCCAGGCACCACCCTGTGTCTTCACCACATCTGCTTATGTACACATTTTGTCTTCAGCGATGTGTGGTAGGCGGGGGTGAGCATCACAGAATGCCATTCTGTTAGAACAAAATTTTCATCAAAATACTTTTTATCTTGTCGAAGTTTGATTTTAAGTGTTGTTAAAGCTCCGTTGTGTCCATTTTTCCCCTGCTTCTAGGTCACAGGCCTTTCTTCAATGGCTTAGGCTTTACTACCAGAATTTGACCCTATTCTTCTTACCATTAGGGTCCAGAAATTCTGAGTTCTCAAATTGTAATGCAGTCCTTTTTTTCAAAGGCTCATAAAATTCATTAACAAGGGTGGGGATTAAGTGTTATTAAGTTCTCATTTTTTTCTGGACTCTACACCACTCTTGAAAGCACTTATCAGGCCTTAGTTCTTCTATTTGTTATTATTTACTGGTATTTGGGGTGGGTATGGGGAAAAGTTCTTCTTTGCATATGCAAATATTAGAAGATGGAAGAATTTTCCTGAGACTATTGAAATGAAACAGTAGTTGAAACTCAGTATACTAGGAGTGAGCCTTGGAAACCACATTTTGTGGGATGTGAATCTGAAATGCTGGAGTCATTGAGCAATGTGAGAGAAGGAAGTTAACCACCCCACCCCCAGCCCCTCAAAATCATGGAAGCTATCAAATTTCATGTTCTATTGGGTCTTTAGTCCCAGCTTCATCTTCGTGAAATTTTTCTAGTTATCTAAGCTAATAATTTCTTGGTTTACCTAGGTGATATTACCTTGAAGTTGAAATCTTAGCTCAAAATACCTAGACCTACATTTTCCCAATATGGCATCTACTAGCCGCTTAAGGTTATTGGGTATTTAAAATGTGAATAATTTTTAAAATGTTTTGTAAGTGTTACAAACTCATATACACTGGGTTTGAAGACTATTTAATAAGGAAACAAAAATGTTATTAATTTTGACTACTTTCATGTGGAAATGTTTTTATAGTTTGAATTGAAAATTAATTGGTTTTTCCCCACTATTAGAGTAACTACAGAATATTTGCAACTATTTATGCATTTATATATGTAAATATCCAATTATATATGTGAATGTATAGGCTGCTTACACTATACTTTTACTAGTAAAATGGTACTAGATAATCAAGTAAGATAGAATTCTAAGTAGAAAAATAAATAAATAGAAGAGTGGGCTAAATAGAAATGCTCAAGTATCCGATTCTAGTAGTAAACAGCAACAAATAATATAATTAGTATAATGTAAAGAAGAGATACGGTATTAGACCAATAAATCAGATGAATCTATCTAATTTCCAGAATAATATTTGCTTTAAGATTTATGCCAAACAGTAGTAATGGATTTTAGCTGAGGTTTTTTGCTTTCTAACCATCTGAAATGATTTCATTAAAATTGAGAAAATGAATTTAACAAAAATACAAAACCAGTCTCCTCACTTAGAAAAAAACCTCTGAAACATCAAGGTCATTAATGGAAGTTAACATGGGAAAGAAATAAGAGCGAATCTATTTAAGGTTTTGTGTTTCTGAATGTTCTCCTGCTTCACATCGCCTAGAGAATTGCAGTCAATACAGTCATGACCTAGACCAGCGATTATAAATAAACCCTTTTATCAGGCAGTGGTCAGCCCTCCTGTGCACGGCTAGCCTTTCCTCCAAGGAACCTGTGAGGGAATGCATGACTTCATGTCTTCTTCATGGGGGCTGTAGTCCTCATGTCTTGACATACTTGCTGCACTTCATCTCATATACTTTGGACATGTTGTCAGGAAAGTCTACTCTCAGGAAAAGGACATCATGGTTGTAACAAGTAGGTGAAAAAGCAGGAGATTTTCAATGAGATGGCTGCAACAAGGGACTCCAACGTAAGGAGGATTGTGAGGATGGAGCGGAGGACTGGGTAGCTTTTCATAGATCGCTATGAGTTAGAACTAACGCTTCGGCACCTAACAATGACAGCAGCGACATAGTTACCATGTACATTATTGACATAGTTCTTTAAATATATATTATAATTTTAATCCTCTTCCCTCACAAATGACAGTGTGGAAAGTAAAAACACATTTAGTTTCGTCTATGAAGTATTGTATAATAACTGATTATTTGTAATTGTTGTTTTTAGGGGCCATCAAGTCTGTGGTGGCTCAAAGTGGCCTTATAAACAACAAAACAAAGCACTGCCCAGTCCCGTGCTGTCCTCTCAATTGTCCCCAAGCTGGCGCGCATTCTTATAGCTATGTGTCAACTCATCTCCTGGAGTGATGAATTGACACTGCCCCTCTTCCTGTTCTTCAGTGCCCCTCTACGTCACCAAACATGATGTCTTCTCCAGGGACTAGTCTCTCATGACAACATATTCAAAATACATGAGACAAAGTCTCACCATCCTTGCCTGTAAGGAGAACTCGAGACATATTTCTTTCAAGCCAAATCACTTTGTCCTTGAAGCAGTCCATGGTACTTTCAGTATTGTTCTCCAGCACCACATTTCATATGAATTGTTTTTCTTCTATCTTCCTTATTCGGTGTCCAACTTCCAGATGTATATGACACAATTGAAAATACTATATCTTGGGTCAGGGACAACTTAGTCGTCAGAGTATCACCCTTGCTTTTCAATACTCTAAAAAAGGTACTGTGTAGCAGATTGACCTAATGCTCAACTTTTGATCTCCTGACTGCTGCTTCCATAAGTCTTATTTTGGATCCAAGCAAAATAAAATCTTTCACAACTTCAACTTTTTCTCAGTTTATCATGATGCTACCTATTGGTCCAATTGTGAAGGTCTTGATCTTCTTCACAGTGAACCGTAATCCATAGTAAAGGCTGTAGTCCTTGATCTTCATCAGCAAGTTTTCAGATCTTTCTCTCTTTCAGAAAGAAAAGTTGTGTCATCTGCATATCACAAGTTGTCAATGAGTCTTTCTCCAATCCTGATGCCACATACTCCTTTATATGAGCCGGTTTCTCTAATTATTTACAATAACTACCCAAAAGACATAATATTTAGGAACAAATGTAACCAAAGAACCATAAGACCTACACTAAGAAAATTATGACACATTTCTAAAAGACACCAAAAGATAATTTCGCAAATGAATATTTTCCCATTGTCATGGATAGGGAGAATTTATAAAGTGAAGACTATCTATATTACTGAAAGCACTTGTGTTATTCTAGGTAGACTAGAGAAACAAATCCATAGAAATTCATATGTGTATAAAAAACAGCTTTATATACAAGAGCAATTGAATATTGAGAAAACATCCCAGCCCAGTCCAGTCCAAGCCCATAAGTTTGATTTTAGTCCTTATGTCTGATACCAATCTATAAAGTCCTCTTCAGACTCATGAAAAACATAAAATGATGCCAAATGCAGGATGATCACAGGCCAGTGGGTAGAAAGTCTATGGATCCAGTGGTGTAGTGAGCATCTCAGCGCTGCAGGGGTTTCTTTGTGGCTTCTCCAGCTTCAGAGGTCTGGATGAATCAAGGTAGGTCTATGTGGCTTCTCCAGCTCAGGGCACTAGTGTAGTTCCATGTGTCTTGTCAGCTTCAATTGGCTCCCAGGGAGTTGAACCGAGACAGAGAAGTCTTCCGCCTCCAAGGAGGAAAACCAGGATTACCCAGAATTCTCAGGAGAAGGCCATGACCACACAGAGCCCTCGTTGACTATGATCTAATTGACAGGCTAGACTCCACCCCAGCACGCACAACCCTCAAGTTGACCAACAATTATAAAACTACCACACACTCCTTATATTCAGTGCAATTCTGATCCAAGTCCCAGTATAATTCTTTAAAGAAATGGAAAAAGTATTTACCAACTTTATATGGAAAGAAAAGAAGCCCACGATAAGCACAAATCATTAAGAAAACAAAATAGGAGGCCATTCAGTCCCCTAGTTCATAACCACAGTAATCCAAAGCTTGCTGCTGGTACAAAGTAGGTATGTAGCAGAATGGATTAGAACAGAGAACCCAGGAATACAACTAAGCATCAAAAGATAGCGTATGTTTTATAAAGGACTAAAACATATTAAGTGAAGCGTAAATAACACTTTCAATAAATTATGCTGGGGAAATTGGATTTCCACATGCAAAAGAATGAAACATGGCTCATGCCTCACATCATGTACAAAAGCGAATATAAGATGGATTACAAACTTCAATATGAACTTTAGAATCATAAGGATAATCAATGAAAAAACAGGGTAAGACCTTAATACACTACCAAACATAATGAAAAACACCTACACTACAGAAGGCAAAATAGAGGACTGGGACTTTATAAAATATGACACTTATGTCCATCCAAAGAGAGAAAAAGAAAATCCACAGATTGGGAGGGAAAATGGCAAAGATCTATCATATAAAGGTCTAATTTTTAAAACATATATGAAACCACAGCACATTAACCAGAAAAATGCAATTAACCCAATCAAGTTATGGGCATGAAACATTAATTTACTAAAGATGATGTCCATGCAGCCAACAATCATATGAAGAAATGCTAGCATTCATTAGCTATATGAAAAATACAAATAAAAATAAGACAATGATAAGATACCATTTCACATTGATACTCTTAGCAAAATTCAAAAATTTATGAAGTAAATTCTGAAGAGGATATGGAAAAACTGGATTGCTCACATATTGCTGGCGGGATTGCAGAATTGTACATCCACTTTGAAAAATAGTATGGTCCTCCCTTTAACAAATGCAAATATCTTATGATACTTCAATCTCTCTACTTGGTGTAAACCCTGAAGAAATAAAGCACAAAACCTGAACAGATGTGTACATATTCATGTTTATCTAGCAATTTATGTCATAGCAAAAAGATGGAAATGATCAAAAACCTCATCAGATGGAATGGATAAATTCTGGTAAAGATACAAAATGGCATATTGTTGTATTTCTGTTAAGTGCCATCTAGTTAGTTCTGACTCATATCAACCCTATGTGCAACAGGGGGAAACACCCCTCTGTCTTATGCTGTGCTCATAGCTGTTCTTAGAATTGAGGTATTGTTGCAACTACAGGGTCCATGCATCTTGCTGAGGGTCTCCCTCTTTGTTGCTAACCCTCCAGTTCACCAAGCCTGGTGTCTTTCTCCAGAGATTGATCTCCCTTCAAGGTGATTTGACTTCTCTCGATGCTCACCTCTAAAGAGCATTCTCTCTGTACTTCTTCTAAGACAGATTTGCTTGTTCTTTTGGCTGTCCATAACACTCTTAATATTCTTCACCAACATCATAATTCAAATGCATTGATCTGGTCTTCCTTATTCAATGTCCAACTTTCACATACATATGAGTCAATTGAAAATGCCATGGCATGGGTCAGGTGCACCTCAGTACTCAAAGAAACATCCTTGCTTTTCAACACTTCAAAGAGTTCTTGTTCAGCAGATTTACCAAATGCATCGCATCTTTGATCTCTTGACTACCCTTTCCATGTGCACTGTTTTGGTAACAAACAAAGTAACTCAAAATCCTGACAACCTCAAACTTTTCCCCATTTATCATGTTGTCACCTCTTGGTCCAGTTGCAAGGATTTTTTAATTTTTTTTGCAAAAAGAAGAAAACAAGGAAGTAATTATGAGGTAAAAATGCTCATAGTTTTATCATTGGTTGCCTCATCCCTTTGTGGCTTGACCACCCAGTCACAATTTACAGTCAGTACTGTGTTTTCCAGTAAAGACTTCAAGAGCTATTGCACAATTTATTTACTCCTTCCTTCCTTTTTTTGTCATCACTTTAATCTTGTCATGCTTTTACTTCTAGAAAAGTCATTTTACTACACACAAGTTTCTCTGAGAGCACAGTTTTGAGTGAATTTGAGAGCATTCATAGAAAATGGAGAGTCCATACATCATATTTCGATAGAAAAAAATCACACCTTGGGGACTGAAATATGGTATAAAACAATTGATCTTGATGCAAGTCAGGGAATCTTTTTCCTTAGTTTGCTGATTCTTTTATAAAGAATAAGTAAATCTGTAACATGTCGTGGAAGCCCTGGTAGCACAGTGCTTATGCATTCGGCTGAGATCTGTCCTATAGGGTTGCTGTGAGTTGTCATAAACATGACGGCAGTAAGGTGTAATGTAATGTAGTGGTGTGTAAAGTAATACATAACAATATAAATTATTGTTTGGTGCTATGGAGTCAGTTTTGACTCATACCAACTTTAAGCAATCCTCCCAAGTCTGCAGTTTGAAACTACTAACCACTCTGGGAAAGAAAGATGAGGTTTTCTACTTCTATAGAGTTATAATCTCAGAAACCCCGGGGCAGATTTGCCCTGTTCTATAGGGTCGATATGAGTTGATGGCAATGAGTTTCTGAGATAACACGTCCAAAGCAAGTGAGAGAAAATCTCACCATCTTTGCATCTGAGGTGTATTCTGCCTATACTTCTTCCATAATAGATGTCGATTCTTCTGAAAGGTTTTGATCTGTTCAGTATAATCAAAATTATTTGCCAGCACCATAATTCAAATGCATGAATTCCCCACTCTTCCTTATTTATTGTTCAGTTTTCAAATGCATATGAAGTAATTGAAAGTGCCATGGTTTGGGTGAGGTGCACTTTATTCCTCAAAGTGATATCTTGATTTGCACACTGTAAAGATGTCTTGTGCAGCAGATACATTGATTTTTAACATCAGCTATGGTATCCCTTGTTCCCCGTATTTTCCTGAATCCAGCTGGAATGTCTGACAGTTCCCTGTTAATGTGTGGCTGCAGCTGTTTTGGAATTGTACTGTGGTGATTTGTGTGTGTTGTGAAGCTGGATGCTAAGCCACCAATATTTCAAAATTTACACATATTACTATATTAATTAACAAGATGAATACATATGTGCTATCAAATTTTCGTATAACAACTACTGCTTTAATTTCTAAAAGCACACATAATCACTCTATCTTGTTATTTTTTCCAACTTTAAAAATTCAATTGTTTTCCTTTTACCTCCCATTTTGGCCAATATGCAATTTATTTAGGTTTGCAAGTTTTGTTTGCTTTGTCAACAGGGTATGAAATACTTTACTGTAAGAGATGAACTCTACGTACTAAACGTCAGTACTCTTTCTCCCATAAATTGCTCACAAAATCTAGTCTTCTGAGTGTTACAAAAAGAGAATAGAATTCCATTTTATTCTGATTCAGGATATCTTTGTTGCCTGAATTCTTGTCCTTTAATGTTATGCCGGGTGATGCATAGACATTTATTTTTGGACCAGGAGTTGCTCTCAGACAATTGAGAAATGTCGGGAATTCACACCATTTCTGGATTCGGTGGTTTATAGATGATGTGTTGGCTGTTGACGGCTGACTTCACTCTGCTGCAGCGACCCCTTGTGAGGATGAGAACTGCTCGTAGTGTGTTGCAGGCTCTTCAGAAGCAGGTGGTCAGAGCTGTCCTCTGAAGAGCCTCTGGGTGGGAACCCATCACCTTTCCTTGTCCTAATAGTGAAACAATTAAGTCTTTGTACCTCCCAAGGGTCCCGGAAACTGCTCACAGTGATTTTTCTACAGTAAATTGTTACCAGGAGTGAAAAGCACTTAATTTTGTACATCCACTTCTTTGAACTGTTTGTTATTTACCCTGGACTTGTTGTGGTCATTTTGATCATTTTGCCAGTATGTAAAATTTGACTGACTCTATTATATGGACAATATTAGTAAATAGAGTAGGAAAAATCAAGGAAACTAAATGCTCTCCTAGGTTGTGTAGGTAATATAATGAATCATTTCGGTTAAATGTTTTTGTGTGAAAGGAAATATACAATATTCAGTAGAAACATCATTAAAATCATATCTCAGCTTAGTGCTCAATCATAGTATATGTATTTTTGATAGTTAGATGTTTATTAATATTGAATAAGAAAATTAAACACCAAATTCTTAAAATTAAAAAAAACTAAACAGAAACTATTTATTTTAGTATCATATGTCTAGACATAGTTGATTTTAAGAGGATTTTTTTCTTAAAAATAACTCCTCTGATGACCAATTTTCATAATAAACCATTTTAATGTTAAAATATATATTTAAATTGGTCTTGCTTATAAGACCTGAAAATATGTAACATCACTACATATTAATAACTATGATGTGGGTTCTGAGATTTGGCTTAAGTAGAATAGAAAGATGTATAAGGATTTTAAAAGTTCATGGAAAAAATTGAATTAAAATTTTTGACAATGGAATTTTTCCACAAACTTTCTGAAGTCCCCAGCATTTGTTTCTTTCCCTTCATTTCCCCTTCATTCACACTCCCATTTTCTTTCCCTTCCTTTCTGCCATGGGTCAAAGTGTGTTCCTCAAAAAGAGATGTTGAAGTCCTCACCCACGGGTCTGTGAACCTAACCTGCTTTGTCTCTGAGAATGTTATCATTTAGGTTAGCACGAGGTGATGTTGAAATAAGGTGGATCTTAAGTCTCCACGACTGGTTTCTAAAACAAGAAGAGACACTGATAAGGACAAACATAGGGAAGAATGCCACGTAAAGGGAAGAATGAGATTGGAGTCCCAACTGCTATAACCCGGAAACACCAAGCACTGCTGGGAAAAACCAGAAACAAGGAGTAAGCTCAGAAAAGATTCTCCTCCAGAATCCTTGGAAGAAATAAGCATTATTGGCATCCCTCTTTCAATCTTCTAGTTTCCAGAATTATGAGAGAATAAATTTCTGTTGTTTTCTGTTGTACGATGTTGCTACATCATCTCTAGGAAGACAATACATATTCTTTTTCTTTTCTTTCTTTCTCAAAGTCTTTCCGTTGGGGCTGAGCAAGGCATAATTCTACACTGGAGAACTAAACTGAGCCATGGTAATTCATGTGTTCATGGTAGTACCACGGTTCAGTAGTCCAAATTGAGTGGTTGGTATTCAAACAGGATGAAGTTTGCTGCATAGAAGGCTTGTTAGGTCTGGGTGTTGAAGCCTGAGCAGGCTAGGTAGTATAGGCATACATTTTGGTATTCCCTTTGTAGGGTATCAGAGTCCAGGCAAAACGAGTAGAACATCTCTCCAGAGGGAAGGTCTCATGACAAATATCAGAGCCTGAATATGGATATGTAGGTTGTCAAGAACTAGGTGCTAAAATTTCAACTGTGAAAAATATATTCATTCAAGGTAGAGATCTGGTATAGGTTATGAGCACTTGAAAGAAGAAATGTGAACATGCAAATGGCTTGTGACCAACCATTGATGAAGATCAAACATTGCAGTCAGTCTTCAGCATGGATTACAGCTCAATGTAGAGAAGACCAAAATCCTCATAACTGGGTCAATAGGGAACATCATTATCAATGAAGAAGAGGTTAAGGTTATCAGGGATTTTGTCTTACTTGGAACTACAATCAATGCTCCTGGAAGCAGCAGTCAAGAGATCAAAGGATATATTGCATTAGGTAAAGCTGCTGCAGAAGACCTCTTTAGAGTACTGAAGAGCAAGGTGTTACTTTGAGGACTAAGATAGGCCTGAACCAAGTCATAGTCCTTTCATTTGCCTCATATGCATGTGCAAGTTTGAACTGACTAAGGAAGACCTAAAAAATATCAATGTGCTTGAATGGTGGTGCTGATAGTGAAAGTATCATAGACTGCCCAAAAGACAAACAAACTGTCTTGGAAGAATTACAGCCAGAGTTTTCCTTAGAGATAAGGATAGCCAGAGTTTATCTTATGTATTTTGGATATGTTATCAAGAGAAGCCATTCCCTAAAGATGGACATTGTGCTTGGCAAAGGAGAGGGCCAGTGAAAAAGAGGAAGGCCTTTGATGAATTGATACAGTGGCTGCGAAGATGGGCTCAAGCATAGGAACAATTGTGAGGACTGCGTAGTAGGACCAAGCAGTGGTTTGTTTTGTTGTGCTTAGAGTTGCTATGAGTTGGAACTGACTCAACGGCACCTAAAAGCAACAACATAGATTGTGAGGTTTGGTTGTAAGAAAAATTTCGTCTACACATAGAACCTTCTTAGTAAGTGATCTGGAAAGCTAAGTAGGGTTAGAAGAGTTCACATATGGAAGGATAAACTGATAGAGATTATCCTATTCCAATTGGGATGAAAAGAGTATCCAAACAGGAACCAAAGGGGATGCCTGGTTTGGGGATTCAAAGTTCAAGAAGGGAACTGATTACAAGGAACTACATGTGACCTCCTCCCTGGGGGACAGACAACAGAAAAGTGGGTGAAGGGAGACGTTGGACAGGGCAAGATATGACAAAATAACAATTTATAAACTATCAAGGGCTCATGAGAAAGGGGGGAGCGGGGAGGGAGGGGACAAATAAGGACCTAATGCTGGGGGTTTAAGTGGAGAGAAAATGTTTTGAGAATGATGAGGGCAATGAATGTACAAATGCTCTTTACACAATTGATGTGTGTATGGATTGTGATATGAGTTGTATGAACCCCTAATAAAATGATTTAAAAAAACAAACAAACCAAAGTTCAAGAAGGATGAAGAATGTGTACATGCTGAGAAGGAAGTAGGGCTATGGAGGAAGGCAAATGTGGAGGTTTGGAGCAGAATATCAGAACCTGGGTGAGATTCAGGGGGAAGCTAAAATAAGGAAGTGGGCGGTGACAGTGGATGATTAGTCACATAGAATGGAACTGATTAAACATGGACACATATTTTAGATCAAGAGGATTTGGATTCTCATTGTCAGCAAAGGGACTACAAATATAGAAAAGGATAAATCTAGACTTAACCTCCCCCCTTTGTTAGATTGGAACTGGAGGCCCCAGTGTGAACTCATGTGTTTCAATGCACAGTTGTACATATATGTCTATGTAAACATAAATATGAATATTATAAACACATACGCATACATGCACACATACACTTGTAGATTATTGTTGTTGCTATGTACTGCTGAGTCCATTATGACTCATAATGATTTTATCTGTGTACAGTAAAGGGAAACACCACGTGATCGGTGCCAGCCTCACAATCCTTCCTATTTTGAGCCCGTTGTGGTAGCCCCTGAGGATTTTCCCGTTTGGGGCTGACCATTCATGTGATAAAGCATAATTTTTCTCCAGGGACTTGCCTCTCCTAATAGCATGACCGAAGTACCTAAGATGAAGGCTTGAAATCCTAACTTCTAGTTGCATCTCCTCTGAGACAAATCTTCAGTCTTCCTATTCATGGGGAAATGTTTTGCATGTTTCTAAGGAAATTGGTGAGTTTGGGTTTCTGGTTTGGGTCCAGCACATATTACTCCTCAAAATGGCATCTTTGCTCTTTGACATTAACGAAGCACAGCCAATTTGCAACAGATTTTATCAGTATACTATTTGATTTCTTAACTGCTGTTTCCATGACAATTAATTGGAAGTTCCAGGAAAATGAAACTATTTACATCTTTAATCTTTTCTCCGTGTAGCATGGGTCCAGTTGTGAAAATTTTGTTTTCTTTTCATTGAAGTGTAGTCCTTGCTCAAGGTTATCGTCTTTGATCTTAATCAGTAAATGCTTCCAGTCCTCTTAGGCTTCCACAAGCAAGCTTAGGTCATTTCAACATTGTTATTGTAGTTGTAGCTGGGTGCCGCTGAGTTTTTCCCAACCTGTAGAGGCCCGATGCACAACAGAGTGAACTCCTTTCCATATTGCACAACAGAACAAAATATTTCTATATTGCGAGTTGTTAATTAACCTTTCTCACATCTTGATGTTTTCTTCCTCTTCATATAGTTCAGTTTCTGAGATTATTTTATCAGCACACAGATTTAATACATAGGCTGACATATACCTTTCCTGATTTTAAATTATGCAGAAGTAATCCACACAACTAAATGCCATTTCATAATCAATAAAACACACAAAAAAATCCTTCTTTGTTTCTCAACAGTTTTATTGGCACATAATTTACATATCATACAATTCAAGAATTCAATCATATCAAGGAAAATTGTATAATTATTACCAGATTGGTTTTAGAGACTCCCTCCTGCTACCCCATGGTTAAATCACCTTTAAAATGAGTTGTGCACTCACAATCCATTCTAGAGC
This sequence comes from Echinops telfairi, assembly GCF_000313985.2. Classification (NCBI taxonomy): domain Eukaryota; kingdom Metazoa; phylum Chordata; class Mammalia; order Afrosoricida; family Tenrecidae; genus Echinops; species Echinops telfairi. The sequence continues at coordinate 9,838,871 of NW_022111369.1, forward strand.
TCTCTCCCCCTTCCTACCTTCATTATGTACTCCTCAAATCCCCTTTCTGTCCCTATCACCCACCCTCACCCCTGTATCCCTCATACCCCTGTGCATCAGCTACCATCATCATGTATCCACTCCTGTGTGTCACAGCTGAGAAATCCAACAGAAAACAATAAAAAAACACATTCACACTAAGGTGGTAAGGATAAAGTCATAATAGTATAAAGATAAAAATACAAATAATGTGTAAGAAAGAAAAGACTCCCATCAACATTCAAAACACCAAGGAATAAACGTCTCTTATGGAATCTGTAAGAGATGCTTGCACCCAGAACAAATTCAGGTCGTGTTTACAGGGGGTCAACCGGCAAGTGTGGAGTTCGATCCAACATGATCAAGACCACAAGGGCCTCTGCTGTTCCAGAGAGAAAGGCTGTGCCCGACCTGCGTGCCCTGCTTTCAGTCACGATCCATCGGAAGTCAGCAATAATAAGCTTCTTTCCATGACTTCTTTATCTGGTTTGAATCTATTAGGTCTCTGTATTGCTGAAATTATTTTTTATTACTTTCAATCAAATTTTACTTACCTGTGGTATTAATGATATTATTCAACACTATATATTTATAGATTCCCTAACTCTGTTCACAAAAGGGCCTGGACACAATGCCATACAAGAGGAATGAGCATAGATTGAGCCCAAATCATGGTTTCTGAAGTTTTTTTCTACTTAGAAAAAAACAGAGATCTTCTAAGAGCATAGCTGATACCAGAGTTAAAAAAGAGAATGCATAGAATGCATGTGGCACATTTTATTGTATAGAAAGTGAAGGAGTACACAAAGATTGATAAGCACTTGATTATAAAAAGACAGAGAAACTCATCACAGAGGCTACCACTAGCCACATCTGGCACAATTACATGATAAATTAAGAAATAATGATAATAAAGGTCAGTAGACTGTACATTAATAATGACGAATAAATTAGTTAAAAGAAAGTTTGATTAGTGTATTAGTTTTCTGTTGTTCGATGACAAAATTCCCAAAACATAATTATTAAAAAAATGATGTTTGCTATGTTGCAGTTCATAGAAGTCAAAAGTTTGGTCCCTAGTTACCTGGGTGTTCTGCTTTAGGGCTTCACTAGACTTTGGTTCATCTGTCAGCCGGAAGTGTGGTTTCATCGGAGGCTCAAGTGGGGAAAGATCTGCTTCCAAGATCCCTTGTGTTGTTGAGAGTATTCATTTCCTCAAAGCTGAAGGAATGGTAGTTCCAATTTCTTGCTGGAAGCCTCCTATAGATCCAATAGGAACTTAAAGTGCTTGCCCTAAAGGCTTCTCTAATATACAATTTATTTCTTGGCAGCTTGTTTCTTCAAACAAACCACAGAATGTCTAGTTGGATGGAAAGATGAAATATGATACAACAAATACCTGAACTTGCATAAACATATACATAGCATGGATAACAAAATTAAATAATATCATCCTATCACCACATGTGATAGGTTTATTATGCCAACCTCTCCAATAGGAACATGTGGGATTAACCAGGTCACAGTTTGATTGGAGAGCAAAGAGATAAATGGACCTGCAAGGCCCACCCCCCTCTCTCTAGCTCTCTGGTGATCAGAGCAGTGTGCTGCTGCTTTAGCTAGTTCTCTACCTGTGTGCTATACTACCTGTGGTCCAAGCCATCCCATGGATTGTGTTACTGGAGCTTGAGGCTCATTTGAGACCTGCTTTGCCATGCTGCTGGTGCATACATCACTTGAGCTTGAGGCTGGTGGATCCTGTTGCTTTCGAAATCCCATCCCGGGGCCTGTTTCACTAAGCTCCTGAGCTACTGACTATTGCTGGCCCACCCTACTATTTGCTGCCTGTGGGCAGACTCTGTCTGCCTTGCCTGAGGGAGAACTACATAGTCTGCTTCCTTGATCTTGGATCCAGCAGCCCACGTGAGTTGAAGGACTTCCAGTATATTAACTGTTCCATGGAAGTGAGTTGAACTGAGCCTTCTGTACTGCTATATGGACTAACAAGCTGTTAGATACCTTCTTTCTGTATAAATCTATCAATCATCTATCTATCTATCTATCTATCTATCTATCTATCTATCTATCTATCATCTCTAATCATAAATGTCCTGGTTTTGTTTCTCCAGGTAACCTTGCCTAACACACCATATAATGTAACATAATCACAGAAGTGGCATTTTTTTTCAATTTGTCATCATCTGTTTGTTGTTAGCATTGTTGTTCGCTGCTGTCCAGTCAGACCTGCCTCAGAGCTACCCAGCCCTATACCACCCTCACCTTTTTGGTTACATTTGAACCTATTGTTGCAGCCACTGTGTCCATCTATCCTGTGGTAGATCTTTCTCTTTTTCACTGCCCTTTATCAAAAATTGTGGGATCTATTATTGCATGGGTAATTATTGGTTATTGGATTGAATGCTGGAAACAAAGAGGAAGGAACTATATCCAGAAAATATGGCACTGGTGATAGTAACTCAGCTGGAGCTTGCATGAAAGGACTTTGCAAGTCTAATAACTTCTTTGCAAACACCATTTTTTCAACAACACAGTGATTATACACATGGGCTTCTGATGTAATGCATAGATCAACTTGTCTGCACTTGTGGCAAAATATGGTGAAGTTGAATGGCATGAGCTTAAGCTTAGTGTCATCAACCAGGGATCAACTGTGGAACAGACCATCAATTGCTTATATTGAAACAAATCCCTGAGAACCAAGATATATGACCTTGAATGTAAATCCCACTTGAATTGAGAGAATATTTAAAAACCAGATTTGGTTTATTAAACATTAAGGATAGGAGACCTGACCAGCTATGAGATTAAATGAAAAAACATCATACATGGAGAAAGCAATAGATCATTAAAAAGAGAAATAAAAGATACACATGAACATTAGTAGAGCCTTGGAACCTTGCTCTTGAACTTAGAGTAGCTAAAAGAAATTAGGGAAATGATGAATTCCAAGAGCTGAACAGGAATTTTCAAAGGGCAGGTTGAGATGACAAGTGGTGTCTTACATTAAAATGTGCATCTATCTGGAGTTAGAAAACCAAAAAGGAAGGCCATGCTCTTCAAATATCAAGCTGGAATCATTGGGGGGGAAAGCAAGCCTCAAGTTGCAAGATTTAAAATTTTGATGGGCATCATATTGAATGATGGAGGAAGCCCAAAAGAAGATGGAAGGAAGAAACAGAGTCACTGTATCAAAAAGAAATACAAGACATCCAACCACTGCAGAGACAGCACATGACAAGGAACCAATGGTACGGAAAGCTGATGAAGCAACGGAAGCACTCATTTGTCTATGTCAAGAAATGTGGAAGTCAGATAACTTGAGCAACCACCTCAAAAATATCAATTTTGATACCCATTCCAAAAAAATGTCACCCAACATAATGTGCAGATGATAGAGCAGTATCTTGGATATTGCATGCAAGTAAAATTTTGCTCAAAATCCATCATTTTTGGTTGTATTAGTTCATTGGCAAGGAGCTGACAGAAATTCAAGTCAAATTCATAAAAAGACGTGGAACTAGGGATATCATTGCTGAGCTCAGATAGGTCTTAAATCAAAGCAGAGAAAAGCAGAAAAACATTTACTTTTATTATATTGATTATACAAAACCACTAAAGTGTGCATCATATTAAGAATGGGAATTCCAGAACACTTAATTGTGATGATTCAGAGCATATACATGTATTAAAAGACAGTTGTTTGAACAAAACAAGGAAATCCTGCATGATTTAAAATCAAGAAATGTGTGGGTCAGGGTTGTATTCGTTCACCATACTTATTCAATCTCTATCACAAATCACAGAAACGGGCTGTATGAAGAACGTGGCATCAGAATGAGAGGAAGCCCTAATAACAACCTGTGATATGCAGATGACACAATGTTGCGTACTGAGCAGGGCTTGAAGCAGGGCTTGAAGCACTTGCTGATGATAATCAATAGGATTGCAGCCTTCTGTGTGGATTACAACTGAAAACAAAAACCCTTACAACGTGGCTAATAGGTAAAATCATGATAAACAGAGAAAAGATTGACATTGTCAGGATTTCACCTTGCTTGGATCTATAATCGTTACTCATGGAAACAGCAATGTCTTCATCAAAGGGTGCACTGCATTGGGCACATCCGCTGCACGAGATCTCTTGTTGAAGTGTTGTAAACCAAGGATATCACTTGAGAACTGAGATGCACTTATCCGAAGTAGTTTCAATTTCCTCATATGAAAAATGGACATTGAATTTGGGAAACTGAAGAAAAATTGAATTATGATACTAGAGAAAAATAAAAGTACCACAGACTGCCTAAAGAAGAAATAGAACTGGCTTCAAATAAATACAACCACAATGCTCCTCAGAAGCAAGTATAGTGAGGCTCTCTCAAGTACTTTAGAGATGTTATCAGGAGAGACCAAGTCCTAGAGAATGAGATTATGCTTGGTAAAAGAGGGCAGTTTAAAGTGGAAGACCGTGCACGAAATGGATTGGCAGAGTGGCTTGCAACAATGGGCTCAATTGAGAGGGGGTATAGGACTGGGCAGTGTTTCATTTTGCTGTATGTGTTCCTGCTGTCTCTTTGTTCCATCGAATCAGTTCTGATTCAAGGTGCCCTAAGTACAACAGAGCAAAACACCACCCAATCCTGTGTCATCCTCACAATTGTTGTCGTGTTTAAGCCCATTGTTGCAGCCACGGTATCTATTCATCTTGTTGACGGCCTTCCTCTTTTTTGCTGCCCTTCTATTTTACGGCACGAGAACTTTCTCCAGGGACTGATCCCCACCCCCCCCAACCTGTCTGAAATACAGAAGACCACGTCTCGCCATCCTGGCCTCTAAGGAGTATTGTGGCTGTAGGTGGCTGTAGCTCCCAGACAGTTTTGTTTGTTCTTTCGGCTGCCACGTGGTCTGCACGACAAGTTGGACTGACTCGGTGGCACCTGACAACAATTCCCCACTTCCATTCACGGGGCTTTCAGGGACGAGTTCCTCAGCAGAAAGCAGCATTTTTGTCTTCATTGGCTTACCTTTGTGAGCTCTGCTGAACCCTGTCCGTTGGGGTGACTCCACCCGTGCTTGAGAGACTGGTGACCGCTGCCAGCATCACAGCAGCACGCAGACGCCACAGAGTGACAGAGGCGCAGAGATGGTGGGTCCACGTGTTAGCACACAGGACAATTCCAGATCCTCTCATATGCAGGTGACTGGGGCACACAAGTGTGATTTTTTAGAAGCAGAGGAGCATGGGGGTTATATTCGTGTTTGTTGATCACAATGTGGCTTCTGGATCCCAATGATTCGTGTCCCTCCTACATAGAAACGGTATTTCCATGTGTCATTAGTGAAATTATAAATCATTACAAATATTTTGAAAAGCAATTTGTCTGTCCAACTATTATCTATTAATGGAAGAATTAGGAATATGTGCACATTTTAGCTGTGATAGGTGATCTCTGTTTTTAATAATAGCATACATTGGAAATAGAACCCAACAAAAGCAAACTTCTATTTAGCGTGGCAAACATTGAATGGAACACTAGTTAAAAAGTCCTGATAGACAATGTATTTATGTTTTCAGGCAAATGTGCAGAGAATGGTAATTAAAGAAAGCTAATTACTATACAAAGTTTACAGTATACTCTAATTTTCTAAAATATATGTACATATCCATACATATGTATAGAAAATATAAATGACAGTATTAAAATAATTTATTTTATTGCCAATTAACATAATATTTTATGTTAATTATAATTTTAAAACATTTTGGAAATACGTTGTTTAGTTAAGCAACTTACTAGTATGACATATACAATAATGTAAAAGTGCTATATTCATTGAAAAATGACAAAAGCAGCTAATCAAAATTATAACATTTATACACCAAAAGTTTATGCTAACTGACATTAATAATATTTCAAATTAATTGCAATGTATTCTCTTTTATTTTAAATGTCTAGAAATGAGAGTTATTTCCATAAACCGTTATTCAGTTTGGGACAGCTTTGGTAAGAAACATACACAACATAGATCCATAATAGTTTTGTCTGTAGATTTTGATATGCAATTTCATTTTCTCTGCTTTACACACTCAAGTAGTTCTTTTCCTTTTCCTCTCACCAAATTTCACTTCTTTTAAATTTATCTAAATGATCTTAATGTAGCAGGTAATTGAAATTATTTTATAAATAAACTAACCTCTTTCTCTTTGGATCTTCTATATTTAAAAACTTGCTTTACTCAATACCCAAAATTTTCCCCTTGTTTTCTTTCATTCTTTCTTTTTTGTGTACTCCAATTCATTTCCCCTTTCTATTTCTGTACACCTCAATTCTTTTCCTGTCACATAATGCCTGCCTGGTGTTACTCCACCTGATGTTCTTAGCTGGCTGTGTGGGGCGTCTTTTAAGTTCAGCAGCAGGTGCACTATTTCAAGTAATCTGGTCCCCACAGCAATGTGAAACTGAGGGTAGTAATGATCATACAAATAACAGATGAAATGTGTGTTTAAATTGTTGCTATTTTTTAAATACACAATCACCACAACCTGATATTTGTTTTTGAGTTGAGACAAGAACTTTTTAAAAATAGTTTTATTGGGGGCTTGTACAACTCTTATCACAATCCATATATCCATCCATTGTGTCAAGCGCATTTGTACATTTGTTGCCATTATCCCTTTCAAAACATTTTCTTTCTACTTGATCCCTTAGTTTCAGCTTCTCATTTTCCCCCTCCCTCCCTCATGAACACTTGATAATTTATAATTATTATTTTTTTCATGTCTTATACTGACCACTGTCTCCCTTCACCCACTTTTCTTTTGTCCATTCCCCTGAGAGGAGGTTATAGGTACATCATTGTGAATGGTTCCCTCTCTCCCCCACCCCCCCAAACATCATGATATGGCTACTCTCAATATTGGTCCTGAGGGGTTTATCTGTCCTGAATTCCCTGTGGGTTTTTTTTGTAATTATTTTATTGGGGGCTCATACAACTCTTATCACAATCCATACGTACATCCATTGTGTCAAACACATTTGTACATTCGTGGCCCTCATCATTCTCAAAACATTTGCTCTCCACCTAAGCTTTTGGCATCAGCTCCTCATTTTTCCCTCTCCCTCCCTGATCCCCCCTTCCTAATGAACCCTTAATAATTTATAAAATATTATTTTGTCAGGTCTTACACTGTCCTCCTTCACCTACTTTTCTGTTGTCTGTCCCACAAGTAGGACGCTCTATGTAGATCCTTATCATCAGTTCCCCCTTTCTACTCTACCTTCCCTCGACCCTCCCAGTATCGCCACTCTCACCACTCATCCTGAAGGGATCATCTGTCCTGGATCCCTTGTGTTTCCAGTTGCTACCTGTACCAGTGTACATTCTCTGGTCTAGCCGGATTTGTAAGGTAGAATTGGGATCATGATAGTGTGTTTAAGAATTAGAGGAAGCATTTAAGAATTAGAGGAAAGTTGTTTGTTTCATTGTTGCTATACTGCCCCCTGACTGGCTCGTCTCCTCCTTGCAACCCTTCTGTAAGAGGATGTCCTGTTACCTACAGATGGACTTTGGGTCCCCTATCTGCACTCTCCCTCATTTCAATGATATGATTTTTTGTTCTTTGATGCCTGATATCTGATCCCTTCAACACTTCGTGATCACACAGGCTGGTGTGCTTCTTCCATGTGGGCTTTGTTGCTTCTAAGCTAGATGGCCACTTATTTACCAGTCACTATATCTTTTGATAGCCGGGCGCCATCAGTTTTCTTCACCACATTTGCTTATGCATAAGCAAAGACAAGAACTTTTAAGCCAGCATGTTTTAACTTTCTTCTAAGCTTTCTATTTTCTTCTAAAAGTAAGAAATATATTAGCTCTCCTGAGCAGAGCTGAGAACCCCGGAGAGAGACAAGACAAAGTATATTAACAAATGGCAAAGTCAGAGATTAAAAAAAAATCATTCCTTTAATTCCACCTTGAGTGAACAAATTAATGAAATTTTCAGAAATTGGCCAGGGAAAATTTTCAACTAGAGGATATATCTTGGAAAGATTCACTTATTAAAAAAGAGATCAACCTCTAATATCTGAAATTAATATTAATTAAGGTGATGATACATGTGTAGCAATAAGTAAGCACTAAAATACCAATGTCAGACAAAATTTGGTAACATTTATTGAATATTTAACTATGCCTTCCTTATCTAGTTCTGCTTTTAAGGTAATACTCTAAGTGTATGTGTTTAACTAATTGGCACACAACTATGGTTAGGAACAGATTTTGAATATTTAAAGTTATTTTTATATATTAAATATTCTGAGATATTGTCGGTGCTGTGTGAGAATAACTACGTAGGAATGATTGTGATTGGCAGTGTGTTGACGTGTTGTACGTAGGTTGGCTATGAGGCAGAACAACAACACAATGGCTGCAGCAGAAACATGAGGCCATATTTGCTAAGGCAACTATTGATGCTCTCTTTGATACGCTGTAGGATGTTAAAGTTACAAATAATAAAGTTCCCTTTGGAGTATAAACTACATAAATTAAATGTAAATACTATTTATATTTTAATATACAGTTTATATATTATAGAGACTTAATATAATATTTATATATAAACTAACAATCATAACGATCTTGAAAAAAATGTTTGAAGAGGGCTACTTTAATTTACATTGCAAATGCTTTCCCACTACATGGTAGGATATTGGGTACACAGTGAGCTTTGGTGGACGAATGGTTGAGGGCTAAGGTAAAGATCAGTGTGCTAACCCACTAGCAGCTCTGGAGAAAGGACCAATCGATCTGCTCCTGTAAGATTACACCTGAGAAAACCCTTAGGAGCACATCTCCTCTGCATAAATGATTGCTTCAAGTCAAACTTTTTTGCTGGTATACGATAACACAGCTTAATGATTATAGTACCTTTTCCAAATGCCTGAGTATTTAAAAAATAGATTTCATAAGGCCTTCCATCCTGACCACTCATTTTATATCCTCTTATTCTTGTTTCTTCATCAGAATTTAATCAGAAGAATCAGAAACACCCATGTGGTTCCATTTGTATCCCAGGTTTTTTTGTTTTATTTTGTTTTTTCATAGTACCCGAGGCATTAACAAGGACATCCTTGCATTTTATGTCACATATTCACATAATTGCCACCCTGGCTCCTTAGACTTTGACCTGTGCCTTCACTGGGACTCTGGTTTTCCATCAGTACCTTCAGTAAGCCCAAACCCACTGGATTCTGTTTTCTTGGTCTTGCTTCAAGATCCATAGACATTCTCACTACTGGTCTGCTGCTAACTGATCAAGGGCTCCCTAGTGGACATGGATCTAGATGCCTGTTTAACTTCTGTCTTCAGCATTTCAAAATTATTAGTCAGGATTTGGATTGAGGCCAAAAGAATATGAATATTTTCAGATGCACCCTTAGCTCTGTACTCTCCTTGCCCCCTGCATCTGGAAGACAGATAATGACTCCCCCAGAGTCTTGCTTATCCATACTCCATATTAATTTTAGTTATGACCCTAAGTTAATAGCTCATTCTGAGCTATTAATTTAAGAAAGTTCAAGTGAATCTGGAGACTTCTGGCATGCTGAGCTACCACAAAGTAGACTTTAGACATGGAGAGACTGGTAGAATTGGGGACTTGTGCCAGGGACTATTTAAAGTTTAAAGCACATCCTGAGTCTTCCCTCTCACACTAGTTGATTCTGCCATTTTCATTCCAATAGGATAGGTCCATGACTGTCTGCATTAACTCTAAGATTAAGTACTGCTCCAGGCCCATTTGTTGTCAGCACAAACTTCCATTACTAGCTTACTCTTAATCCCCAGGCATTTGTGCCTCCAGCTGTCTCACTATAAATACAAGGTCCTTATGTTAGTCTGGGTAGACAAGAGAAACAAACTTCACAGACATCATATTTTATAAGAGAGAGTTTTATATAAAGGGTAAGTGTACATTCAGAAAGCATCTTAACCCAGTGCTCTCCAAGCCCATAAGTCCGACATTAGCCCATATGTCCGACACCAATCTACAAAGTCCTCCTCCATCTCACAAAACACACACTATGACTCCGACTGCAGGAGGAAAGCCGAGTCCGTGAATGTGTAAGCATCTCAGTGCTGGCAGGGGTCTCCACACGGCTGCTCCAGCATCCAGGGCTGCATTAGAGTAGGTCCATGTGGCTTCTCCTCAGGGATGTCTTGCAGGAAGTGAGCCTTGCAAGCTGAGGCAGTGAACGAACAAGGGCATCAGCACTAGCAGGGGTCTCCACATGGCTGCTCCAGCACCCAGGGCTGCAT
>NW_022111369.1:9849323-9852042 GCF_000313985.2 Echinops telfairi
CTCAGGGATGTCTCACAGGAAGTGAGCCTTGCCAGCTGAGGCAGGGAACTGGCTAAGGCAGCCACACCCTGGTCCAACCATTTGAGAACAAGAGACAAGACAGGTGAGGCTCGCGGAGGGATTTATCTCTCCACTCTTCCATTAAACTGCCCTTCAATTAATCCCACATGTGTTCATCATCCAGGTTGGCACAATAAACCCTAGCTATCACAGTCCTTGTTTCTGGGGGTGGAACTGTTAAGCTCATCTGCAGGTAGCTAGTACCTCAAGGAAACTTAGTCTCTAGGCAATCTTGATCTCTTACATTTCTTTGGTCTCAAGTCTTTTCTGGAGCAAGTAACCCCAATCTAACTAACTGCTAACTTTTGGAATCTGAACTGAACCTGTAAATAGAATGAGAATACACAGCAATGATTTTTCTGCCAAGAGTTGGACCCTGAGGTTGCTGACTTCTTATTCTGACCTTCCGTTATCACTCCATACTAGTTGTCTTTTTTTAACTCCCATTTATCTGTCATTCCTTTCATCAGCTAATTGCTTTAGTTCACTCACCTTTTCTTATGAGCATCTCATTCTAATTCTGTTTGACATCCATTTTTTCTTTCCCTTTCTTTGGAAGGCTTTCAAAAGGCCACACCTATTTTTTTTTTTAAACAAGTGAAGCGCTGCCCTTAAATATTAGAGTATGTGTTTTCCTTTTGATTTGCAGTTCAAGGATATTCCATAAACTTACTCTTAAGGACTCATTGGTCTTCATACTAAATATTTATATCAATTAACAAATCTGTTTTACATAACGGAAACATTTATTAGCGGATCAGTGTGCATTTTAGATATTCATCTGAGATTTATGAGGCAGTTCCATACTTACTTTGCATATTTCTGAAGGAATCAAATACCAAAACAAAACAGCAAATATTTTTATATATTTTGAATTACTTAAAATATTGGATTTAGAATTATCTAATGGGATAATTATATGATTTACTAAATATATCCAATCTGAGTATTATTTTGAATGAGGTTGAATAATATCTATCTTTATTTCACACAATTATGTTATGAGAAAAATAGACACATTTATAAAGTACATGAAAATAATAGCATTAAAATCAAACATAGAAGTTGAGTATAGTGTTGCTGGTTTTATAGTAGTAGATAAGAACAATTCTATTTATTTCTTGCGGTCAGTGGAAAAATTGTGAACTGGCAAAGAAAATGTAATTTTCCATCAAGGCTAACTTGTTAATTATGTATATCTTTGATAATTGGAATTTAGTAAAAAAAATATGCAAGTTTAAATTTTATGATAAACACATGAAAAATATTACATATGCATATTTTTCCAAAAATAAAATTTTGGATTAGGACCATTGAATAAATAGAAAGCATGAACTCTGAGAAATAGGAATTAATCAAAGTAAAATAGATGGAATTTCCCTTAGTACAATATTTTAAATCAATTCATATACATGGGAAAGTTGGACGATGAATAAGGAATGTCAAAGTAGAAGAATTGATGAATTTAAATTATGATGTTGTTGAATAATATTGTATATATTGTATGAGCCCCAATATATTGATTTAAAAATATATTGTATATAATAAGAACTTCCACAAGAACAAACAAATCTGTCTTCGGAGAGTTATAACCAGAATGCTTTCTAGAAAGGAGGATGTTGAGGCAACTTCACATGTGCTTTGGAAGTGGTAACAGAAAGAACCGGTCCCTGAAGATGGACATCATGCTTGGTAAAGCAGAACCTGTCGCTTGATGGACATCTGGCTTGGTAAAGCTATAGAGAGAAGCCGCTCAAAGAGATGGCTCACACAGTGATGCAATGGTAGGTTCTGATACAGCCATCATTGTGAAGATGGCAGGGTTCACTATGCATAGGGTGGCTTTGATTCCAAATTGATTAGAAATAACCATACATTATGAAGCATTATTCAGATTGGAAAATATCTATACTGTTATAGAAAATACCATACCTGAAAAAAATATGAAACAAAGTGTATTGTCATACCCACACATATGAGACAAACAAGAGACCCTAGAGATGCAGTAGTTCAGTTTGGGTTTCTAATTTTAAAAATTGTCAGTTTAGACCCTTCAGCTGTCAGTGGGAGAAAAGACCTGGTGGGCTGGTCCTAGTTAATCAACCCTGTGTGTTGGGGTAGAATGAACTTTTTTTTAATGAGCCAGAACTAACTTGAAGGTATATTAAAAAATATCAGTGATGTTAAAGAAATTCACAACTGTTTTAATAACTGAATTCTTTATATTTTTCATGATGTTTTGTTGAAAATATTTACATAAAACACAAAATTAATTTTAGATCTGGAAAATTACATGTTTATTTTTCCTTACATATGTTTTCATATATACTGTTATTTAAAAAAATACTTTGCTAATATGAATGGAATCAAGTGAACTATTGGTCAGGTATCAGTAAAACTCAAGTAGTATGAGCAGTTTTGCAACCTGAAAGGGAATTTCAGCTCTTACAAAATAAATGTATAGAATACAATCTCATGTTATACTGTAGAAAGTTTGAAAGAAAGTGTGAGCCAATAGATGCCATCCACATCGTTGAATCAATGAAAAAAGAATGCATAAGATATGAAAACCATTGACTTGAGGAAAACATATTAAAATTTTCTAAGTATTTCTAGTAGTACACAAGCATTAATGTTCCTGTTGAAACACTGTGTAAAT
>NW_022111369.1:9853130-9861876 GCF_000313985.2 Echinops telfairi
ACATCCTCTGTCAACCATCTAGACGACTTTGGGGACATCCTCTGTCAACCATCTAGACGACTTTGGGGACATCCTCTGTCAACCATCTAGACGACCTTGGGAACATCCTCTGTCAAACATCTAGACGACTTAGGGGACATCCTCTGTCAACCTTAAAAGAATGAAAGGCTAAGGAAGCCCATTGTGTAGCCTGCTTGGTTGCTTTAGAGATTATTGAGACACTTAGACAGCCTCTGTTCAAATGACTCACATCTTGTTCCCTAGATGTCTCCACGATATTTATCCTCCAGGTATCTATCTATCTGCATATCTATCTCTCTATCTAACTCTCCCTTTGCCTTCCATCATGTTTCAATCAAAAGAGAACACATTGCATGTGTTTAGCATCATTTTCTAGAAATATCATCATATTTGTACTCATTTTAATTCTAAAAAAGACTTATTTTCCTCTAATTTATTGCTCAAGTTTCCTTAGAAATGTAAGCTACTTTTGGCATACCAGACCCAGAATTAAGTTACTTTTATTTTTAACATGGACACATTCTGAGAGATTCTTTTCACAATTACTCTGTGGAGTGAGTTTAGGGGCTGAGAAAGGGAACTAATACAGAGAGTGGCTTCAGCGTCATTTGGTAAGTTGGCATTCTCTGTAAAGAGATAGTTTGATTCCAAGGTTTGAGAACATTGACACAATTACATTAAACTCCAAATTTTCACTTTTTAAAGTATACAGCTTCAAAGTTAAGGTGAAATCCTCTCAAATTTTCAAAGCTGTTTTCTGGATCCTGGTCTCTCTGCCATCTAGTGAACTATGACCCCTAGAGGCCCTGTGACCGAGTAGACCTATTGCTTAAAACCTCACCATGTTTATGCCCCAAAGGTTAGCTATTCTCTCGTGGAACAGCAAAGTGGAGGAATATCAAGTCATCCAAGGATACTCTTTCATTTGGAACAGCAAAAATAGTATCTTTGTCTCCTAATCAACAACAATGAAAATGTCTGAGAAAAAAATTAGAACACGTTTTGGAGAAATACAATTAACAAACAGACAAACAAACCCAATCCCATTGCTGTCAAGTTGGTTCCAGTTCACAATGATTCTAGAACAGAGTGGTACTGCCCATAAGGTTTCCCAGACTGTGATGCTTACAAAGGCTATCAGCTTCATCTTTCTCTCATGGAGTGGCTGATCGCTTGAACCACTGATGTTTGGTAAGCCTTCTAGTGCTTATCCACTCGCCTGTCTGCAAAAACTCCAGAGTGCTGTCAACTTGATTCCAACTCTGAGCAACCCTGGAGGGCTCCATAATAATAAGCAGTCATATTTCCAAAACAACTTACCTTTCTTCCTTTGTCATTACTTTTGTAATTACAAGAATACTTTTGTAATTCTTCTCCCTGTCCAATACCTCTGTCCTTGCCAAGACATTTTTGATCACTGAGGAAAATTAAAGAACCAACTTCCATGGAGTTTATTCTGATTCACAGCAACCCTTTTTGAGATTTCTCAGGCTGTAAATTTTCATCTGAGCAACAATTTTATTTTTCTCCCATGAAACAGTTGTGGGTTTGATTTAAACTGTTGACCCTGTTTGACCAATGTTGAAAGCTAAATGGATTTTAAAAATACAATTTACAGAGAACATTTGAAGATTTAGCAGGTCAGTGTTTTATTTGTATTTGTTACTGCAGAACAGAGACTTTTAGATAGTATAGGCAGCTAATATATATTTTAAACTAACTAGTTGTTGAATAAATTATGTGGACTTGAAAAAGATAGGTACTTAGAACTTTAAGGTTATTTATGCTTGCTTTAATATTATAATTTCTATATAATTCTTATGTTGCAACTACTTACTGGTTTGTCAGGAAATACAACCCCTCTTTCCTCAAGAAGGAACTGATCACTTTTGACATTGATCATATATTTTTAGTCAAGCTGTATTACCTACTTTTTCATAACTAAGCTAATTTAACATTTGCCAAAAATCTTTAGATACAGGTGGTAAGTCCTGAAATCAATAGTTTGGAGCTAGCTCCCCCTACATCCTCTGCTTTAAAAATGTTATAACGTCTTTAGAGAGCTCTTCTTCTTTAATTATATCATTTAGTGTTTAACCAATACTCTTCTGTTTATTCAGAAACTTTTAGTTTGTTCTGTTTTATTTTAAGCTTTGTTCATTTTTGCTATAAGCTAAAAAAGAGCATTAGGGTGAACCGATCACAATGATCTACATATAACTTCCTCCCTGGGGGATGGACAACAGAAAAGTGGGTGAAGGGAGATGTTGGATAGTGTAAGATATAACAAAATAATAATTTATAAATTACCAAGGGTTCATGAGGGAGGTGGGATTGGGGAGGGAGGCGGAAAAATGGGGAGCTGATGCCAGGGGCTTAGGAGGAGAGCAAATGTTTTGAGAATGATGAGGGTAATGAATGTACAAAAGTGCTTTACACAATTTATGTATGGATTAGTAAACTCTAGCACATACACACAATGGAGTACTTTGCATCACTAAAAAGCACTAATGAGCACATGAAACATGTCATTTCATGGGAAGAGTTGGAAGAAATTATGCTAAGTGAAGTCATGCAATCACAAAAGGCCAATCACAACATGAGTGCCCTGAGGTAAGTATAACCAGCACAGTGGGTAAAGAAGAAAAGCCGCTTAGCTCACAATATATGGATTGAGCGGCAGGCATTTGGATGGACGTCAGACCAAATCCAAGGAGCTACGTGCTTATAAAACACAGAGCAGGGGAAAGGGGGGAAGGAAGAAGGATAAAGGCAGGGATGAGAATGAGATGATGGCATGGGAAGAGGAAGGCACTAACCTACTCAGAGGGAGAGTATTGGTTATGTTTCCACAGAATTGGGAGTGTGCACACAGACCCCACCACGGCACACCAAACCATTATGGCAATGGAACCACAAGGAGGAATGCATGAAAAGATTGGGACACAAGACCATCCCCACCAAAGCTAAACTGACCCTCCCTAGAAGTACATGCAATTGAGAACAATACTAAGCCTACAGGTTGGGGTGAGGGGCTTGCATATCACGACCACAAAGATGCAAACCAAGAAGGAAAAAGAGAAAAGGATGGTCAGTCTAGACCCCATATCTGCACACCAAGCCTGGAGGACGACATCCCAGCATGGAACTGCTAAGGCACAGAGATGACTGTAGGGGCAACAACAGCTCATGACCTATTGTCTTCTTCCTGGAGCATACTGTGACAGAGGACAATACTGGGAGGACACAGCAGGGAGGAAGTGTGATATGAACTTTCAGTGGGGCAAACCCAGAAGGGAACATAACAGATCAGCAACGGGAGCAAAGCAAAGCCATAAAGCTCCTCAAGAGCCCCCACTAAATAGATTTCAGGTTAGGAGGGGCAATTCCCAGAATTCCCTCAGGACCACTGGGGAGATAGTCATAAAGGTCAGTGGACAGACCTGGAATTATGAGGTTTTTTGTTTCTTTGGTTGGTTTTGTCCTTTTTTCCCCAATTGCTTGTTTCCTATTTGTTTGGCCTATGCCATTGTTGGTATGCCTACTTACATAAGACAGGCATGGGAAGCAAGCTGGAGGAGAAAGCAATGGGACCAACGGTCTTGGAGGTACTTGAGTGGAGAAGGGTGTGGGGGCAGGGTATGGTGGGCATCAATGCCATAGTAAGGGGTAAAACTAGGGAATAAAATCAATTACAGGGAAGATGTAGAGATCCTGGGGGTGCTGGTGCAACAGCAATGTAACTGAGAGAAAGTTCTATGAGGCAGAAATAGGGCGAGTGTGATGGTGGGGCAGAAGGAAAGTAAAAGGAAACAAAAGAATGATCTAGGAAGCAAAGTTATGGATAGAGGTAGAAGTATAGGGGTGTCTGTATGTAAATTCATTCAGGTATTGGCAGATGTACATATATTAACATGGCAATACACTGAGGTACTAGATGGACTTCGGACCTCTGCTCATACCCCCCCTCAAGACAAGAACACTTTGTTCTAACAAATTGGCAATCTGTGATGCTTACCTTCCCGGCACAATCGCTGAAGACAAAATCAGTGCATAAGCAAATGTGGCGAAGAAGACGGATGGTGCCTGGCTATTAAAAGATATAGCGTCTGGGATCTTAAACGCTTGAAATGAAACAAGTGGCCATCCAGCTGAGAAACAACAAGCGCACATGGAAGAAGCACACCAGCCTGTATGACTATGAGGTGTCATCGGGACCAAGTAATAGGCATCAGAAGACCCTTAACAAACAAACAAATAAAACAAACAAAACCATATGGTTGAGAATGAGGGGTTTTGGAGCAGAGACACAAAGCCCATTTGTAGACAATGGAACATCCCCCACAGAGGGGTCTCAAGGAAGGGACGAGTCTCCCAGGGTGCAATATTCCTCTGGTTACTTGAGGTTTCCTCACCAGCCATGACCATGACCCCAGTGCTGCCTCTCACTTCTGACTACACCGAAGCATGTACACAGGTGTATATAAGAGATAAGAGCTCACGACACACTCAACCCAGGAGAGGAATGGGAATAGCAATACCAGATGGGTAGGAAGATGGAATACCAAATGGAATAGGGAACCAATCATAATGATCGACACACAACCACACACACCTCTCCAGGGGGAAGAACAACAAAAACTATGGGGGAAGGGAGACAGTGGTCAGTGAGAGATATGAAAATAATGATAATTTATAATCCATCAGGGGGTCACGAGGGTCAGAGATCAGGAAAAAAGAGGAGCTGATACCAAGGACTCAATAGAAAGTCATTTTCTAGGAAAGAATGATGGCAACATATGTATAAATATGCCTGATAAATTGATGTATGGATTGTAATAAAAATTGTAAGAGCCCTCAATAAAATGATAAAAAAAAATACAGCTGAGGAAAGGCGGCCTCTTCAAAGTAAAAAACGAAAAACAACCTCGATGCCATGGAGATGATGCTGACTCACAGTGACCTCCTGTGGGTTTCTGAGACTGTTTACAGGAGTAGAAAGTCCAGTATTTCTCCCTTAGAGCTGCAGGTAGTTTTGAACTACCAACCATGCAGATGACAGCCCAACGTGAAACCACCTCCACACTACCAGGGCTGCTGCTCTTCCTCACAGGAGTCAACCTTAATTACATGTATGGAGCTAAGCTGTGGGGACCATCATTTACTCATGTGGCATGACTCAAAATCAGAAGAAACAACTGCAAACAGCCAGTAATAATGAGAAAGTGCAGTGTAAGAAGTGTGAGCCTAGGAAAATTGGAAGTATTAAAAAATGGAAGGAATAAAGATCAATATGCTAGGCATTAGGTAATTGAAATGGCCGAGCTTTGGTCTTTTCCAATCAGACAATTGCATATTCTATACTGGTGAGAATGACAAAGAAGAATAGAATCACATTAGTTGTCAAAAGGAAAGTTAGAAGATATATCCTATAATACCAAATTTTCAATGCTAAGATAATATCCATATGTCCACAAAGAAGACCAGTTTATACACTTAATACTTAAAAATTTGAACCAGCTACAAATGTCAAAGATGCAAAAATTGAAGGTCTTTATGAACTTCTGGCAAATGAAATTACCCATTCATGCAATTAAGATGTTTTGATTATTGATAATTACCAGTGATTACAATGTGGAAATTATATGCAAAGGCGAATCAGAAGTTGAAAATATGGCTTTGGTAATAGAGAGGATACCAGAAATTATATGATAGACTATTTCAAGACCAACAAATGTGTTTCAAATCTTTTTTCCCAACATCAATTGCCACTGTGCACACAAACCTGGCCAGATAGAGTAGAGAGGATTCAAGTTGAGGATATCTGTGAAGTGAGACAATAGAGAAGCAAAGTCAGCAAAGACTAGGTGTGACTATGGAACAGACCACTAATTGTTCATATACACATTCAAGTCGAAACTGAGAAAATGAAAACAAATTCATAAGACCCAAAATATTACCTTGCATATATTCCACCTAATTTAGAAATTATCTAGACTAGATTTGAGGCATTGAGCACTGAAGACCAGTCAAGTTGTGTGATAACATCAGACATCATATATTAAGAAAACAAAAAAATCCTTAAAGAAAGACAAGAAAGGAGAGACCAAAATGAAAATCAGAAGGAACTCTGAATTTTTTTCTTGAATGTAGAATAGCTACATCAAAAGAAAAAAATAATGAAATAAAAGATTCAATCAGGCTAAGAAATTTGAAAGAGATTTACTTGGACAACTGACTGAAAGAGATTCATATTTGTATCCATTCCATAGAAAAGAGATCTGACATAATGTGGAAATTGTCAAACTATATCAATATTATCATACAGAAGTAAATTTTGCTGAAGCCATTTTTTAAAAGCTTACAGTATTACACTAACTGTGAGATGTTAGAAATTCAAGCTGAATACAGAAGAGGCCCAAGAACAAGAAGTATTAATAATGACATCAGATTTTGGCTGAAAATAGAGAAAACCAGAAAGAAATTTAATTATATATCATTGACTATGCAAAGGCATTAGACTGTGTAGGTTATAACAAATTATGCATAACATTGTACATAATGAGAATTTCAGAACACATAATTGTGATCATGTGGAACCTTTACACAGACCAAGAGAGAGTTGTTCACAAAGCACAATAATGCACAGCATGTTTTGAAATTTATGGTGTGTGTTACAAGGCATCATTTCACCATCCTTACCCAATCTGCAGGCTGAGAAAATAAAAAAGCTAGGCTATATGTGGAAGAAAACTACAGCAGGATTGAAGTAATATGCTGTAATAATAACCTGTAATATGCTGTTGACATAACTGGGTTTACTGAAAGCAAGGAAGCCTTGAAACAGTTACTTATGAAGATCAACTCAGAATTCTATATCTATTATTTCTCGGCATAAAGAAACACAAAAGTCCTCACAACTACCAATTTGCAACATCATGATGAATGGAGAAAAATTTGAAGTTCTCAATGACTTATTTTTACTGTATCCACAACCCAAACTCAGAATAAGCAGTCAGGAAATCAGACATTGGATTGTAGTGGTAAACGTGCTTTAACAATATCTTTAAGGCATTTATAAGTAAATCTGTGACTTTAAAGATTAAGAGATATCTGACCCATGCCCTGGTATTTTCAAGAGCCTTAGCTCATGAGATGCACGTGAAAACTGGGTAATCAATTAGATAGACTAAAGCAAAAGGGATGCTGTTGAGTTACGATGTTGGTGAAGAAAATGGAATAGACCGTGGATTGCAAGAATAAGGAGCCCTGGTGCCCCTTAAACACTGGACTGCTAACCGAGAGACTGACAACTCACTAGGCACTCTATAGCAGAAAGGAAAAGCTTCTATAAAGATTTCATCCTTAAAAACCAGTAAAATGATTTTTAAAAAACCCATGAACCAGTATTTTTCTTTCCTATAGGGTCACTATGAGTAAGAGTGGACTATATGGCAAAAACTATATGTGTGGTAGTTCAGGTTTTGTGTCTTCCTTTCTGGCACAGAATTCTCAGTGGTTTTGCATCCAAAAACCTAGTAATCTCCCATGATGGATTAAACACAATACGATTACTTCCGTAATAGATTCTGTTACACTTTGTGCTGACTTCTGAAGAGTTGGTCATTCAAAACCGGTAGCTGGACCTTGAGAGAAACACAGCACTCTCTACTCCTGTCAATAGTCTAGGAAACCCACCGGGGAGTCACTTATAGTCAGCCTTTATTCAATGGCAGTGAGTTTGCTTTGGTTTTTTGATATGGGCAGCCAATCAACTGAAAGGAATTCTCCTTGAGAGTATGGCCTTCTTCCAATATAAGTGGACTATGGAAAACACTGCCTGCTCTTTGCTGCATCTGACCTATCAACTTCTAGTTCTTTGGACTTGAGCCAGTGATCTGCCATGTAGCCTGCCAGTCCTGGGAGTTTTTAGCTACCTGTCATCTGACCCACTAACCTTGAATTCATTTGCTTCTGCAGCCACATGCCTTATGTCATCCTCCTGATCTTGGGTTCATCAGCCACCACAACTAAGTGAGTCAGGATAAGCTTCCAACCTAACACCTGAGTCAGACTTTAACTTGTCCTCTTCTACAACTGTGTAAACCATTTTTTTCATATAAATTTATCTCTATATAAACATTGATAAGCTTCACATGTTTTGCTTCTTTAGAGAACCCAGCCTAAAACAGTTTTTTGCTTGCTTGTTTTATTTTGCTTTTGACCAGAAGAATGGAAAAAGCAATATTAGAAGCAGTAAAGCCAGAGTATTCTTTGGAAGCAAGGATGGAGAGACTTCATCTCACTTCCTTTAAGTGTATCGCCAGAAGACCCAAGTACCTGGAGAATGACATTATTCCTGGTAAAGTGGAGGACCAGTGAAGAACAGGAATGAGATGCACTCACGCAGCGGCTGCCACAATTGACTCATACATAGAAACAATTGTGAAGACAGTAGAGGATCATGCTGTGTTTCCTTCTACTCTGCATAGAATCTTCTCTATGGGTCAGAACAATGGCAATGAACAACAGCAATGTGTTTATTTAGAAAACTGAATATCTAAGTCATTATTATGTGTATAGTTAAAATATTTAAATACTTAAGATAATCTAATGCAGGCAATGTGATTTTGAGCTAAAAATTGTATATTTTGATCATTTACAGTGATAGGATTAACATAATAAATTACTGTATTGTATATGTACTTTATAATGTTTAAATTTC
>NW_022111369.1:9863638-9866044 GCF_000313985.2 Echinops telfairi
AAGAGTAATCTATGTGTGTACCACAAAAATAAATTTTTGTTATAAAACATGTGTGGGTGTAAACTCAAGTCTTTAGCATTCCCATGCCAATTGAAATTTCAAGAAATTGCAGTAGAATTCTGTTCATTTAATTATTTGGTCATTGAACGCATTGGGATGAGACAAGAAGCAGAGTGTATGTATGTGTCCCTGCCTCCTAATAAACAGATATTCATACCATTCACTATATTAATGTTTGATTTATGACTCTTTATATTAAGTGTGCTTAATTTGATGAGCTTTAATTAGTTTGGGGGAAATAGACTAGAAATCAGAAACTAGGAAGTAATTATAGTCAACTATAGTCTGAGATATCCATTACACAAGAATATAGAGAAAAGGAATAAGAAAACTAAGTTAATTTCATGCTTTCCAATGTTATATCTTGACTCTTATAAACACATTCATGAATATCCCCCAAATTTACAGATATGTAACTTTCAGAAAGTATATCTTCCCAAAATGCCAGAAATAAAACTTATGTAAGTTATTCTCTTCTTCAATGCATTAAAATCAGAAATTATAGCAAGAGTTAAAAGAAATACAAGAATATAGACATTTATTCTTTTAAAATTGAAAGAATATCTTATTAAGTAAATAGTATTATTAAGAAAATAAGTGTTACAACTGAAAACTACTTAGACATTGTAACCACACAACTAATGGCCTGTAGCCAAATAGGTGGGCATTGCAGCCTTAAATGCTCCTAGTTGAAATGATTCAAAGCAAATTCAAATGTTCAACTCAAGAAATGAGTACGAGGACCACATCCTTCAAAGGCTAAGGTTATGAAATACAAAAAGAAACAACGTAAACAAGAGCAGAATCTACAGACCAAAAAATAGGAATGCAATAAAATATTGAATCATATTTAAAACCTGGTTGTTTAAAAAGATGGATGGTATAAAAAGATGGATGGATGGCTTAAAAAGATGGATGGTTGTTTAAAAAGATGGATGACTCTGCTGTATCTACCAAGTAAAAGACAGATAGGCATAACTACAGATTTAATTTAGAATGAGAAAAATGTATCAAATGTATGGATGAGACCAGGAATGACAAATTAAAATAGCATTTTATCTTGAAGTACAACCTTATCAGTGATAAGAAAATGACCATACTCCTAAAAGGAAGACCAGCTAATATGACTATTATTTAAATTTAAACACCAACCCCTAACATCAAAAGTGAAGTTTTTACTAACTTGTGTAATCTGAGATAGATCAAATGTTCAATCAAGATGCATACTATTGTTACCAGACAGCATTGTGAAGTCCATTGCGGTAGATATAGTTAGGTTAAAATGTAATATCTCATCACTTGACCTCCCCTTTGACACGTTTTAAAGTTGTTTCAGTTTAAAATAAGAAGAAAGCAAATGGAAATTACATATGGATTAAGCCTCCAGTGAATACCCTTTGACCATAGACAAAGGATGTGAGTCACCTTGCTACTATCCAAAGTGTTGGAAAGTGGATTATTGCAGATGTAGTTGGGTTAAAATTTAACACTTTATTAGTTGTTCTCCTTTTTGACACATTTTAAATGTTTTCTAGTTTTTAATATTTTCTACTTTTAAAGTAGGTTTTTCCTGTGTTTACTTATTATTTTTATTTTTGTATGCTTTTCTTTAAATGATGTCCAGGGTAGATAAATCTATAGAGAGAGTAACTGGATGAAAGGTTTCTTAGGGGTATGGCAGGGTAGGAAATGGGGAGTAAATAACCAGGGGTGCAAGAAAGAGAATCTAAAATTTATTGTGGTAATGATTGTACAACCTTTCTTGATATGATTGAACTATTGTATGATATGTGGATCATGTGCCAATAAGACTGTTTAAAAAATGATGCACTCATAATTGCTGATGGTTGAAATGGGAAAGTTGGAAAAAAGAAGAAAATATAGTAGCTGAAAAATATAGCCCTGGTGATAGAAATAATGTTGGACATAGCATGATAGTATTTTGAATAACAAAATATTTATAGCAAATAGCACTTTTCAATAAAGTAACTGCCTAATATAGATATGGACCTCACAGGATTGGAATACAGAGGAATCAAATTGACTACAGCTGTGGAAAGAGATAAAGGAGAAACTCAATATTTTCCATGAGAATAAGGCTAGGACCCAACTGCAGAACAAATAATCATATGCTCATATTGCAAATTCAAGTCAGAGCTAAAGTAAAAGCAAACAAATCCACAAGAGCCAAAGTACACCTTTGAGTATATCCCACTGGGATTTAGAAACCGTTTCAAGAATAGATCTGACCCCTTAAACAAAGACAAGAAAAGTTGTCAGATGTTATAATAGACATTATACAGGAACAAAGCAATGGGTCATTAAAAAGACAGGAAATAAGAAAAA
>NW_022111369.1:9866606-9868078 GCF_000313985.2 Echinops telfairi
TTATTTATTCAGAAATGCACTGAGAATTCTTTATAAGTACAATGTATGTTTATGTACCTTGCATAACCGCATGAGTCCATATTGCACAACACAACACAATTAACTATGTACATTTTTTATCATTACCTGAGTTTTCTCTGATGACTTGCACTGAATGGAATGAGCCAGGGATGCACAGTCCAGACAGTAGCTGCTGACAGCCAGCCTCAAGCACACTTGCAAATGATCATCAGTCATGGTGGAACGGTGCTTGGGCTTAATGATCTTTATGTGGGAAAAGGCTGACTCACATCAGTAAGTAGAATCAAGGTGGTAGCACATTTTCTCATGTTTCGGCACTTTCTCTCTGCGAGTAAGTTCCAGAACTATTCATGCGCTGTGGACTTCAGTTGAATGTCGGCTTTTAGTGTCAAAATCTCCTATTCCATAGGAAAGTGATACGTTTTTGTCATCTTACTTGGTCCAGCTCCCCCACTCATTATACTACCCTTTCTTAAGTTTAAGAGAAAAAAACAAGGTCTAAAAATTGGTGATAACTTAGCTTGTCAGTTTTGCTGCACTTAGAGCAGTTTTTTGTGCATGTGTTTGCGCATGCGTTTGACACCTAAGCTGTTATCTGATTGGCTGCACTGTATATCAATTAAGTGATGGAATTGATGATAGGCTTACGTCTATTTTTTTATTCCATGCGATCTACCCACACTACATTTGCGATTGACTAGTAGATCGCGATCGACGTATTGAGCACCCCTGCTCTAATACATTGAAGCCCTAGTGGTGCAGTGGTTATGTGTTGGGCTGCAATCCACATGGTTGGCTGTTCAAAATCACTAGCAGCTCTGCTGGAGAAAGACTGGGCTTTCTACTCTTGTAATGGGAAACCCACAAGGGTAAGATGAGTCAACATAGACTGGAGTTCAGTGAGTACATGAACTAATCTCCAATTATGACAAGAAGCTGTTTCTGGAGTGTGTTATATGTTATCTGAGTCCTGGCTTTTGTCATCTAGATTATTAAAATGTTTATCCTTTTCTTTGTAATGTTGCATTTTTGAGGGAAGTTTTGGGATTTTGAATCTGAGGCTACAAGGCAAAATTATACATTATGTATTGCTATGCAGTGGGATATTACTTGTATACATAAGGTCCTAGCTTCATGCTAATAGTATCAAAATTAGAAATATTTTCTTCCCTTCAAACTGTTTCCCCTTTGCTTTGGATATGTTGATGGAAACATATGTACAAGTATGGTTAATACCATTGAATAATGGATTGTTACAAGATTTATATGAGCCCCCCAATAAAAGGATTAATTATAAAAAGAAAGCATGCCACAATTAGATATTTTTCTGTGATTTCTTAGATTGATGAGAAGATAGGCTTCATATAAATATACAAATAGATTTCAAAACAGTTGTGGGAAAATTCCTTTATCCTTCAAATACATTTTTACATCAATTTAAGCTCCTTTGT
>NW_022111369.1:9869249-9887318 GCF_000313985.2 Echinops telfairi
TTGGTCCTTTGGACTGCTTTGTGAATCAGAGCAAGCAATTCGTCATTTCTACCATTCTTATTAAGACAAATGTACTAATATGTTTTACTCCCAAGATATGTACATCGTTCCATTACTCCCTAACAAGCTAAATGTTATAATTACACTGTGCAAAGAAGCATGAAACTCTTCTAGACATTAGCAGTTTTCACTTTGAGGTTGCCTAGCTAGTATAATGAGTAAGTTCTTCCTGTTCTTTCCTATGGTACTGAATTTAGATTTCTTTAGTAATTTAATTTCCATTCTAATGAACTCAATGGGACTGCCAAAGTCTCCTGTGAGCCACATTCTCTCATAATTCCAAAGTACCAAGAGAAAATTGGGGAGAGGAAATAAAAATGTGGCTGTATAAGAGAGTCTTTTTCCCTTCTCCCCCTGCAAGTCATAAAAAAACAATATCTATATGCATATGAATACACATATTTATATGAATTTCACTAAAACAAATTCTATGACTTTTGAAAAAAATTATAACATCTGCTATCCTTTTTGGTTAAATGTTATCTTTTAGCAGCTAACATTTTCAACAAAATTAGAAAATATTTAATCTACAAACTGCTATATATATAGGAAGATTACCCAAACACCTGAGATCCAAAAAAGATATGCAAGATAAAGTAAAAGAAATATCTCAGTGAGTCTCAGGATAGCCAAAAGTTACTAACAGTTTAAAAAAATGTTTCTTTGGAGAACATGCAAAACATTTATTTTTTCCACCTCAAACATATAATGATGCAGTATACTCTATAAAGAAGATAGACATCAGGAATGAAATAATTCTGGAAAGAGAATCTAAGTTAACAAGATAGTCATAATATAAGATCTTCAAGTGGAATTCAAGGAGGACATAGAGGAAAATACCATCTAATGTAGAAGTAATTATAATCTTCAAAAAGAAAACAGGGAAGGATTGACACTCTTATTTAGATTATAAGTGTCACAGAGAATGGAAATGAGAAAATTGATAAAATAAAGGGATACTAATGGTAGGCTGAGAAACAAAAAGTATTTAGAGTATACATTCCTCAAACAAACCATCTAACTGGAGATACCAGCAAAAAACCTGAGTAATAAAAAGAAAAACCTAAATTAACAAATCAAATAGATGCACTGCATGTCAAATAAAATAAACTGAGAATCTAATAAAAACATCTGTCAGGCTGGCAAAAATATTAACTAAGAGGAAAAAAGTAGAATGTAAAGAAATATAGATAATATATTAGTGCTGCACCTATTAAAGTTTTTAAAATGTATGATCTAATACTTTTATATTCATTATTGCCTTCTAATCACCAATAATTATCAGTACATCTTGTTTGCATAATTGATAAATTTTAGACTGAAGAATGTGGTAGAATTCAATTTCTTCATCATTAGCTTTAATGATTGGTGTGTAAATCATAATAATAGTTTAATTAACTGGTCTTCCTTATAAGTATATAAAAATATCCTATCATAGACAGCATTTCACTTCCCATGTACCGTTCTCATTACATTAGGGAAATATAATCACCTTCTCTGAGACATACAAGCTCTCCTTCCCCCCATCTTGACTTAAATTTGCAGTAAGATTTGATAGGAATGTTTGTTGATTTGGGGTGACCTTAGCACAAATTATATGGTAACAACTGAATGATCTTCTCCCTCTCTCCCCATCCTGAAAAACTGACCATCCATCTTGAAAAAAAGCTAATGAGAGGTCTTCTCTGCTAAGTGGCTTTTAAGGTATAGATACAGAGGGGGTGATATATGTATGGTTCAAGGAAACTAGGTGGGTTCTCTACCATTGCTTGGGAAATAAAATTAGAAGATTGCATGGCCTGGGAGCAAAAGCTTGCCTTCATCTTGCTGTTTTTTTCATAGTAGAGGACTCATACAAAATTTCTCTATAAACAACAACAAGCTCCTAGAAACTTCTAGGAAAATGGCACCCAAGTAGAATCACCTGCCTTATGCTCTCATTGTGAGAGAAGAAAATCAAGAAGTGAGGAGGCTAACCCTGGGAAATCAGGTGCTGGGCCCAGGGTTCTACGTTCAAAGCCCCCGCTCCAATTTTCACTCACGGACAGCTCAGAAAGACAGTTATGCACTTTGACTTCACCGCACCTGCACATAGACTTTACCCCCCCCCCACCTTACCAGGACCACAGGGACAGCATCTGCCACCCTCCCCCCTTCACCCTGATTCTGCACCTACCAGTATGGTATAATACCCCAAGATAGACTTTCCTCCAAGAACCAGAAACAGTCCAATGTCTCACAGAAAGCTCCAAGAGCTCGCCTCCTAGGAGCTTCCCTATCAGGGAAAAGTTTTACCCCTCCCCTTCCAGGACTAGAGGGACTGTGTCTTCCACCCTCTCCACTTCTCCCTAATTCTGAAATGGGCCCACATGGTATAATGCCCCAAGACAGACTTTCTCTGAAGAATAGGAAACAGTCCCACACCTCACAGGGAACCCCCAGGGCTTGCTGAGGCACTTCACTCTCACTGCAGGCTTTACCCCACCCCTACCAGGATCAGAGGGATGGTGTCTGCCACCCTCCCTGCCTCCAATCTAGTTCCACAACCTGCCAGCATGCTGTAATAGCCCAAGAGAGACTGTCTCTGAAGAGTAGGTCACTGATGCCCATTCCACAGAGAGCCCCAAGATCTTACCTAGTAACAACCCTCTCTATGCACCTGGCCATGGGCTTGCCCCTTCCCCTACCAGGATCAGAGGGACAGAGACTGTCAGGCACCTCCCCTCCCCTAGAGTGTCACCACCACATTCAAGGAGGGAATAGTACTGAGTCATTCAGAAATCCATAATAAACAGGTCCTCTGTTATAAACAGAACGGGTTCACTCTCCCTAAATAACATATGGGGGCAACTAGTTACTGTGGTAGACCTAATATACTCTTCAACTACCCTAATCACCAGCACTTCAAGACACAGTTTTCACCATTCCAAATCTCACACTCCCTTATACATCCCAAGTAGCTTCACATTTCATACAATCCTCTTACCCAACTCATCAAAAATTATGATACATAACAGGAAGTCTTCCTGTCATTGTTACCACCACTAGAACCCACTCCCAAGCACCAATCATATTCCTTACATAAACTCAACTAACACTCTCTCTTTATCTCCACACAATATGACCTCCAGCATCTATCTGATCCTCTTTGATCCTAAGGAGCAAGCACCTCCCCCTTTCACAATCCAGAAGCCTACACAGCACACACAGATTAGCCACCATGCAGTGCAAACAACAGCTTTCAGCATCTACCACACAAAAATGAAGAGAACCAAATGCCAAGAAGTGAAGAGCACCCAAACCCAGTGGAATATACAGATGAACAAGCTCTTGAATTCTCATATAGAGAATACAAGAAAATGATGCATAGGGTCTTATAAGAGATTAGGAGATCAATCCTGAAAACAGATGAAAAATGGAGAAACTAGAAAACTCACACCAAATGGAAATTCAGGAGTTAAGAAATGAAATAGCAGAAGTTAAGAAACAAGGCAAATGACAATGCATAGAATATAAGAAATGTGAAAGTGAACCAGTGAACTTAAAGACAACAAAGCAGAACCCAGCAAATGAGAGAAACAATCAAACAAAAAAGAAAAGAATATGAAGAAATCTTGAGAAGGATGTGGGATATCATGAAGGGAAATAGCATTTGAATTATTGGGGTACATGAGCAGAAAGAAAAAACAATAATTCTACAGTTAAAATAATAAGGGAATTAGGGAAGAAAATTTCCCCAATATCACAAAGGAGGAGAGGACAACCATTTAAGGAGCAGAGAGAATACAAAACAGATTAAACCCCCCTAAATAACACATCAAGTCACATAGCACTCCAATTATCCAATTTCAAGGTAAAGAAGAAAATCATGAGAGCAGTTAGAGAGAAAAAGGCAATCATATATCAAGATAAAAGATAAGAATAAGCTCAGACCTCTCTTCAGGAAAGAGGAAATTGGAGCAATATATTCCACAAGTCAAGAAGCAAGTGTAATCCAAGAATCTTTATCCCACAAAACTTTCCATCAAATTTGAAGGAGAAATAAAAGTTTTCTCAAATAAGGAAATATTTAAAGAATTTGTAAAAACAAATCCAGCATCACAAAAAACACTATTCAGTTTTTTTATGGGCAGAAAACCACAGTACATGAACACGAGCACCCTACAGGGGGTAGCACCACCTAGAAACCAACACATTGAACACAGCACCCAAAACATTACAGCTGGAGTAGAGAAAGGAAGACAAGAATAAACTCTTCACACACATACCACCCTATAAATGGGGAAGAACGAAAAATATCAAACACAAAAATGATAAGATGACAGTGACTAATCTACAATTAGATTTAATTACATTGAACGACAATGGACTAATTGCACTTATAAAAAGACAAAGAATAGCAGACTGGACTAGACAGCAAGAACCATCGATTTGCTGCCTTCAAGAGACATGTCACAAATTCAAAGAAAGAAACAGACTGAGAAATAATGGCTGATGAATAATCTACCAAGCTAATGGAATTCAAAACAATAAAAAAAAGCAGGGTGTCAATATTAATCTCTGACAAACTAAGCCTCAAGTTACACAATATAACAAGAGATAAGAATGGACATTACATAGTGCTCAAGGGATCAATAAAAACCCATAACCAAAATAAACATACATGCCCCAATGAAAGACCCTCAAAATTCATCAACTAAATCCTCAAAGAGATGAAAAAAGAAATCACTAGATCAGCAATTATAGTAGGTGATTTTAATATACCACACTCAAAGAATATAGATCAACAGGTAAAAAACAGAAGAGATGAACAACACAGTTGATCAACTCGACCTCATAGATATTACTGAGCTCTCCAACCATCAGCAAAAAATACATTTTCTTCTCCAATGCACATAGTTTATATTCAAAACTAGACCACATGTTGGGACATAGAGCAAGCTCGAGAAGATTCAAGCACATAGAAATCATTCAATCCATCTTCTCTGACCACAGATTTCCATTAAGCTGGAAATCAATAATAGAAAGTATAGAAAAACAAAGACAATCACTTGGAGATTCAACAACACACTTCTCAAAAAAATATTGGCTCATAGGTCAAATAAGAAGAAATTAGGAAGCTCTTAGAAACCACTGAGAATGATAACACAACATACCAAAATCTATGGGATGCAGCAAAAGTGGTTATCAGAGGTCACTTTTTAAAAATAAATGCACACATGAAAAAAGAGGGGAGATTCATGGTCAGCACATTAACACAGGACCTTCAACAGTTATAATAAATCCAGCAGCATAATCCTTCAACAGCAAAAGAAAAGAAATCTTAAAAATGAGAGCAGAAATAAATGAACTGGAAAACAGTAAAACAATGGAAAAATTAAGAAAACAAAAAGTTGGTTCCTTGAAAGGATTAACAAAACCGACAAACCGCTGGAAAACATAACAAAGAAAAAGAAGGAGCAGATGTCAATATCAAGAATTAGAGATGAAATAGAAAGTCACAACAGGCCCTAATGAAATGAAATGATTAAAAAGGTAGTACTATGAAAGACTGTGTGCTAACAAATTCAATAATTTGCGGGGGGCATGGACAAATGTCTGGGAAAGCACTCTTTCCCTAATTTAACATACATGGACATTACAAACTTGGACAGACCCATAGCAAAAGAAACCCCCAACTCAGAAAATCCCCAGTCCAGATGACTTTACAGGAGAATTCTACCAAGTATTCGGAGAAGAACTTATCCCAACCCTACAACTCTTCCAGAATACAGAAAGGGTCAGCAAATTCCCAAACTAATTCTCTGAGGTCAGCATAACCCTGCTACCAAAACCTGGCAGAGACTACATTGTGGGAAACAGAACCAGGAAGAGAGTGTATGAGGATGAACTCCCAACATTCGTACATACAATGACATGGCATTTGTGTTTGTCTTACATAAAAATAAGTGTAAAGAAAGAAAGGAAAAACTAAAACATATCCAGGAATTAGCATTGGACCTAAACTAAATCCTACTCCAATTTAAGAACAATTAGTTCTTATATCATTGCCCTGATTGGTAATCGCCCTCAGGAAGGGAACACAGAGGAGATGGTTACTATAGCAAAATGCGGCAAAGAAATTAGATGGTGTCCAGTTACAAGATAAAACAGTGTCCGGGGTGTTAAATGTTTGTCTTCAAACAAACAGCCATCTAAGTTAGATGTCAACTAAGTCCACATGGAAGAAGCACACTATCACCAGTCACCAAAAGATTGTGAAGCATATAATCCGGTCAAAGGAGGGATTAGTATCAGAGTTTAAAGTGTGAGAATCTGGTTTGCAGGAGGCTATGGATAACAGTGGGAGGCCAAGATCCATTTGTGCAACAACATAGGAAATAAGCCTCTGGTGAACTCCCTCTATCCCTAATTGAGGGATAGGAGGAAAGTGGTTACCACATTAGAGAGTTGAGTTTAGAAATTTAAAGCCATAAATTTGACTTGACAAATTTGACTTTGACAGTTAAACCTTTGTCAGCAGGTACCCCCTGTGATGGATGCTGGACCTGATCTGGTTTCCAAATTTTCTGTATTTTATTGTTTTGTTTGTATATATTATGGTATATCTCATAGGTGCTAGGTCATTGGGGGCACCTTCCTGAAGTTCTGTTGTATATATTTTTTTCATTTTTCAGTATATGAATTGATTGATGGACCTATAGAGATATCAAGTAGAATACAGGTTTCAGGGGGAGTGGTGTACAGTGGTGACAGCAGCGGGGAGGGGGATGATGTCAAGGAGTCCATGTAGAACAAGAATATTTGGAAACTGTAGTAGAAAATGTACAGCTCTGCTGGATGTGATTGAACTGTGGAATTATATGACATATGTATTAATTCCCAATTAATAATAAATTATAATAAAAAGCTCCCAGTTATTCCATCCTCATAGTTCCATTAAATAATAGGCTTTCAAACTTGGCTGATCATTGGAATAATCTAGGGATCTGGAGGAACTACCTGGGTCTACTTGCAATCAGATGAAACAGAATCTCTAGTTGGAGGGGCCATGGCATCTCTAGTTGCACCACATCCCCAAGCGATTCCAATGATCAGTCACATTTGAGAACTTAGGCATTAAACCATTTGTTTTTAGAAGTGCAAAATGAGTAATCATTTTTAGCATCTTTTCTGTTTATATACCTGAAGAATATTTTCCCTCCTCTGAATAATACTATCCTTCTACACACACACACACATACACACACACACACACAATTAAATTTAAGTGTATTTAGAAGGTTAGAAACAGAGAGAAGTATCTCATCCTATGGGCATCTAGAGATTTGAGTAGTAACTTCTCTAAGGAAAAAAATACCAAGAACTGGACTTGAGGAAATCTCAGTAAATAACCTAAGCGAAGTTTTTTCTAACCAATTCAAATTCAAATAAAAAATAAAATAAGATGCTATCAACAAGCTCTGTCTACTATAACTTCTTCCAAGTACTTCACAAGTGTTAATGTTTTAGGGACTTCATCGAAAAAGTAAATAAACATCTTAACCATTTCCTTTCTCACATAATGAAGAAATATAGCTTTCAAAGGTCACTGCATAGTCTCTTGAGAAATTGTGCAGAAGTTGAGAATTAAAACATTGTTTTGGCACTTGAAAGATTCATATTTCAATTAATATTTGAAACCTTTATTCCCCAGGCATGCCAAGTTCTCTTTAATCATGATGCTAAATACATAAGATAAAATAAAATCAGCTATTTCCAGTTTACATTTCTGTAATTATAGTTTGAAAGAAATGGACAATACTTATGGATGGTTGGCAAATTGTTTTTCTAAGCAATTTACAAAATCAGAAACTATTTAGAAAACATAAATAAATGTCTATTATTTATATTGATATATGTATGAGAGTACACGTATAACTTATATGAACAGCTTATTTGAGTCCAGACTCTGGTACTACTTTTCATTACATCATCACTCACTGATATCTAATCAATTCCAACCCACAGCGACTCAACAGAGCAGGTTAGAACTGTCCCTTGTGGTTTCTCAGGCTGGAAGTGTTACAGAGCAGAAAGCCTCATCTTTATCTATCACGGTAGTTGGCAAGTACAAATCTCTGACCTTGCAGTTAGCAACTCAACTTGTAACCCACTAGTTTAATGATAAGCATGACAAATGTATTATATGTACATTTTCACATTATATCGTTGGTGCCATAATTCTTTCATATGTAAAATAGGGGTGATAAGTTCTATCGAATATTGTTGTGTAAAAAATAATTAACTGAATGTAGATAAAGCACCTAGAATAGTGTTTGGCACATAGTAAATGTTCAGTAAGTGTTACATAATATCATTATTAAAGAAAGAGAACATTAATCATGCATAGAAGATTGGGTTATCTTTCAATAATATTTGCTCTCTTTCCTCACAGGCCCCATCTTATGGTGCATTTCTCATGCTTCAGTGTCATCAGGTTTCAGCATATGATTTGCTTTGATCCATTGAATGTGAATGGAAGTGAAGCAGGCTTTTTCCAAACAAAACCTGTAGAGCTGGTATATGCTGAGCTCTGAAGTTGGCCAAATAAATCTAGTTAGTTGTCTGCTGATAGCTCCTGGAATCATGGCAGATGGAAGAGCCATACACAAGATCCAGCTCTGGCAGAAGGTAAAGGGTTATAGAGGATTCAGCTCTGTTCAGTCTCTCGTATACAAAATGGTTTATGACCCCAAGGATAGTTAGCTTTTTATGACAACCTGACCCAATAGGAACATGTGGGATTAATAAGGTCACAATTTGATTGGAAGGCAAAGAAATAAATGGCTCTGCAAGGTCATCTCCCCACCCCCTTGCTCACTGATGATTGGACCAGTGCACTGCTGTTTTAGCTAGTTCTCTGCCTCAACCTGTCAGCTAAACTACCTATGGGCCAAGCCAACCAGTAGATCATGTTGCTAGAGCTTGAGGCTCCTTGGAGACCTGCTTCACCACACTGTTGGGCTGGTAAATACATCACGAGCATGAGGCTGGTGGATCCTGTTGCTTTGCATCGCTTTGAGTTTTCTATCCCATCTGTGCCTGCTTTGCTACGTTTCCTAGCTACTGACCATTGTTGACCCACCCTGCTGTTTGTTGCCTGTGAGAAGGCTCTGCCTGCCTTGGCAAGACTCCACTGTCTGCTTCCTTGACCTTGGACCCAGCAACCCATGTGAGTTGAAGGACTTAAAATATATTAACTGTTCCATGGAAGTTAAGTCCAACTGAGCCCTCTGGACTGCTTTGTGGACTAATTCTCTAAAGAACCCTGCCTAATACAAGGAGGTATCATCAGGCTGAAACAAGTTTGGAGTCCTCCCCTACCCTTACCCAGGAGTGTTAGGTTGACATAAACCATAACTATAGCAGTAAGCCACCAAAATTTTTGGTTCATTTGTTATCATAATATAACTTAACATACATGATGCATACAGAAATTGTTGCTAGAATTGGAGTTCTAATATCATTATTTTAAATTGTTATATCATTTATATAATTTAATTTGATGGTGGTAAATGAAAATAAAGACTAAGGAAATTACATTTATAGCTTGGAAAGGAAGCAATTCTCTTCTGTGGGAAAATGGTAGGTAAAGATGGCATTTGTGACAAATTAGAAGACAGGTCATCTGCTAATTTGGTTTGTGGTTTCAGGTGAATGAGACAGCAATGTCATTACTGATTGCACACCAATACAAGATGCAAGAAAGAGATGAACACATAAGTGAATTGGACAATTTGTAAGAAGAAGAAAATCATATATTCTAAATATCCCAGCATTTTTAGAGATAAAAGACACAAGTACTTCTCACCCTTGACAAGTGAAATGCCTTAAGAACAAAGGCCAATTAGAGCTGAGACTAAGGACCACATCCAGGTTGGTATGTTCAAATGTTTATTACAAAGGTTATATGAAGAAAGGTGGCACAGATTAAATCTATTCAGTTGGATGAAGTAACTCAAAACACTCAAAGAGAAAATAAATGTGTAAATCTCCCAAGGAAGTCTGATAACTTTGAGTTGCTAATTACTAAATGAAAAAAGAGACGACCATCTCTCAAGGATAAAAAAGTGTGTCTTGTTATTGGGACACTGAAGTAAAATAAATATAAATGTCACTGAGGTTACAAGTGACTTAAATGCTATACAACAGGTGTCATGATGTGAAATCCATTATAGACACAAATTTACTTTATTACTTGTATCTGTTATGTCAGATATAAATATCAAATATTAATATTTTATGTATTACTGGACATATGAAATAAAACATTGATATTTTCACTCTTAAATTCTTTACCTAAAAAGTTCCTTTGTACATTTTATTATATTTTTCAGAAAAATGTGTTATATAGCAGATTAATTTTTACTATTTGTTATTATTTTTAGATATCATTATTATCCATATAATGTAACAATTAATTAAATGTTAACAAACAATATACACAAATATTTCAGACATTTACATCTAAACTATAATTTATTTTCTTGGATGTATTTTCTATTAATATTGTTATACATTGTTGAAGCAAAACAAAAATTGTTGAAATAAATGTGGAAGGAAAGAGATCATTTTTATCAAATCACAGCATAATATGATGACAGAAAACTAAAACAAATCACATCGCTGTCTAGTCAATTCCAACTCATCATGTCCTGTAGGGCAGAGTAAAACTGTCCTGTAGGGTGGGGTAGGCTGCCATCTTTGTGGGAACAGACTGCCATTATCTCCCCTGTGCCATGTCTTTTTGTAAAGCTGATGGGTTTAAATCAGCTTTTAATAAGCAGCCAAGCATTTGACTACTCTATCTCCAAGTATCCTATATTGTGATGAAATGTGTGAGTAAATAAGGGCAAGGTGTATACTGAATATCTCCAGATTTTTATAGCAACATTGATTTTTGCAAAATAGAAAAAATATAATGCAATAATGATAAATCCTATTTTATTTAGTTTCAGTAATATTAAAAATGTTTATGGAACACATCTTGAAAGAGGTCATTTTTCCTAACTGTTGAGAAATTAGCAAAGTAAACATGATTTATTAAATTGTAACCCCTGAAAAGATATGTTGAGTGACTTTATGAGGAAATTTGGCCTTTCAGTGGCATCAATTAATCTGGGTCACCATGCAGCAAGGTAGGTCTTCCTCCTACATGACTGGTGTCATTCTAAAAGAGAAGGGACACAGAGGCAGGGAGGCAGGGTAGGACATCATATAGCACTGCAATGGCAAGCCCAGGGACATCTGGAGCTAGGCAAGAAGTATGCCGCACTTTCTCTTGCTGTGGTCTCAGAAGGAAGTACTGATTTGGATATGTAATCTCCAATCTTGGACATGAAAGAATAGGAGTTTATTATCACACAGTACTCCAGAACTGTGTGATGATAAACTCCTATTCTTTCATGCCACCAATTCTTTAGTAATTTATCGCAAATCTCTATGTACCTAAAATATACTCCTAAAAGAAAGAAATACAAATTTTGTGCATAAGTACCTCATGTGGCCAGAGAGAGATTTTCTGCTTTGTAAATGCTCTTTAATGTCTTTAACATAGGCATCCAGGAAATGGGAATTCTACAAACTATAATCTATTCTGTTCAGAACATAACTGAAAAAAAATAAAGCCATATTTTTAGTGTACATTATTTTGTCAGGAGTTTATCCCCACTTCCCAGGATCCACAGACAGGTATTCTCAGAAGTTTGATGTCTCACTCTAACAGATTATGATGTTTGTCTTAGCATGTCTGAAAACCCAATTCATTATGCCCAGGAAGGTGGAAAACTGATACTGGAGATACAGGGGTAGCAAGAGAAGATAATGAGGAAAATGGATATAGCATCTGTGAAAAGAAATTTGATATTTTAAACTGTCATTGTGAATGAGTGTCTTGACTGGTTATAATTAAAGTGCTTAATCTCAATGTTTTTTTCAGGAGTTAAGATGTATTATCTTTTATTTAATGAAGTGTTTCAGCTGTAGTTGTTTCTTCAAGCTAGCTAACTTGGACATTTTAATAAACTATGAATCAATAGATCAGTACCACGAGTTTATGCACTTCAGATTTTTCCTTAGAAACTGGATAACTTAACAATGCCTTTTACAAGAGAAATGTCTATTAAAAATACACAGACAAGTAAAGAAGTATTGCTACTAGAGTTTCAGTTTACACATGAGCAAGTTTGTTACAAGGAACATGTTTAAACATGTCTCTGGAATCATTGAATGACTGCATACAAGTTCTCAGTAAAACTCATGTATTAGTCTTTTTGCTATTGTTAGGTGTTGCATCAGTCCTAACTCATAGTGACCATAATAATACAACAGAAATGCTGCCCTGTCCTGCTCCGTCCTCACATTTGTTATTGTTGATGCTAATTGTTGCAGCCCTTGTGTCAGTCCACCTCCTAGAGGCTCTTCCTCTTTTTCACTGACCCTTGTTAAGGTGCATTAGCAACAAAACAAAACTGTGCCTTGGGAGACAACTTGATGGGTTAGTTAAACTCAAGGCAGAGATCAACTCAGAGGTTGTAGTAACTATGGATGACAGCCACAGTCCAAAATCCATTTTCAGTATCCCCCAGCGGATTGAACTTCCATTGAATCTCCTCAACACTGCCCAGTGTTGTGTCATCCTCAGAATTGCTGTTATATTTAACCCATTATTGCAGCCACCTGTCCAGGTATTCCTCCATTTTGCTGCCCTTGTACTTTACCAAGCATGATGTCCTTTTCCATGGACTGGTCTTCTGATAACTTGCCCAAGATATGGAAGATAGTCTCAACATCCTCACTTCTAAGCGGTATTCTGGCTGTACTTCAGCCAAGACATACTTATTTAATCTCTTGGAAGCCCGTGGTACTATTCCTCACCAGCATCATAATTCAAATGCATGGATTCTTCTTTGGTCTTCCTTATTTAATGTCTAACTTTCACATGCATATGATGCAATTGAAATCAACAGGATGTGGACCAGGGACACCTTAGTCCTCAAAGTATCATTTGTTCTTCAACACCTTAAAGATGTCATGTGCAGCAAAATTATCCAATGCAATTTGTCATTTCATTTTGGTTTCATAGTGAATACTAACTGGTAGATAATGTAACCATTCTTTTGAATCTACAAGGCATATTGCAGGCATGCAAAATCAGATTAAAATAAAAGAACATTACCATTGTAGGTAAGTGGGTAGGAAGAAAGACAAGTTTGGTAAATAAGCATTTCAAATACTCCTCCAAAATTATGCTCAAATTATAGACTAAGTATCGTTGATATCAGATGCAATATAATTTTGCTGAGGACCATACAACAAAGATTGTAGCAATACATTAACAGAGAGCTGCCAGAAGTTCAGGCCAGTTCTGAGGAACAGTGGTTATCATTGCTTATGTTAGATGAATCTTGGCTGAAAGCATGCATGTTAGTCTGGGTTGACTAGAGAAACAACTTCATAGACACTTATACGTATATAAGAAAATGCTTTATATAAAGAGCAATTGTATATTAAGAAAACATCCCAGCCCACTCCAGATAAAGTCTATAAGTCTGATATTATAAATCCCTTTTCAAACTCACACAACATATGCAATGCCATTGAATGCCGGAAAAATCACAATTCAAGGGGTGGACAGTCTTGTGAATCCAGTGGCAGTGGAAGCATCTCAGCACTGGTGTCGGTCTCCAAATTGCTTCTCCAGTTCCAGTGCTCTAATTTCATTCAAGTGGCTCCATCTGGCTTGTCATCAGGAATGTCTTGCAGCAAGTGAGAGTGTCCTGCCTACAGGGAGAAAGACTGGAGTTCCCAAAATCCTCTGGAGAAGATCATGCTCACACAGAGGCCTCATTGGCTATGACCTGATTGACAGGCTAGACTCCACCTCTCTGGAAGTTGATACATTATGTAGCTGCCACAGCAGGGAACAGCAGAAAGATGTCTACTTGTGTTTACTATGCCAAGGCATTCAACTGTGTAGATTGTAACAAACTATGGATAGCCTTGGGAAGAACAGAGGTTCCAGAAAACTTGTGTTCTATTGACCATGTGAAGGGATTTGACTTTGTGGACCATAGTAAACTATGGATAACTTTGATAAGAATGGGGATTTCAGAAGACTTCATTGTGTGCTTTTGGAACTTGTATATGAATCAAGAGTCAATTATATGAACAGAACAAGGGAATAGTGCATGGCTTAAAATCAGGAAAGGTGTGCATCAAGTTTGTATAATTTCACCATACTTATTCAATCTGTATGCATAGCCAATAATCAGAGAAGCTGGATTATATGAAAAAGAATGTGACATCAGAATCAGAGGAAGTTTTATTAATGACCTGTGACATGCATAGGAAACAACCTTGCTTGCAGAAATTGAAATGGACTTGAAGTATTTGCTGATGACGATCAGTGACTGCACCCTTCAGTGTAGAGGTTTGCAACTCAATGAACAGTCCAAAATGCATAACTGGACCAATATGCACCATCATGATAAATGCCAAGGATTTTGTTTTGCTTGGATTCTCAACTAATGCTCATGTAAGCAACAGTCAAGATTTCAAATGACCCATTGTATTAGGTATATCTGCTGCTCATAACCTCTTTACAGTGTTGAAAAGCAGGGAGGTTATTTTGACAACTAAGATGTGTCTTACCCAGCCATGGTATTTTCTTTTCTTTAATCATTTTATTGGGGGCTCATACAACTCTTATCACAATCCATACATCATTCTATTGTGTCAAGCACATTTGTACATTTGTTGCCATCATCATTTTCAGAACATTTTCTTTCTACTTGAGCCCTTGATATCAGCTCCCCATTTTCCTCTCCCTCCTCCACACTCTTTCACAAATCCTTCATAATTTATTATTATTTTGTCATGTCTTGCACTGAACGATGTCTCCCTTCACCCAATTTTCTGTTGTCCATTCCCCTGGGAGGGGGTTATATGTAGATCGTTGTGATCGGTTCCCCCTTTCTCCCCCCACCTTTCCTTTACCCTTCTGGTATTGCTGTTCTCATTATTTGTCCTGAGGAGTTTATCTGTCCTGTATTCCCTGGGTTTCCAGCTCTTATCTGTACCCATGTACATGCTCTGGTCTAGCCGGATTTGTAAGGTAGAATTTGGATCTTGATAGTGAGGAAGCATTAAAGAACTAAAGGAAAGTTGTATGTTTCATCAGTGCTATACTGCTCCCTGACTGGCTCATCTCCTCTCTGTGACCTTTTTGTAAGAGGATGTCCAGTTGTTTACAGATGGGCTTTGGGTCTCCATTCTGACACAATGATATGATCTTTGTTGTTTGATGCCTGATACCTGATCCTATGACACTTTGTGATCATACAGGCTGGCAGGATTCTTCCATGTGGGATTTGTTGCCTCTCAGAAACAATCTTCTCAGCTTGTTTACCTTCAAGCTTTTAAGACTCCAAACACTGTATCTTTCGATAGCCGGAAACCATCAGCTTTCTTCACCACATTTGCTTATGCACCCACTTTGTCTTCAGTGATCATGTCAGGAAGGTGAGCATCATGGAATGCCAAGTTAATAGAATAAAGTGTTCTTGCATTGAGGGAGTACTTAAGTAGAGGCCCAGTGTCCATCTGCTACTTTAATACTAATCCTAAAATATATATACATGGATATATTTCTCTATCATCATATATAAATATATTTACATATGGACATGCCTGTATTTGGACCTCTATAAATGCTCTTTGCCTCCTAGTCGTTTCCTCTATTTCATTTTACTTTCCTTTTGTCCCACTATTATGTTCAGCCTTCATTTGGATTTCAGTAATTCCTCTTAGTTATACCGCCCTTAATAAAGCCCTACCAGGCCTCCTACACCCTCCTCACCACCGATTTTAGATCACTTATTGTTCCATTGTCTCTGGGTTTGTTAACACCCACCTCCTTTCCCCCACTTCACCCTCTTCCATGTCTCTCTGGAAATGGCAGGCC
Source organism: Echinops telfairi (assembly GCF_000313985.2). NCBI lineage: Eukaryota > Metazoa > Chordata > Mammalia > Afrosoricida > Tenrecidae > Echinops > Echinops telfairi. The sequence continues at coordinate 9,885,316 of NW_022111369.1, forward strand.
CATTGCTTTCTCCTCCAGATTGTTTATCTCACCTATCCTATCTATATAGGCATGCAGAGATAATAATATGCACAAAAAACAATACAGAGAATAACAAAGCAACAAAACATATCAACAACAACAAAACCCAGCGACTAAAAAAAGAAAGCCTATAAATAATTCAGGGTCTGTTTATTGACGTGTTTTCCTGTCAAGTCTGATGGGGAGCCATACCCTGGCCCTGAAGTCTATTTTTGGTATTCCCTGGGGATTTTGTTGCTCTGCTCCCCTTGCTGTTCTGTTGCATGTCCTTAGTGTTTCCCCTAGGTGTGGTGGGGTCAGACTGGGCACAATTCCTGTAATGTGCCTCTAGTGTTGTCCACTATAGTGCTATGCGTCAGTGAGGGATGTCATTTCTTGTAGTGGGGCCAGCTCTATAGTCTTCTTTGTGCATTGACTGCTCTAAGCAGGAATATCATCCTCAGAGCTTGGTGGGCCAGGGAGTGCTCTACTCTCTCTTCTTCCACCTTTGATTGCTCCTGTGTGGTCTGATTAGACATGTCCCTGTCCCTGAGCTGTAGTGTCAGTGCTGTCCTCTGAAGTGAATTCTTCTGCTGGGAGGGGAGACCCAGCCATGGTACTTTCAGTCACCTTTTATTCATGAGAAAGTTGGACATTGAATAAAGAAGACTGTAGAAGAATCAATGTGTTTAAAATATGGTACTGGCAAAAAATATTGAAAGTACAATGGACTCTTAAGAGAACAAACAAATATATCTTGGAGGAAGTATAGCCAGAATTCTCCTTAGAGGCAAAAATAGGGAGACTTCATCTTACCTACTTTGGACATGTTGTCCAGAGAGACCAGTCCTTTGGAGGAGGACATCATGTTTGGTAAAATATAGGAGCAGCAAAAAGAGAGAGGAAGTCCCCTCCAGGAAATGGATTATTACAGTGGCTGCAACAATGGGCTCACACATAGGAACAATTGTGAGGATGCTATAGGACTAGGCAGGACTTTGTACTGTTGTACATAGGGTTGCTATGAGTCACAAAGGGTTAGATGGCTCCTAATATCAATGACAATTTAAATAATACGTATTTTACAGTGATTAAAAATAAGTTTAAAACAAGCAAATGCTTGAATAAACTATAAACACTTCTTCCATGAGAAAGGATTTCAGATAATTACATACATACTGAGTTGTCAAGTAGATTCTGTTAGTGGATTCTAACTCATAGTGGTTCGGTCTCTACATAAAACAGAATGATATACTACACAGTCCTATGTCGTTCTCACAGTAATTTCTATGTTTGAGCTATAATTGTTGCAGCCACTGTGTCCATTCTTCTTATTGAGGGTCTTCCTCTTTTTCACTATCCCTTTATTTTACCAAAAATGATGTTCTTTTCCAGGACGTGTCTCCTGATTCCATGCCCAAAGTTGATAAAGTGTAATATAGCTATCCTTTCTTCCAAGGAGCATTCGGGTTGTACTTATTCCAAGACAGTTTTGTTTGTTTTTCTGGCAGCCCATTATATTTTCAGTATTCTTCAGCAACATCTAGTTCAAATGTACCAATTATCAAGCCTTCCCTTTTACTCTCCAACTTTCATAAGCACAGGAGGTAAATTAAAATACTATGGTTTGGGTCAAGAGAACATAAGTCCTTGAAGTAGGATCTTCAGCACTTTAAAGATGTTTTGGGTGAAGGGACTTCAAAAGTTTCTTGAATATTGTGTTATGTTTTATAAAAAATGTTTTATTGGGGGCTCTTTTATCACAATCCATACATCTTTTATCACAGTCCATCCATCCATCCATCATGTCAAGCACATTTGTACATATATTGCTATCATCATTTTCAAAACATTTCTTTCTACTTGAGCCCTTGCTATCAGTCCCTCATTTTTTCCTCACCCTCCCTTCCCATGAACCCTTGATAATTTATCTTTTTTTATGTCTTATACAGACCGATGTCTCTCTTCACCTTTCACTTTTCTGTTGTCCATCCTCCTGGGGG
>NW_022111369.1:9888700-9890112 GCF_000313985.2 Echinops telfairi
TTAAAACATATTGCTATAAATATTCTTTTATATATCTTCTGACACAAATTTCTTGAGGATATATGCCAAGTGGTGAAATTACAATGCTGTGGGTCTATGTTTAACTTGATAAATTAATTTATCTCAATAGCAGTGTATAAGCTTCTGTTACTTCACAAATCATTCACCCTTTTATTTTTTCAGACATTTAGTTCTTGTTAATTCTTTGGATAATAATGAATCCCAATCTGAATTGTTTGCATTTCTCTTTGTATTATGGAGATTGAACCTTTTTAAATGCTCTCATTGCCCCTTTACAGTTTTTTTTATTCTGTTAGATTTGTTTGTTTTTCTAGTAGGGTATTTATTTACTATTGATCATAATGATGGTCTACATCTTCAGTAATCATTAATCTGCTTCACTCACATTTTAAAAACAAACATTAATGTCTGATGAACAGAAGTATCTGATTTTATTGTATTTAAATTATTTTTTCATAATTTACCATTGATGTGTCTTAAATTCTTTTTTCCAAATGCCAGCTTATAAGTATATATTCAATCATGTATTTCAAATGTTAATGTCTGTCTAGAATTCATTTTAAGTTTGATATGATATTTAATTTGCATATGGTTTGTCATTTCCTAAGCTTTAACAAATGTACCCAACCATGTAATCATCTCTAAAACACGATATAATATATTTTCCCTAGAAAAATATTAAAATATTTACAATGACTTTACCCCACTATCCTCAGGGCCTGAAAATCCCCTAACTGACTTCTGCACATGTAGTTTATTCAAGTGCTGGGAGAAATTAAATCATACAGTACGTAGCCTTTGTGTCTGACTTTTACCACTTAGGCAAAGAAAATGTTATTTAGATGCGTTTTTCAAAGACTTTTCCATTGTATTGATGACCAATATTCCATCACACAAATGTATCAAGAATTATTTGTCTCACTTTCTGTGCTAGATAAACTATATTGATCAAGGGTAAGGTTGTACAGCAATTATGGTAATTGCTGTCAATAAATTGTACACATGTAAAAATTGAATTGGCAAGGTGTGTGATAGATTATTTATGACAGCAAAGAGAGAGAGAGAGAGAAGCTGTTGAGACTTCTTATGTATAAGCAAAAACCTCATGTAATTTGGTTTCTTGGTTTGGAAATCTAGGGTACTGGTTTTATGGACTATCCTAATTAATTGCCTAATGTTTCTAGTGCTTTGTTCTGTTATTTAATTCATTTCAGTGTCTGGGGTCTCGTGATGGGGACCCAATGCCCATCTCTAGACAACTGGACATATCTTGCAGAGGGGTAGTGGGGAGATGAGTCACTTAGGGTTCAGTATAGCAATAATGAAGCCCACAACCTTCCTCTAGTTCTTAAACGCTTCCTCCCCCCAACTACCATGACCCCAATTCTGCC
>NW_022111369.1:9892163-9893243 GCF_000313985.2 Echinops telfairi
TTATGCAGAAGTAAGTTATCAGTACCCGAAGCAAAAAAAAAAAAAACCAAAAACACAATAAAATCCACTGTCATTGAGAGTTTCTGAGCTGGTGTAAATCTTCTTCGGGGCAAACAACCTTGTCTTTCTCCGATGGAGCAGCTAGTGGGTTTGAACAGCCTGCCTTGCTATTAGCAGCCCAGTGCTGCTTAACTGAGAAGTTGACAAGTTTTTTTTTGCTGAACACATTGAATCCACTATTAGTTTTTCATTTGATTCTAGGATAGGTATTCAGAAGATAGCCATCAGTATAGTTGCTTTTGTTTTTGTTTTTGGTAGATATTTGCTTGTTTCTTCCTAGTTTTTTTATCTAAAGAGAAGCACTTATCCAAGTACAAAATTCAGAAGGGTTAGGAAAAAAAAGAAGCAATTAAAAACACAAGGAGGTTATGGGTGAGTGATATTGCACTGTGTAGATTTCAATACACAAAAAAAGGTATATAAATTTTAGAATAAAAATTTTTCTGCTCTGTACATTGATCTGCTATGTAAACTATTCACTTCACCACAAATTAAAAAAAAATCAGCAAACCTCCCTTTGATGATCTACAAATGTAAATATGGTGTTCTAAATAATGGTTCCCCAAAGATGTCCATGTTCTGATCCTTAGAATTTGTAACTATATTCCATTTCAAGATAAAAAGTACTCCACAGCACTGATTAAATTTAAAATTTAAGACAGAGAATATCCATAATTATATCATGGGCCTGAAGAAATGATGGGAGATAATGAGATAGAAATTATGATGAAATCAGTAGAGTTAGGAATGAGGCTGAGCATGATACAAAGAATGTAGACATCCTAATGACATGACCCTTTCATACATTTCCTCATGTTGTGGTGACCCCCAACCATAAAATTATTTTCGTTGCTACTTCATAACTGAAATTTGGCTACTGTTATGAATCGGGCGACCCCTATGAAAGGGTCATTCGACTCCTAAAGGGGTTGTGACCCACAGGTTGAGAACCAATGATCTATAAGATATATAAACAAGGATGGGTTCTCCCTAGAGTATCCAGAAGGACTTGGCACCAGT
>NW_022111369.1:9894565-9895619 GCF_000313985.2 Echinops telfairi
TCCAGGGGTGAGGTCCAGGTAGTATGGCAGGGCCCAGACCAAATCCAGGGGTAGATATGGTAGCCAACTAAAAAGCTGTGTGGTGGGGAAATAGGGCCCTGACCCATCCAAGGAGAGGTTATTGTTTGTGTCTCCACAGGGAAAGAGTGACCAGACTTGAATCCGGTCTTCCGGGATGCAAATGCAGCGTGCTGACATGGAGAGCAGAGATAGTGGAGGGGCCTGAGGACTCGTCCCGCCCGTACCAGCTACTTGGACAACTACCCCTCCCCCCAGAAGAATTTACTTTAGAGGAGGGCACTGAAGCTGCAGCTAGGTGAGAGGGACATGTCTGATCAGAACACACTGGAGCAAATGAATTGGGAGGAAGAAAGAGTGGAGCACATCCTGGCCCACCAGACCTGGAGGACGAGATCCCCCCTCCAAACAGCCAATGCACAGAGTGGACCATATGGCTGATCCCAGGGCCTTACTGGAGGACAACACTGGAGACTCAGTGTGGAGATTGGCCGGGACTGACCCTGTGACACAGAGGCAAAACACTAAAGGCTTGCTGCACAGCAACAGGGGGAGCAGAGCTGGGAGCTCCCGAGGGAGTGCAAAGGATAGACTCTAGGGCCCGAGCTTGATACCCCATTGGACGTGACTGGAGGACATGCCTAGAGGTCAAGTATCAGACCTTGATCTATTTACAGTTTTTTCTTTCTTTAAAAAATTTTTCTTTTTCTTATAATTAATTTATTTTTCTCTGCATCATTGATTTTCTTTTTTGTTGTCATTGTTGTTTTCTCTTTTGTCGCTTTGTCTTGCTATGCCTTGTTTTTTTGTGCATATTATCTCTGCAGATCTATCTAGATAAGATAGGCTGGATGAACAGTCTGGAAAAGAAAACAATGGGATGGATGGTTCCGAGGGGGACATGGGAGAGGGGGAGGCGGCAGAAAGGAGTTGTTGTTGACCAACCCAGGCACAAGAGAGCAACAAGTGACCCAAAATTAGTGGCAAGGAGGGTGTGAGAGGCCTGGTAGGGATTCAGCAAGGGCAATGTAACCAA
>NW_022111369.1:9897981-9906688 GCF_000313985.2 Echinops telfairi
GGACAAATGGTTATCTAATGCTGTCATTTTCTGAAGATTTCCAATTTTCATGAAATAATAATTAAAAAACGAAGACCATAATTTCTATATTGATAATGATGTGTGTGTATAAGCATATGTTCAGAATCAATGATCAATCTTAGGCGGGAAAGAAATAAGAATAAAGAAAGGCATAAGAATTACTTGGCCTTTTTTTCAACACTGATGATGTGGTTACATCAGGCTGCCATCCTCAAGGTCAGTCGTTTGAAAAAAATTGCCATCTGTGGAAGAGACGCAGGGCTTTCTATTCCCATAAACAGGTACTTCACAGGATGGTGTATAATTATATGAAATATCTGAAGTATATGAATCCGTCAAAGCAAAGAGCAGATTGATGATCGCCAGGAGCTAATCAGAGAAGGAAATGGTGAGTAACTTCTTAATGGATATGAAGTTTTATTTTAGGGTAATAAAAATATTTTGGAGCTAGATAGAGGTGGTATTTGTATAAGATGATGATGGTACTAAATATCAGTGAATTGTTCAGTATAATGATTGTTTTTTTTTGTTAGGAGAATGACACTTCAATTTTTAAAAGTATGTATCTTTTGAGTAATTTGTTTTACCATATTGGATCTCATTACTTTTGTGTGTTTTAATTTGATGTAAAGTTTTATTTAAATTTTAATTGATACATTAAGAAGAACCCATTTTAATTTTAAAACTTTTGCTAAGTTGTTTTGTGAATTTTTTTCCTATGGATTTAGTTGATAGATGTTAATAAAGAAATTACTTCAGAAAATACATTCTCCATGGAAAATTATTATTTAATTAATACACATAAGTTGAAACATTTTCCTTTAATTCATCTCACTTTTTGTTGCTGATTTAGTTTAAATGTTTAATCTTTAGATACTTTTATCAGTAAACTATTATATATAATAGTTGGGACTTAAAATGTTGCCCACCAGAGGGCTCTCATTTTTCTTCTGTTTTTCCTTTTTAGAGAGAGGAACATTATATTTTAATGGAGTATAGCTTACACATAAGTCATCAAGTCAAAGAAATATATTTATGATTATATGTATGCCAACCTGAATTGTATATTAAAATAAGTTTATTTTTATTAAGGTGGAAGGAAAACCTACTTTATATGCACATATTTATGATGCTTTCTATAATTCTCTATAAAACTGGATGAATTTTGTACTGTGAGCTATTATTTGAACAAGGGGGAAATGAAACAAATTCTGTCTTTTAAAATGTATAGAGCAGAGCCTACTGAATAACTTAGATGTACGATAACAATTTGGTGTTAATATCCAAGAGATGGACTATGTTCAAAAAGGAAGGTAGAATGTCTATATTGGCCTGTGGACAAACAAAATGATATAACTGAAGTGCTATGAATATGTATGCCTAATCAAAATAGTCTATCACTAATATCAAAAGAAGAGAAGGCTGGATGTGTAGCATATTTTGAAGAAATCCTTAAGGAATTCTCATCTTAGATTACTTTTCCCTACTGAGAACCACTGTGCTAAGTAGAGATTGCGGAGGGAGAAATAAATTACTACATGTAGAGTGCAGAGCCAACCTAGGCAAGTGCCTTAAAGTGAATTCATCTGACAGTTAAGTGTGGTAAGAGCAATCCAAGTAGAGGGAATAGAATTATTAAAGCAACTGACCCAGGATAAAAAAGGACTCTAAAGACAAACACACAATGTCCTAAGAAAGCAAATGATGACCCAGAGTGCCCTGCAAAACTGAACCACAGACACTGAGTCGATGCCAACTCACAGTGAACCTTCACGGGGTTTCTAAACCTTATCTTCCTCCCTCAGAAAAACTGGGGGTTTTGATGCAGTTAGCAGTCCGATGCCAACATGACAGTGCATACGTGTTTCATTAGGCCGTGTGGTGGTTGTTAGGAGCCCTCAAGCCAGTTCTTCCTTATAGCGACCCTGGGCACAGCAGAGGAAACGTCTGATCCTCCCCTTCCTTCCCAGCTGTTACGTTTGAGCGCCTTGTTGCAGGCCCTGAGTCCATGCAGCTCATTGAGGAGCCTCCTCTTTTGACGCAGCCCTTCCACTTTATCCAGCATGATATCTTGTTCTAGGGACAGGTCCCTCCTGATAATATGCCCAACGTATCTGAGACCAAGTTTGCCACTCAAGCATTATGGCTGTACTTCTTCCGAGTTTGTTCTGGCAGGCCACTCTATTTTCCATGTTCTTCGCCAGCATCATTATTCAAATCATGGAATTTTTTCTGGTCTTCCTTATTCAGTCTTTAACTTTTACATTCATATGATGTGACTAAAATTCCATGGTTTGAGTCAAGCACACTTTAGTCCTCAAAATGACATTCTTGGTCTTGAATCCTTTGAAGAAGCCTGCTGCAGCAGATTTGCCCAGTGCAATGCTTCCGTTCATGTCCTGACTGCTACCTCCGTAGGCATTAACTGAGAATAGAAGCTAGATAAAATCTTTGACAACTTCTTTTATCATGATGTTGTTTGCAGTTCGGTTGTGAGCATTTTGGTTTTATGTATAATGAGTTGCAGTTCATACGGAAAGCTGCAGGCCAAAGTCTTCATCAGCAAGTTCATCAAGTGTATCTGGCTTTCAGCAAGCAAGGTTGTCTCATCTGCATACCGCTGATTGTCAATAAGCCCTCCTCCAGTCCTGATGTCACCTTCTTCTTAATGCAATCAAGCTCCTATTATCTTCTCAGCATACGGATTCAGTATGTATGGTGAAAGGATACCGCCCTAACACACACATGTCTAGACTTTAAACCACATAATCGTCCCTTGCTGTGCTTGAATGACTTTCTCCTGGTTCACACACAAGTTTCACATGAACACAACAAAGTGTTCTGGAATTCCCATTCTTCTCAATACTATGCATAATTTGTTGTGATCCATGCAGTCTAATGCCTTTGTATAGTCAATAAAACACAAGTAAATATTTTTCTGGTATTCTCTGCTTTTGACCAAGATCCTTCTGACTTCAGCAATTATTTCCCTCACTCTATCTCCTCTTCTGAATTTTACTTTAATTTCTGGCAGCTCCCAGTAAATGTCATGCTGCAACGACTGTTGAATGATATCCAGCAAAACTATATTTTCATGTGATATTCATGATATTGCTTGATAAGTTTCATACTGTGCTCCGCCACCTTTCTCTGGAATGGGTGCATGGATTAGGTCATACGGAATGGCAAAATGAGTTTGGGGAAAGATTTTGCAAAGCCCTAAATGCTTGTAAAAGGGCCTGGATCTTCCTTTCAAATAATGTTTTAAGTAGGAGAGGGACTTGAGCAAACAACACATATGTTGTGTTGTCACAGCAACCCTACGTACAACAGAATGAAACATGGCCTGGTCCTGAACCATCCTCATGATCTCTGTTCTGCTTGAGCCCCTTGTTGTAAGCACTGTGCCAATCCATACCTTTGGTTCTTTTCTTCCCTTGCTGGCTCTCTGATGTATGCAGCATGATGTTCTTTGCCCAGGGATTGAGTTTTCCTGATAGCATGTACGAAGTGTGTGAGAAAATGTCTCGCCATCCCGGCTCTACTTCTTCCAAGACAGATCTGTTTGTTCTTCTGGCAGTCCACAGGATACTTGCTCTGTTCTTTGCCAGCGCCATGATTAATAAGTATTGATTCTGCAGTCTTCTTAATTCACTGTCCAACTTTCACATGCATATAAGACAATTAAAAATTTCATAGCAACAGTTAGGCACAACTTAGTGTTCTAAGGGACATCTTTGCCCTTCAACATTTAGAGGTCTAGTGCAGCAGTGTCCGAATAGAATCTCTCTCTCTCTCTTTTGTTCATGATGTCCTTTACTGGCACAATTTGGGATTTGTTTACACTGAGTTACAATCCAGACTGGGTGCTGCAGTCCTTAATCTTCAGTAAATATAAATGGTAATTTTGAGTTAAAAGGAATGATTTTCAAGAAGACTGTAAAGTGATAGGTTAGTGAGCAGACACGGACTGTTAGTCAAGGAACACAAGTCATTAGAAAGAGAGAGGGACTCTCTGGATCAAACTAACAGAGAGCCTGGGGGAGAGATCCGAATTATTTATAAAGGAAGTGGTTAATTTCCCTCTCAATCTTTGTGCTACTCTCCTATTTTGTGGGATGGATACACTGGTTGGAGGGGAAAAAGTATAAAACAGCAATAATAATGGCATATTAATGACTTCATAAGATTGTTAAGAAGAAGCAAAATTAACTGTGAAGATAAATAAGCAAATATAAACTGCTCAAGAAATAGCAATTGTTTTATCTCAATGAAAAAAATGTGCATCTTGATAAAATTTATATTCCCTGTCATGCCAAACAAAATACCTGAATGAACCTATGGTTATAGAAAATTTTGGGGATCATGGACATGATAGGAATATGTGGGGCCACTCGTTGGATGACCATGAACTCAGCACTCTAATCCATTAAATTATAGGATGACGGCAACTGGCTAAAGCCAAGAAACCAACTTATGTGCTTTTTTTGACTCAGAGTGAATTACCAACAAAGGTAGATTTTCAAAACAGACTCAGATGAATCATAGGTCTTACCCAACACCAAACATTACTAATGAACCAAAAGATGCAAGCAAAGGGCAGGAACACATACAATATTCCTTTCCTCGGGGCTTAAACCTTCATAAGCAGTTTCCTAATTGTCTGTTTTCCCACACTGTGAGTAACAACCGACAGTAACCATTGATGATGTGCATCGCAGCACAGAGTCAATCAACTACGTGTAGAACTTCTTCATTTTCATATGTGATTAGTCATTCTAGGACAAAGAGGTCATAAGACTGATGTCCATTATCCTTCCAGCTGTATCTCATAAATGCTTAAGTAGCAGATTTATTTATAATAAACAACATAAACAGACCAGGTACATCCTACTTAAACTCTTGGATAAAAACACAGATGAAGGTTGTGTGGGTGGAATTATAACTTTACTACAGCGTGATCATAACTCCTTCCAATCTACATAGTCTTCATTTGAAAGGAAAAGCAGAATACATGAGTGTTTAAGAACACGGGCTTTGAATCTACCTTGTTTGAATCTAAATCCTGGCTTCACCCCTGTTGGTTGTATAATGCTTGGCATATTACTTAATCAATATTGCCTCCATTTCTCTTTTGTACAATAGGTAACATTGTAGAATTTCCTAAAATTTCTGTGAATTCACTTCATAAAATGTAGTAAATTTGAAATACAGTCATTTAATCAGAACATTCTAGCCATAATTCCTCGTGTGACATAATTCTGGATTCTATGCCTATAGTGATGATCCCATTTTGGAGGAAGTTGTCTACTACAGAATTGAAAAACAATTCAGACTCACTTCCATCAAGTACCTGCCAAATCATAGTGACCCCATAGGACAGGCAGAACAGCCCCTGTGGATTGCTTAGGCTGTAGTCATTTATGGGACCACAAAATCCTGTCCTTCTCCAGAGAAGCGTCTGGTGGTTTCAGATTTTAGGACTGGTGAATCCCAGCCCAACTGGTAACTATTAAACTGCCAGGGCTCCTACTATAGGATTAAGGGTGGTTTGGGGACTAAATTCTGACTTAGTAGAGAGTTTTACCAAGTCACACCTTTTGTTTCCTTAAGGGTATCTTTAAGTCTACTTTAATAGAGGATGGGACTAAGACACCATCCTTCCATTTCCTTGAGAGTATGGTCCGATAAAAGACCACATCTCCATCCAAGCTGTTCCTCAGTATACAAGAACCACTGGACACAGAGCCATAGCTCAGGGAGGACATGTGGAGGGGCAGCTCCAGGACTGTGTTTGCAGTAGCTGAGGCCACTGGGACCAGATGCACCAGAAACGGTCCACCAAGACTCAGAAGAGCAGCACCAAGCCCAGGGGGTGCTTTCGCCTCTTCTGGCTCAAGAATATGGAACTGTGAGACACAGATACAGGCAGGCTGGCTTCTTAGCCCATAGAGGCAAAAGCCAAGGGACCACACAGCATGGAGACTGAGGGCCAGAGAGAGACTTGGGTACTGGCTGAGGAGTGGGGTTACTGTAGATCAATGACTCTATCTGTTTGCTGACCTCAATTTGAGATAAGCTATTAACTTCCCTAATAACTAACCTAACTCTGCCATCAAGTCAGTGCCAGCTCATGGTGACTCTATAGATCAGACTAGAACTGCCCCTATAGGTTTCCAAGACTGCAACTTTTATGGGAATAGGAAGCCTCCTATTTCCTTCTCAGAGCAACTGGTAGCTTCAAATGGCAGAGCTTGCAGTTAGCATCTCAATGCATAACCACTACACACCAAGGCCCATTTCAATGGCAAATATCTTCCTTAAAAGGAATAGAATGTCTCTCTATTATCTATGCAAGAAAATCAAAATCCCTCAGCATACTTTTACAACCTTGCCTCAAGCTAACTTTCCTGCTATAATATTCTGTATTATGATCAATACCTAAACCTCCCTCCTATGAATCTGTCACAGACTTCATGTCACACAATGATTTGAATGTGCCTTTGAAATACAATTCCTCATGTCCTATAGAAATCTTAATTGTTCACATGGTTTATAAAATAAGAAATATTACTAGGAAAAAAGAGAGTATTTATCTCTATATATCTATATCAATATATGGTATAGACCCTTAAGAATTCATTTTTAAATTGCACTATCATTTATTTAGCAAATATTTATTAATTACTTTATGCTAGGCCTTCTTTTCAAGATAAAAGTTAAAACAGTTTCCATTGAACTTTTTCTCAGAGGTGAGAGTTCATGGGATATAAAGAATTTTCTTTTAGGTTCTTTAGTTGAGGTTCACATAGTATTATTATATCTTTTAGATTCATTAAAATTAGGTATAACTGAATAAACTTTATAAAAATTGAGTACTCTAAATAAAGTTGTCTTCTCCCATAAAGTAACTCCAGATATAGGCAAGTTAGAACTGGTGCCAGAACTCTGAATTTGTCAGGGACCTGTCTGCCTTAACCTTAGCCCATGCTATCTCTCAGGTCATCCCACCCTCATGGTACTGCAGCCATTACATTTGCGTTCCTAGACTAATATGAAGCTTGCATATTTGAAGCCACATGTATCCATTCCACTTATTTCTAATTGGCCAGCACTAATCATCTGGCTTGAACCACATATGGAGGAGGGCTGGGAAATAAAATCTCTAAGCCTGGCATACTGCCTCTTAAATAAAACCAGAAATTATTTACTAAAATAGAGAGAAAAAAATGAATGAATGGATATTTGAATCTTATAGGAAGTGCAAGTAAACTTCATGTAGCAAAAATAGATCCATAGATCTGAAATTAAGCAGGATTGCAGATGAGTTTTTAGGCATAACTGGGAAGAATTTGAATAGTTTACATTAAAAATCACACAATTAGAAAAAAACATTATCACATAAAAGCATTGTCAAAGTTTCCTTGACTCGAACACTGATCTCTCTCTCCCTCCTCTCCCTGTCACCTGCAGACAAACCACCCACCCACCTTCTCATCCATTGAAGTGGTTGTGAGGTGCCATCGAGTCAGTTTCAACCCATAGTGTCCTTTTGCACACAGGACGGAACACTGCCTAGTGCTAGGCCACGCTCAGAATTGTTGAGGGCCTTTCTCCTCGCATTAACTAAACAGAATTCAAACTCACAACATGGGAAGCGTAAGTAAGAAGAGCAAACAAGCTCATTGTGTATGATGGCCCCCATTCACAGGGAAATCCTAGAGGGGGGAAATTACCTCCTTTGCTATTGGGGTAGGATATTTTTTCCCAGGATAATCTGTTCTAATTGCCATGGTACCTGAATTTCTTCCAAAAACTGAATTTAAAAATTGGGAGTTTGATTGAAAGGGTATGATTTTGAATGAGCTCAGAATATGATTCCTTTGATATTACACAATCCATATGTGTAAGAGCACTTGTTATTGTACTTTTTGATTGAAGATCTTTTACCATCATCTTTAGGTGTAATGTTAATTATTTTTCCACTAAAGAATTAAAATCTTCATTAAACACTTAAAGTCAAACTTCAAAAATAACAATGAAAACTAATAGAATGCTCATAGATCCTATGCTAGCTTTAAAATATCTTCTAATTAATCATAATGGAGAGACCTTCATCAAATTCCCAAACCAAACGTTTATGTGATAAACTATGTTGACTCCTAATCAGAAGCTCTAAGGACACAACCCCACATTAGTTATATTCCTGACAGAATACCCAAATCTGAATGTTGACGTTTATGAAAAATAAAAATGAGCTGTAGTCTATAAAGTACTTTACTCTATCCTTCAGCTATGTCAGGGGAAAAAAATTGAAGAATTGGTCCAATAACCAACTGGTAAATTAGTTCAGAGACATAAAACAGAAAACACAATGCAGATTCTGAATTGGATCTGGAACTGAAAAACAGAGAAACAAACAAACAAACAGAGAAACAAACCCCATAAATATAAAGAATGTCCTTGGGACAAGTCATCAAATTTGAATATGAGTGATGGATTGGATACATATATTATATCCTTAATGAAGGTTCTGATTTTAATAACTGTAATATGTTACCTAAGACAATGTTTTAAAGCCATTGTTGCTGTGAGATGCCAAGCAGTCAGTTCTGACCCATATCAACTTTGTGCACGACAGAAGGAAACACCGTGCGGTCCTGTGCCATACTCATGATGGTTCCTA
>NW_022111369.1:9907443-9926039 GCF_000313985.2 Echinops telfairi
GGAAACATGTCATGCTTTGAAAGAACAGCTCCAACATTAACCAGACTTTTTTTCCAAGGTCATTACTGGTGATGAGACATGGTGCTATTCTTATGACCCTGAAAGCAAACATCAATCAAGCCAGCGGAAGATACCATCATCACCTCTCCTAAAAAAACTCATTAGGTTAATTCAAAGATCGAGATGATGCTCATTTGTTTTTTGATGTGAGGGGGATAGTGCATTTTGAATTCATTCCACCAGGTCAAACTAGTAATCAAACTTTCTATTTAGAGGTTCTGAGAAGATTGTAATAGTGTGCAACAAAAAAGGCCTGACTTGTGGCAGATGGGGGACTGGTTTTGCCACCACCTGCCAATGCAGTCATCTCAGTGTGCCAGTTTTTGGCAAAAACAGCATGCCTCTCTTGCCCCATCTTACTCACCTGACCCAGCTCCTTGCAACTTCCTTTTGTTTCCATGGAATGAAGAGCGACATAAAAGGACAGCAATTTGATGACACAGAAGAGGTGAAGGAAAAAAATTGAGGGAGGTGCTGTCATTCATCCAAACAGATGAGTTTGAAAAATGTTTGCCAGAATGGAATCACAGATTTGACAAATATATTAAGTGTAATGGAGAGTACTTTGACGGTGATATGGTTGTTTTGTAAAAAAGATTTAAATGCATAGCTTTGAAAAACAAATTCTAGTTTTTTGTTTTTTTCTGGATAACCCCTCTTTTGTCCATACTTTTTCCAAGATAGATTTGTTTTTGTCCTTTTGGAAGTCCATGGGACTTTCGGTCTTCTTCCCCGGCACCATCATTCAAACACATCAATTCTTCTTCAGTGTTCCTTATTCAATGTCCAACTTTCACATGCACATGAGGCCATTGAAAAGCCTCATCTTTCTCCCAGACATGTGATCTGGCAAAAATGTATGCTACTTTACATAGTCAGAGATGATCCAGTGGCAAGTAATAACAAAACTCTTCTTGTAACTTTTTCCATAAGTATGAATTATAGTACATTTAAAATTCACGACTTTACTGCACCAGAAACTTATCTTTAGCAACTTAGGGTGATCTCTTGTTCATTGTTTTTTGTGGGATTTCCCAGCTGGGCTACACAGGAGGAGTGGAAGTATAATGATAATAACTGAAACAAAGTGTTACAGGGAATGCAGGAGTGAGGGATGAGCAATAGGGAGGGAAAGGGGGTTTTGTGAGTAAATAATGAAGGTGGGATGGGAGAGGGAGCTCTAGAACTGATTGTGATTGCACAACTCACTTTAAAGGTGATTCAGCAATGGTGGGGGTGGGGAGAGGGAATGCTCTAGGATGGATGCGGTGGTGATTGTACAGTTCCCCTTGATATGATTTAACAATTCAATTATGACATGTAAATTACATGCCAATCAAACTGTTGGGGTGAAAAAGAAAGGAGAGCGAGTGACTTCAACATGGCAATCTCGGTCTTGATTTCTTTTACATTTAACAAATGCACCATGAGTTCCAAGATTTTGTACTGTAGTCCTACAAAATCAGACCCTAGTCACCCCCATAGTACCAGTGAAGATATTAGAAAAGTGAGAAGTAAGAAATCTGCACAAAGTCATTTAGATAGTAAGTGGAAATACTCACATTTGAACCCACATGTGTTTCACTCAAAAATGGGTGCTGTTCAAAGTGGGGAAGAAAGCAGATGGTGCCCAACTATCAAATGATACAGCATCTGGGGTCTTACAGGCTTGAAGACAAACAGGCGGCCATCTAGCTAAGAAACAACAAAACCCACAAGGAAGAAGCTCACCAGCCTACCCCAACACGAATGCTGAAGACAAAGTGTGTACATAAGCAAATGTGGTGAAGAAAGCTGATGGTGCCAAGCTGTCAAATTACACAGAATCTGGGGTCCCACATGCTGGAAGATAAACAAGGGGCCATCTAACTGAGAAACAACAAAGCCCACATGGAAGAAGCACACCAGCCTGTAAGATGACAAGGCGGTGAAAGGGTCAGGTATCAGGCATCAAAGAAAAAAAAAAATCGTAACATTGTGAATGAGGGGGAGTGCAGAGTGGGGACCCAGGGCCCATCCGGGGGGGAAATTGGACATCCCCTTGCAGAAGGGTTGCGGGAAGGTGAGGAGCAAATCGGAATGCAGTGTAGTAACGATGAAATATGCAATTTTCCTCTGATTCTTAAATGCTTCCTCCACCCCACTATCATAATCCCAATTCTACCTTACATATATGGCTGGACTGGAGGAGGTGCACTGGCACAGATAGGAACTGGAAATACAGTGAACCCAGGACAGATGAACCCCCCAGGACCAGTGGAGAGAGTGGCGATGGCGGGAGGGTGGAGGGAAGGAGAGGGAGAAAGGGGGAACAGAGGACAAGGTCTACATGTGGCCTCCTCCCTGGGGGACGGACAGTGGAGAAGTGGGTGGGGGAGACGTGGGATGGGGTAAGATATGATAAAATAATAATAACTTATAAATTATAGGGGGTTTGGGGGGAGCGGGGAGGGAGAGGGAAAAATGAGCTGAAACCAGGGGCTCAAGTGGAAAGTGGGTGTCGTAAGAATGATGAAGTCAACATATGTACTAAAGTGCTGGACACAGATGACGTATGTACAGATTGTGATGAGTTGTATGAGCCCCTAATAAAATGATTATTTTTTTAAAAATGGGTGCTGTTCAACCCTGCAGTGTACTCATTTTCAAATACAGTATGTGAGTTTGGTACAGAAGTCTCTTAATTACTAGAAATTATTGGGTTGGGTTTTTTTGTTGTTTTTCTTCCAAGAGCAACACATATAGTATGTTTGTTTTTCTCTTTAGCAGAGGATTTGCTCAAGCTTGTCTAAAACATTGTGCTCTTTGGCTCACACCATCTTAATAAAACCCAGGTGGATTTAGCCAGATGATGTGACACATGTTCAGGTTCATGTTTGATTTCAAATTAAGTATCTAGATGATTTATGGTAAAGAGTTTACCTCCTTCTTTCCCCTGTGGTTTCTAATTCTAATTCTAATCTTCAACTCGCTCTTCCAACACTTCTAGCACTTAAGTGTTTTCCCATTTAAATCGTTCACTGTTATTTTTATAATCACGAGAGATTTTTACTTAACCCAACACCTGCTATAAATTCCTTATTTTTTTCCTTTAAGAAAAATAATGAACTTAGAGTAATCCGACTTCACTATATTTTATTGAATTCCTGGAGGAAAATCATGGCTTTCTGGGATCCTTTAACAGCATTGGATTACACTAGCATTTAACTTTATAATGATGGGAATCATTTATGTCATTTAAATTTCAAGTAATTTAAATTGAAAAGTTTTATATATTTACTTATGCCGAGTGTTTAACTATATTGAATCTACCCTGTGTATTGGACAGATGCTTTTGGTCATAATATGGTTGATTCACCAGATTACATAAAATCCAAGCATCGTGGCATTTTCATCACCAAGCTGAACCAAAACACAAACCTACCTTAACGCTTAAAAACACTTCAAGACTAACTTATTTTATGCATCCTAGTATTTCTGCAGTTCTTGGTTATGTGACACAAGAGTCACTATTTCCACAATTGCACAAGACAAGTTTTGGAGCTGACTAAGTAAGGAAGTAGAGAAACGTTTCCGGCCACAGGCTGTTTTTCATTGACTTTGTTCTATTGCAGTTTTATGTACTTGAAAATCCAACAAAGAGAAAATCCGCTTTCATGAGATTTCCAGATTTTTTTCCAGATAAAAATTTCAGTAAAATATGTAAACAATGGCACTGTTACAACTCTGAGTTGTTGAGTGTCATTTTGATTCATGATCAAACAATTTTAGATAAAGCACTGGCCAATAGGTAAAGTTGTTTCCAACACATACTGTGGTTGAGAGCACAGTTTTTCGCTACAACTTTTGCCAGCATGCTGTATTACTGAAAGGGCTGGGCCCAACTGCATCAAACTGAGTTTCTTCCCCTAATGGGTGGGGCAGTCATCTCAAAATACTTTATGTATATGAGCTGCTCAGCAATTAATAGCACCTGAGTTTTATTGCTGGTATTTTTGACTGTGCTGCATCATTTTCAGCTGTAATTTTGGAGCTAGCCGGAAGCTTAAAGATTAACTAATCCATAATCATGTCTTTGCCGATGAAAAACTGTTATTCAGATTGATTAACTGACTTGCACACTAAGATTCAGAGAGAGACTCTGCATTTCCTCATTCAGTAATATTTATTTATGCATTTGCTTTTCAGTTTTACTTTGTTTTCTTACTTTTGAAATTTTGACTCATTCATCACCCCTGTGGAAATGTAGTGGTTCTGCAAAATCATTTCATCTTTAACTACTTTCAACAGGAATAATGCAGAATCATGCTAGATGGAAAATCAACATACAAACAGCTAACTATCCATCCATTATGCATCTATTATGTACCTGGTATGGATTATTAATTTGCTCTTCCTCGCCAAGAATTCCACTTTCCCAAAGATAGTTAGGACAGGGATGACATTCTCAGCAGGTAACCGGCTTCTATGTATTATGCCAGGAGAGCAAGTCTCCATGTTTACCCAGTTCTGGGGTCCACTTGGCATAGATGTTAATGAGTTCATATAAAAGAGTTTAAATTTGTGGGAAGTTATAGAATTTACTAATTGTCCTCACATGAACCAAGACAACGGGAAAAGATGCTGGCCCTTATTTCCTTAGAGGTGTGTTAATGTGAAGAAGCTTCAGTCTTTCCTTTGGTGGTCCCAAACGTCTCCCTCACTCCTCCACACATGTTCCCTCAAGACGGAACCAACTTACACTTAATTACTCTATTAGGTATTTTATAAATTACCTCATTTAATTTTTACCTGGGTTATGAGAGTTAAGTATTCAATGACTAGCTGGAAGGCAGTGGTTTGAAACCATCCAGAGGCACCGAGAAGACGGGGGTGGCAACTGCCTTTCAAAAGGTCACGGTGATGAGATCAGTTTTGCTCTGCGTACGTGGAGTCTCCGTGAGCGCAGTGTGACCAAACACCCTGTTATCATCGTACTGTGAGATAATGGCAGCGACCTCTTACAGCCGAACACAGCTGAACCTTGAAGAATTTCAGTAACTTCTTGCACGTCAGCGGTAAACCGTCAGTTCAAAAGCACTGTACCTGATGAATTTCATCTTCAATTGTGATGTTTAGAATTCCAGGACTATAAATTCAACAATCACTTTAGTTTAAACTTCCTTATGGTAAGCATAATTTCTACTTTAGATTTTGACTTTGAAGTGTAAGGCACATAGTATTTTTCATTTAAGAACTGGAGACAAAAGTACATAAAAAATAAACCATAATGTTCCATGAAAAGACTAAACTAGTTGCTACCTTCTAATCTAATTAAAGAGTACATTAGCACCACAAAATAGCTAGGTCAAGCACTAATTCAAGCAGCATGTATTTCACGGTGCAAACTATACAGACCTTTTTCTAGAGGAGCAAAATTAGGAAGAGAACATATATACAAAAAAAAGAAAACAAAGAGAAAATATTACCACAAAATTACAGAAATTTTTCTAAGGGAAGAAATAAAAATGTGAAGTTAATGATTCTGAATATATCCTTCATGTAGTTCTATATACTTCCAAAGGTGGTATCTCTACCTCTCGAATTCTTCTCAGAAGCATTCGGCGAACTTTGATTTACACCACATCAAAACAGTAATTTGAGTATGCTTGAGGGCCTCAGATCATGTGCTTACTAGATAGTCTTTGCATTTTAGCAGAGAAGAAATCTGAAGGGGCAACCTCAAGTGCACAGGGTGGATGGGGCGAGGTGTCTCAACAAACATCTTCTTCTGGAGAATGAGCAGGTTCGTCATCATAATGGGAAAAGATGCCAGGTTGCAAATTCCCTGGCCTTTTTCTCACCAGTGCAGCTTTACATTTTTTTGAAACTTCTTCACAATAAAATTAAGATTATCTCTTGTCCTTCAAGAAAATATATCAAGATTGTCCTTTTGATCTGACATCTGTACCTTGAATATAACAGGCCTATATATCCCCACCAGAATCCACTGCCTTAATTGGACCTTGCTCTCTGGATCATTTTGGTAAATCCAAGATTCAGCCTCAGTTTCAAATACTTCAATAAAATAATCTCTATTATCTTTTATTAAAAAGGAAACTTTTACATGGAAAGTTAAACGATTGATGAAAAGATCAGCTTTTTGAACTAGTTGAAGCTTTTTACATCAGTACAATGCTTTTTACACAACTTGAGTCAAAAGCTTGCTGAAGTCAAGATGTTCAGTTAAAATTAAAATTGCCAAGTCATTTTAGACCTGAACTTGAATAACTATTGCTAATTCTTCCATCTTCTTTCACTGGTTTTGGAACTTCAGCCAGTTACGTTGTCTCTTGGCGCGTCTTTGAGGTCTTCTTGGCCTTTCTTAAAAAGCCCTCTTTATTCTCACAAAAACTGTTGTTTCATGTGACAGAGCCTGTCTATAATCTCCTTCCAAAGTTTCAATGATTGGAGAAAGTGCCCATTTCATTAAAAAAAAAATTATATCAACCAAGACCTCAAAATAGTATTTTTCTCCATGTCACAAAAAGTATCCTTTCTGTCCTGAAGAGATTGGGACTAAAATGCCGATCAACTCAATATCATAAAAGAGATCAGGCTTACTGATCTCTTGATTTCAACCAATCAGTTGAAATCAAGTGGGCAGTATTTACACAAGGCCAAAGTTCAGAGGGTAAAGAAGGAGTGAAGGGTGGAGTTAAAGAGGCATAGGAATAAAGTAGTGTCAACAGTGATACATTGAAGAGATTGCAATGGATGAGTTGAAGAGAAATATATATGAATTGTTGAATATAAAATTTGTGATTTGCTCTATAAACCTTATCCTATTTCAAAATTAAAAAGTATTTGTAATATGCTGGATTGAACTTAATACTTGCCCAGTTGACCTCCCTCTTGACACAACCTAAATTTATTCTGGGTGCAAGTATCTCTTACTGGGTTCCATGACAAAAATTTCTTCCCTGGCTTTTTGAACGTTGATGGGGTCTTTTTCTTCTTATGCATTATTTGCAGTTTAATCTTTATAGTACTATGCTTTTATCCTTGCTACCTTAGTGCGATTTTGTTTTCTGTTGGATTCCCAGCAGTGAAGAACAGGAGCAGTGGATGCATAATGATAATAACTGATATAAGGGGATATAGCAGATACAGAGGTGTTAGGGAGGGAAAGGGGATTTCTGGAGTCAATAATGAAGGCAGGAGGGGGTACCGAGCACCAGAAGGGATTGTCATCGCACAATGCATTTTAAAGATGATTTAACCTAGAGGGGTGAGGGGATGCTCTAAAATTGATTTGGTAATGATTGTACAATTCTCCTTGATGTGAACAATTGAACTATTGAATTGTATGATATGAAAATTATGTGCCAATAAAACTGTTGGGGAAAAAAAGTACTTGTAAAATCCTTATTTTGAAGGCACCCCAAGAAGATTAAGAAAAGTATATTCTTGAGGCAACTTGTTTGTAGCAATCTACAGACCCATTTTAAAATACATTTTATTTCGAATTGCCTGTGCACATATGAAATGGTAGCAATATTTTTGACTAGCTTAGTTTATGTATTTTTGCTATTTTGTTACCTGCTCTAGAGTGGGTGCCAACGTACAATGACCCTATGCTCATAGTGACTCTAATTGTGTAGTGACCTTTATACAACAGAAAGAAATAGAGTAGAAACCGCCTAGTTCAGTGCCACATGAGCAATCTTTGCCCTTTCTGAGTCTAGGCAACCACAATGTCAATCCATCTCTTTGAAAGTCTTCTTCCCTTTCACTGACTCTCCATCTTACCAACCATGACGTTCTTCCCCACAGATTGGTCCCTATTGATAGTATGTCCAAAGGACATGATACAATTTCCCCGACTTCACTTATAAGAGGAATGATTTTGTTCTCAGTGGGCTCAAGCATAGGATCAATTGTGATGATGTCACAGGACTGGTCCGTGCTTTGTTGAGTTGTGCATTGCGTCTCTATGGGTCAGAAGGTACTCAGTGGCACCTAGCATAACAACATACCGCATTTGTTCTAGAAGTTCACACCATCATTCAGAAGTATCGATTATTTGATCTTCCTTATTCCTTGTCCAGTTTGCACATTGTAGATGAGGCAACTGAAATACCAAGTCCCGAGAGAAACACACCTCAGTCTTCAAAGTGACACCTGGTTTTGAGCCCTTATTTAAAGAGGCCTTTTGCAGCAGATTTGCCTCATGCAATACACCCATTTCTTGACTGCTGCTTGGGAGGATATTGACTTTGGACCCAAGTAAAATGAAATCCTTGACAAATTTATTCTTTTCTCTGTTTATCATGATGTTTATTAATTATCCATTAGTGTGGAGTTTTGTTTGCATGGAAGTGTAAACTTTACTGTTGTTATTATTGTTAGATACTATTGAGTCATATCCAACTCATAAGAACTTTATATACAAGAGAAGAAAACACTGCTCAGTCCTGTTGCCATCCTCATAATTGTTCTTATGTTTGATAACGTTTTTTATCTTCATCACTAAATACTTCAGTTCCTCCTCACTTTCAATAGGCAAAGTTGTGTCAGCTTCATGTTACAGGTTGTAAATAAGTCTTCCACCAACCCAGATGCAGCATTATTTCACAATTAGTTTATTTTATTCAATTATTTGCTCAGTATACAAATTTAATTTTTATTGTGAAAAAATACAACCTTGACTCACACCTTTCCTGATTTTAAATCACATATTATTCCCCTTGTTCTGTTACAAATTCTTAAATGACATCATTAATATCACATTCCAATACATTTTATTGGAAGATAACTCAGTAATAACTGCAGCAGTACACTAACAGGAAACTGCTAGAAATCCAAGTCAGAATCAGAAGAGAACATGGAACCAAAAATATCACATGATATCAGATGAATCTTGGCTGAATGCAGAGAGTATTAGAAATATTGTATCTGCATTTTATTGAACATGGAAAGGCTTTGTGAGCCAATAGAAATTATGGTTAATATAGCATCTTGAAATTTGAATTCCTTCTTCTGTTCTTTCACCTTAAGAAATACTGAGTTTGTTCTTTATTTTTTCATTTTCTATCTCTAAGCCATGATATATGTCATGATAATCTTTAATTTGCCCTTTTAAAATCTGTTGAGCTCTTTTATTTCACCAATTCTTTGATTTGCTTTGGCTGCTTTATATCAGCTCCCACTGTTCTGTGAACGTTTTCTACTATTTCTGCGTTGTTGTAGCACCGGAGACTCTGTACCCAGTACTTCAGATACCAACAGAGTCGCTCATGTTGACTAGGCTTTCCGGGATCCTTCAGACTAAAAAACAATTTATTCTAAGAAGAATAAGAATAAATAAGTTGTCTACTTCTGAGAGATTGTTCACTGAAAACTATGAATAGCAGTTGAGCACTATCTTATCTATTGTCACAAGATGAGCTCTTTGGGGTGTAAGCACTCAAAATAGGGAACAGCTATGGTCTCAAAGTAGGGTGGACCTTAATAACTGGATAGAGAAAAAATTATGGACCTTTATTAGACAATTGGGCATGACTCAAAAGAACAAGAATTACAATGCAATGTAAAGAAAACAAAAAACCTCCCAACCAGCCAGTAAATAACAATATGATAAATAAAGAAGTTGTCAAAGACTTCATTTTATTGGGATTATCAATCATTGCTGCTGATGAAAGTAGCAGCCAATACATCAAATGATGTGCATTATTGGGAACATGTAATGCAACTGTTGAAGAGCAAAAGACGAAAGCGTAGCTCACTCAAGCCATGGTATTTTTGATAGCCTCATATGCATTTGAAAGCTGGACGAGGAATAAGGAAGATGGGTGAAGAATTGATGGATTTGAATTATGGTTGTCACAAAGAATATTGAATAAACTATGAATTGCCAGGAGAATAATAAAAATCTGTTTTGAAAGAAGTATAGCCGGAGGGCTCCTTAGAAGTCAGAGTGGGGAAACTTCATTTCATGTGCTTTGGACAAGTTATCAGTAGAGACTAGTCCCTGGAGAAGGACATCATGATTGGTTTTATAAGAGGATCAGTCAACAACAAATGAGGAAGATCCTCATAATAAATTGTATTAGCGACTCACTCTCACTCTCTCACTCACTCTCACTCTCTTACTCTCACTCACTCTCACTCTCTCACTCTCACTCACTCACTGACTCACTCACTCTCTCTCACCCACTCTCACTCACTCACTGGAAAAAAAAAACACGTATTAGCACAGGGGCTGAAACAATGAATTCAAACTTATGAAGGGGTACCCCGAGAAAGCTGGAATAGTTTATTTTCCCAAATCTATGTATTTAAATTTTTTTTACAAAACCACCTTATCACCTTTGAAGTACTCTCTATTAAACTTAACACATTTGTCAAATCTGCAATTCCACTTTTTTGGGGGGGGCAGGGAGACTAGTTTTTGATGTTTATTTATCCAGGAGAAGTTTGACATTTTCAACAAAGTTTTCATTTCTATTTTATTTCTCAGGTTTTTTTCCCAATGCTTTATTATATTATTAATAAATCATTTTATTGGGGGCTTTTATAGCTCTTAAAATAATCCATACATCAATTGTATAAAGTACATTTTTACATATGTTGTCATCATCACTTTCAAAACATTTTATTTCTGCTTGAGTCCTTGATATCAGCTCCTCTTTTTTCCCTCCCCCGCCCTCTCACCCTTATGGATCCCTGATAAATTTTAAATTATTATTATTTTCATATCCTACAGCATCCATGAGATTCCATTCCTGGAAACATTTTTCACACTCATCTGATTTGATGGCTGACAGCATCTCCCTCAATTTTTGCTTCACCTCTTCTACGTCGTCAAATCACTATCCTTTCAAGTCCGTCTTCATTTGTGGAACCAAAAAGAAGTTTCACAGAGCGAGGTGAGGTGAGTCAGGTGCATGGGGCCAAGAGACATGCTGCTTTTGCCAAAAACTGGTGCACTGAAATGGCTGTGTGAGCAGGTTCATTGTCATGGCGGAAACACCAGTCCCCTGTCTGCCACAAATCAGGCCTTTTTTGTTGCACACTTATGCAAACTCTCAGACCCTCTAAATAGAAAAATTGATTACCAGTCTGATCTGTAGAATAAGAAATGCACTATCCCCCTCACATAAAAAAACAAACGAGCATCATCTTGATCCTTGAATACACTTGACTAACTTTGTGGGGGGCTAGGTGACTTTCAAAGCATGACATGTTTCCAGTGAATGCTCTTTTTGCTGGCCAGTTGAAGCTCAAGGAACAAATTTTGAAGCAACCCTTCTCATTCTCAAATCTTCCATTAAAATGTGTTGAATTGAACACTAAGATAGTCCAGATAACTTCCCATCTTTTCAATGGTCCGTTGTCAGTCTTCCAGCACAAGTGCAGGGATTTTGTTAACATTTTCATTTGTTCAGGAAGTTGACTGATGTTCATAACGAGGTTTGTCATCAATTGATATTTCACCTTTTTTGAAATGAGTGCATCACTCATACACTTGAGTTTTTTTCATAGTGCTCTCCTTGTAAGCTGTGGCCAACATCACAGAGGTTCCTGCAGCATTTTTCCCCAGGATGGAAACAAAATTTCACAGCCACATACTGTTCTCTTTAATTGACCATAACAACAACAACAAAACAAGGTTTGAGAGAAACTGTTCTTAGGAAAAAATTCACTATGAAAAGAGAGTATCTTCCCAGGCAATGGCACTGGGTGAACTAATGCAGAATGCGTTGCTCAATGCTCACCTAGGAGGAAAAATGTGTACAATAAAATCTCCAGAGCTTTTTTTCTGGGGGGTAACAACTTTGTAATAATCATTGTGATGCCAGAGCCTAACTCGGTAGTGCTTTATTTTCTAGCTTACAGTGTGACTTTGAGTCATAACCAACTGAAGGTGCCTAAAACAGTCTGTGTATATAGATATGTGCATATCGATATAGATATATAGATGTGTGTGTACACACACGTGTCGGGGCTCAAAATGTTTGTGGACAAATTTCATTCAATTTTTCCATGAACTTTTTGAAACCCATATTTCCATCAAGGAGAGAGAGAAAAGAAGAAAGAAAAAGAAAAGAAAGAGAGCAAGAGGAAATAGAAGCTGGATTTGGTTGTTATATATTTTACATTATAATTGCTTTAAAAATAAACGTTAATAGCAGAGTTATTGTATTATAAAAGTAACCAAATAATTTATTCCCAAATCATCTATTCTCAAATACCGAATTAATACTTAATATATGTTGTAATGAGGAACCCTGGTAGCATAGTGGTTACATGTTGGTCTGCTAACTTCAAGGTCAGCAGTTTAAACCCACCACTCAGTGGGAGAAAGAAAGGTCTTTCTATTTGTATAAAGCATTACAGAAACACAAGGGTAGATCTACCCAGTCCTATAGGGTTTAATCTGTAGGGTCACTATGGGGTCTACCTATTTGCTAGAGTTCCCTAGGTTTAAATCTTTATGGGAACACACAGCCTCATCTTCTTATCAAGTATCAGCTGGTGGATTTGAACTGCTGACCTTGTGGTTAGCAGTGGAATGCCTAATGTACTACACCATCAAGGCCCCCTAGCCAATTCAAAAACAGCCTGTTGGCAGATAACCTGATCATTGAGAAACTTTTCATGCTTCAGTGTTCTATCTACTAGCTCTGATACATCATCTGAAAAGCTCTAAGTGCCTTGTTTTAATGGGACACATTTGGAATCTAACTTTAATGGAACACATTGTTTTACCTGTATGTCATGCATACTTGTACCACTATGTGTGGCTCATCAATAAACCGCCCTCGTCAGCCACCTGCATGTCTAATTCTCTCATCAATGCTTTCATTTTCTTGGGATTATTAGATCCACTTCACATTTCCCAAGATGAAAAGTAAAGGGAAAAGTCTAATATTAAAAGTTTAAACTTTAAATTTAGGGCTTAATCTTTTAATAATAGCATTTTATGTACCTGCAGTGTTTTTCTTGCAAATGCAACCTCCGTGTGCAGTACATAAACTTTGTTCCTGCTGTAGCATTGCTTTTGGGCAGTATAAATGTTAGGGGGAAAAGTGCAGGGAGGTGGTGATGTTGGAAAGATCTTATATAGCACAGCATAGTCTGAGTGAAGCACCAGATAAATTGTCAAGAAAGTGATCAGCTTACATTTAAAGAAATCAATGAATTAATGAATTATTCAGGAATAGTAATACCAAAATAAAGGTCTACCAACTTTTATAGAAAAGAATTGCTGATTTGCACATTGTAATAAATCATAGAGCCTCTCATTTATTATCACTTAAAAATACATCAAGACTAAGTGAATTATAGTCTTTTTGCAAGTAAAGTATATATATTTTTTAACAAGTTGAGATGAGCACATATGCATTTTTCATTCCTACCCTCTTCAAATTGCTGTGGGGCCGTGGTGGGTTGGTGGTTATGTGTGAGCTCTGATCCTAAGGTCTGCAGTTTAAAATCCCAACCGCTCTTCAGGAGAAAGTGGCTGCTCTCTACTCGCAGAAACACAGTACAGAACCTCACAGGGGCAGTTTTACACAGTCCTGTTTGGTTACTCTGAGTCGATATCGATAGCAATGATTTGAGTTAAATTGTTACAATATCTTGAATGAAATGCTTGAGTGTAAACTATATCTCATTGGCCCATTACGGAGACATTTGAATTAACACTATTTTGTCTCCTCATATTTCTAGTTGACCAGCTTACCTGTGAATTCGTTGAGAGTACTGTATTGTGAAGAGTCACTCTCACCTTGTGATCTATGTGAGTGAAAGGTCAAAGGTATCTCTGATATGAAAATATGATATTCTAAGAAGCCCTGGTCACTGGGACACTAAATACTTTATTTCATACTTTATATAAAATTTTAGTGTTTCCAACTATACCAGAGAAAATGTGAACCGGAGCTAGAAATTAATAATACAGAATATAACTTTTTAAACTATAAGCATGTCACTTTCAAAGAAATGCAGATTTTCCATATCTTTAAAAAATAGTTTTCACGTAGATTAAGATGAAGGTAAAGGCATTATTTTGCTTTTGGGAAGAAAAGAATCAGTTCAGTATCTCTACTTATACAAATCTGTCTGTTATATTCTAATATTAAATGAAGTATAGATGCATTTCAAACTTATTTTGGATTTGTGATAATTTACTTTGGTATCCTCATTTTATTATTGGTTAGTACTTCCATATGCAGAGCAATAAATTTGCATTTTCAACCTTTCTTATTTTTTGTTTTTTGCTTTGTGTAGCTGTGATATGGTAGTGATAGTCATAGTATATTTAAAACAGAAAATGTTATGTTGTCTTTCCACAATGAGTATTATCCAAGTGATTCATAAATTATCTCATATTTGAGCATATTCCATATTTTATCTTTTATGTAAATAGTGAATCCTGAGGTTTGAGCACTAGTCCAATTGTACTCTATTTTAAAATATCACCATAGCTTGAAAAACCATCTAATACCTTCTATAAATGTGAAGGGAAAAAAGCAACTTACAACATTTTAATGCTCACTGCTGAATGGTCTAAATGAGTTAAATAATGGGAAACACATTTACAATGTACTTTAATGGTAAATCTGTCCAATTTGTGATTTAAGAGGTCAATCTATTGGTTATTTTTGCATTCTTAGTAATTTAAGGAGAAGCAGACTGGGATACATGCACTCACAGGTCTTATAAAACTGCCGCAGTTATTTTGACTAGTAGACATTTATAGCCAATGTTCTGCTGGTAGAAAAACACCCTTGTAAGGTAGTAAACTCGTAGGACAGCTCACAACCCTTGAAGTGGCCTTAGCCACATCTGTGCAGATAAAACCAAGCAAAAGATGAAGCAATCTCCTCCGGCCAGTGAACTAATGCAGCACAAATAACCAGTAACACTCCACGGCTGTTGTGTGCAGGCTTGCATCACGCATCATCGTTTGTCTTGAACCTGGGGCACCTAAATCAGCGGTGAGATTGATCAGCTAAATTTCTATCCCGTGAAAAACCAAAAAAAAAATGTATTTTCATCAACTCAATTCCAACCTAAGTGCTCCTCAAAGTTTTCTTGGCTGTAGTTTTTTCCAGAAACACATCATGAGGTCTTTATTCTGTACCACTGTTGGGCTGGTTGGAGCCACTAATCCTTAGGTTAGCAGTCCAGGACCAACTGTTACGTTGCTCAGACAAACTCTGGGTGTTTCCGCGCCCTGACCTCTCCCTTTCGTCTACAGTGTTCTCATTTGATTAACAGAACTCCCGTCTCTTCCACGTATATTCTCTCTGCTCTAGTTTTATGAGAACCAAACAATTATTTTTACTCCACTACAGTGTTCTCATTTGATTAACAGAACTCCCGTCTCTTCCACGTATATTCTCTCTGCTCTAGTTTTATGAGAACCAAACGATTATTTTTACTCCACTAAGTCATTTTGTCAACATGTGATCACATCCAATAAAACAAATTTCTGTTTTGGTCACATTCCGAGAGCAATTGTGTGTCAGACGTTATCAATGGCAATTAATAGCGTCTCAGGTGCAGAGGCATTCGTGTTTCCCCAGAGGCATTCCCTTGCTGAGGGAGAAAGAGGCAGGCAACAGACCGTTCACTTTTCAAAAATTGACTAAAATCAGCCATTTCCATCAATACTCAAGACCAAACTCTTGACAATTAAGTCAATTCCAAATCATAACAACCCAAGAGGGCAGAGTAGAATTGATCCTGAGGGGTTCTGAGACTGTAACTGTTTACCGAAGTAGCCAGTCTCATTTGCATCCTGCTTACCAGTGGTTTTGAACTTCTGACAAGGGTCAGCAACACAAGTGTAGCCCACTACACCACCAGGCCTCCTCTTCACATTGTTAGTCTGAGACAAGAGGAACAGGATTTGTTAGGGTTGCAGTGACCTATGAAAAGTAACGGATGCAAATGTTGCAATTGATTCTGTCTTTCTTAAAGAAACATCTGTACAATCTTAGTTAGAGCATTATTTTCTAATATGTTTTACATAAAAAAATTCAGTGTCTAACTAAATTTCAGATATAGGAAAAGCTTTAAACACTGCTTCAAACAGAAAATCTGTTAAACAGTACCCTCTCAAATTTATCACTTTAAAAAAAATTCTCTATACAAGCTTTTAATAAATGCTAATAAAGATCAATGTTTGGTAATAAATGTATTTTTTTAATAATCATTTTATTAGGGGCTCATAGAACTCATCACAATCTGTACAGACATCATTTGTGTCCAGCCCATTAGTACATATGTTGATTTCATCATTCTCACAACACCCGCTTTCCACCCGAGCCCTTGGTGTCAGCTCATTTTTCCCACTCCCTCCCCACTTCCCCCTCCCCCCGAACCCTTGATAATTTATAAATTATTATTATTTTTATCATATCTTACCCCATCCGACGTCTCCCTCACCCACTTCTCCGCTGTCTGTCCCCCAGGGAGGAGGCCATATGTAGACCTTATCATCTGTTCCCCCTTTCTCCCTCACCTTAAACCAATAGTTATAAAAGAGTAGGTAGATGAAAGATATTTTGGACATTCACAGAATGTATATGTATATATACATATACATCTATATGTTATTTAATGGAAGATGGTATGTATTCAAATACTTGTATAATGGTAGTTAAAATTTTATGAGCACTTGTCATTAGCTAAGGCTTATGTATTTACATTTTTCTTCATCACTATTCCAAGAGAAAAGTACTATTATTATCTCCAATTTGTAGTCAGGGACCCTGAGCAGTGAGGTCACAAAAGTCACCAGCATTGGAGCTCAGACACCTCCACTTACTCCTAACTAAGGTGCTAGGTTTTCTTTCAAGATAGGCTATTGCATTGTTGTTATGTGTAGTGGAGTCAATTCTAGTTCTGCAGAGTAGACCTGTTCCCTCCATATGATTCCCAATGCCATGACCTTGCAAAGTGATCACAAGACCTGGGTTTCAAGGTGCCTCTAAGTAGGTTGTGTAGTGCTTACGAGTTGGGCTTTGATTCCCAGGTCAGTGGTAGAAACCACCAGCTGCTCCTCTGAAAGATGGGGCTTTCCAGTCCCATAAAGAGTTACAGTCTTAGAAACTAACAGGCAGTTATACCCTGCCTGACTATCGGATCTCTATGAGGAAGCATTTATTTGATGCCAACGAGTTTCTGGGTGGGTTCAAACCACCAAACTTCCTGCTAATAGCTTAGCACATCCCCTTTTGCACAATTCAGGCACCCTTTTTCAAGATATGCTTTCATCAAAATCCCTGAAACCAACTGTTTCATAGGTATAATAGAATTTTTAATAGGTACAACTATTTTGAGGTTTACACATACTGCTGATGAATATAAATCGCTAATGAGTCTAACTGGTTTCCTTCTTGGGAACTTGGGGGACAGTTAAGAAAAATCTTGGGGTTAACTTGAATTTGTAGTCAGATAAATTTCTAAGATATATTTTATCCACTGTCTTGGAGTGCCCAGATTTATTTTGCTAACACACTATTGTAATTAAAGAAAATGATTTTCAACAAGTTATAGCTTGGGCACACACACATTATCAAGTTTTCCCTCTTTTCTTTGCTCTTCAGGGACTCTATTAAGAAGCTAAATGCTTGTGTAGTTGTCCCAGTGACCTGGACTCTATAAAAGCAATAGATTATTTGGCATTAATATATTTCTTAATGAAAACCAAATGAGAAAATACCTTTAAAAGTCACAAGAACAGTGTTTTGTATACCCTAAAATGCAATGCTGTAATGTAATATTAATGTTACAAGATTGTCTTATTGGATGAAGACAATTTAATTTTGCATAACCATTTTCGAAGACAGCATTAATATTCCATTACTCTGCATGAATATGCATAAAACTTTAAAGATTTATTTGAATTCAGGCAGGAAATATCTGCAATAACTAAAGAGCAGCGTCAATCCATATCAAGATTCTTGCCTTATGAAATAGAAACCTATACTATGCAATAAAGATGTCATGTGGGGAACTCAAGTAGGTCTTAGAGTCTATTTGAATACTAGAGACCCAGGTTAAGTAGCCAGATATAGCTGGCAGAAGAGATAATTGATTCAGAAGATACCAGGGTCCTCGTATTTGAAAACTCCAACAATAGCTATAGGTAGGTAGCCAGCTACAAATTGAACCCCAGCTTCAAGCTTCTTTCAAACATTCATTCAGGTTTCAAAGGTATGAGAAATAAGAAAAAGCAATGCTAATGTGACCTAAAAGTCACAGGACTATCATGTAACTCTAAAGACTTCATTGATAACATAGTAGGACTTTTTTTTCCCCTTCTGCCATCCATGGAGTAGGGCTGGTAGCAATTTGCCTCTCATAACTCAAACCTTGGGTAAAATGGCATGAAATGGCCTCTAATCTCTTCTAACTTTTAGAGGAGGATGGAAGATCAAGACTAATGTCAGCATCCAAAGGTTAAGTCCTATTAATCAAAGGTCACACATACTTGCACCCTCCAACCTACTATCAACTCTCCTTCCCATAGCACT
>NW_022111369.1:9927494-9929269 GCF_000313985.2 Echinops telfairi
GACTTGTGACCCACTGCACTACCAGAGCTCCTTAGAGCAGATAAAGTACCTGATATTAGTGCCAGGAGATGAGACCCTCAGGTGGGAAGGAGCTCAAATAGAATTGGGGAAGAGTTGCCTCCTGAAAGTAGAGGTGACTTAAAGAGGTGGCCTATAAGGGAGACCAGTTAATACAACTATTATTTTAATATTCCCACTGTGGCAGTCTGGGTAGACTAGAGAAACAAATTCACAAACACGCATACGTGTATAAGAGAGAGTTTTATATAAAGGTAATTGTACATTAAGAAAGCATCCCAACCCAGTCCAGTTCAAGCCCATAAGTCTCATATTAGCCCTTAAGCCCTATACCAATCTTTAAAGTCCTCTTCAGACCCACAAAATACATGCAATGATGTCAAATGCATGACAATCACAGGCCAGTGGGCTGGAAGTCTTTTGCACCCAGTTGTAAGCATCTCAGTGCTGGCAGATGTCTCAATGTGGCTTCTCTGGCTTCAGAGGGCTGCATCAGGTAGGTCCATGTGGCTTCTCCTCATGGATGTCTCACAGGAAGTCAGCCTTATCTGTAGTCTCCAAGGGAGTGAGTCAAAAGAAAAAAGTCTTCCACCTCCATGAAGGAAGAACCAGATTTCCCAAAATTCTCAGGAGAAAGTTATGCCCACACAGAGCCCTCATTGGCTATGATCTGATTGACAGACTAGACTCCACCTCCTCCTCTTAATCCATTCAAGTCCCAAATGAATACCAGATTATGTAACTACCACACACCACTAAAGCTAATGATGAAGAATCCAAAGAAAGAATAATAGTCTAGATCAGAGGTTGGCAAACTTTCGAGATGGAAGAGCCAATCCCGTCCCTCACAACAATTTAAAAATTATTCAAAAAAACAATTAAACCATCATTATCTGAATAATATCCTTATTTTTTTTAGAAATGAAACTATGATTGCTTTATTGCTGTTTTCAATTTTATTTCAGAGCCACATGTACATTCTGAAAGAGCTGCATATGGTTCTTGAACCACAGTTTGCCAATGTCTGGACTAGATATTTCAATCTAGACTTCATTGCATCTACTTTGGATGTATTATCAAAAGAGACCAATCCCGAAAAAGGGTCCTCAACAGAGGGACACCCTCAAGGAGAGGGCTGCAACAACGGGCTCATGTATAACACCTGCGAAGTTGGCATACGATCAAGCAGTGTTTCATCCTGATTCAAAGAGGCAC
Source organism: Echinops telfairi (assembly GCF_000313985.2). NCBI lineage: Eukaryota > Metazoa > Chordata > Mammalia > Afrosoricida > Tenrecidae > Echinops > Echinops telfairi. Next base: position 9,928,728 of record NW_022111369.1, read on the forward strand.
CAGGCATTGGGACCCACTCAAAGGCACCTCACAATAACATCCAGTTTGTTTGGTGGGAGTTACAGAACTAAAGCTAGAAAAGTCAAGTCAAACAATTCCCTAGGCTACTTTGAGAATAGCCTTTAGAAACAATTGTCAACCATCATCAAAAATATAGCATGGATTTCCTTGAGCTTCATGTCACCTGTTCTACTCTGGACTGCCTGTCATCTTGAGAGTACTGAGATAAGAGTTGGCCCTGATGCTGTCTGCAACAGAACAAAATACTGCCAGATCCTGCGTCATCACTGCACCGTGGTTGTAGCTACTGTGTCATTCTATCTCACATGGGTCTTCTAGTGTTTGCTGATCTTGTACTTTTTAATAAGTATGATGTCTTTCTCCAGATACGGGTCGCCCATGATAGCCTGTTGACAGTACATGAGACAAATTCTCACCATCTTTATTTCCAAGGAGCATTCTGACTGCATGTATTCTAACACAAATGCCTTAATTCTATAGAAATCTATGGTATATTCACTAATCTTTGCTTATACCATAAT
>NW_022111369.1:9931743-9937041 GCF_000313985.2 Echinops telfairi
AGCCAGACCTGTGGAGATAATAACATGCACAAAAACAAGACAGAGCAAAACCAAGCAACAATGCATTTCTTGACCATGTGCTAACGCTTGAAATGATCGAATGTCAAAGAATTCTTTTCGACACAGTGACTCTATGTGGTTCTTCTATTTTAACTTAATGTGCTCTGCATCATTACTTAATTTCCCGTACAGTCATTCAATATTGCCAGTGGAGGCTTACATTTTCTTCATTTCTTTCAACTTAAGCCTATTCTTTCTTTTTGGCTCATTAACTCACATTTCAGTGTAATACTTTACTTTTGTCTTCTTGAGCTACTCTGAAAGTTTGAGTTCTGCTCATTTACTTCATATTTCCTACATGTCTTTTAGGTATTCCACTTTCAAAAGTGAGTTAGAAGGTTCCATCTGACATCTACTTTGGTCTTTTCTTTGTTTCTTATCTTTTTAATTTACAGTTTGCTTTCTTAATGTTTGATGTTCTTGATATCATCCCACAACTAGACTGGATTAAGCTCACTAATGCTTACAATATCAATCTTTATACATTCCTGATCATTTTTGACAACTTCCATTTTTTCTATATTCATATTTCATCCGATCTGATATATAATGGATGCTTGCAGCTGTTTCTTCTCAAATTAAATCATGTCCAAAGCATAAATGAAGCTCCTCAAATATTTGTTTTATCCATGTCATTAAAGAGGAAATTCTTCCCTAGTCATATTTTGAGTGCTTTTTAACCCAAGGATCTCATCTTCTACTGTTATTCATAAGGCTTTCTGTGGCTAATCTTTCCAAAGTGAGCTGTGTATACCTTCATGCAGGTCTGTTCTTAGTCAGGAAACTGCTGAAATCTGTCCACCACAGGTGACCCTCCTCATATTTCAAATGTCCGTAGTATAGCCTCAAGCATCACAACAGCATTGACAGATGAGTGTAAAACCACAGGATCAGTCAACTATTATTAGGAAGCTAAGCCTTTTCTTAAAATTATGTAAGTGATTAGCTTTTTCTAATATTATCCACTTTTTTTCATAGCATTACTCCAAGTAGACAATAGTAATGTGCTAAATATTCATATATCTACTTATCAAAAACTTTCAGTTGAACTTAAACAAAGCTTCATATCTGATAACTACTATGTCCAAAGAAATATCAGGTGTTTACTTTTCTCTATTCAGTTTACAGAAAGCTTGTGAAACACATTTGTATTTATATTCGATGCAAAATATTTTTTCTGCATTGTAAAAGGGATGCCAACTTTCATTCTTCCATTTTCAGCCTGTATAAATATGAAGAATATGAAGTTAATTTCTTTAACTATTTGAAACAAATTTATCTTCTAATAGCAATAAGTTCTGACTCAATGTATTTTGTTGACATTTTTCTTGTCTGAAACGGAGTTTTTTAATTCAAAGCACACTGAAAAATATTTCCATGAAATTCATGATAGGTTACACTGGATCCAAGGACTCCAGTACAACTCAAACCAAATCAAAGCCCAAGCTCACTGCCATGGAGTCAGCGATGACATATAATGAGCCTATAGGACAGTAAAGAACTGCCTCTGTGAGTCTCTGAGACTTTCACTCTTTATGAGGGTCTCCTTTGGAGTGGCTGATGATTTCAAATTATTGGCTTTACAGTTAGCAGCCCAATATGTAACTCCTATGTCATCAGGAAGCCAATATTATTGAGACTGAGATATGCATAGACACTAACACTTTTTGCATCGCTAGACAGAAAATTTAAATTGTCTTTCTTCATTTTAATATTTAGCTATGGAATGGTGAAGTCATATGTATGGTACACATAACTTTACAAAATAAAGAATCCTAATTTCTTCTTTATTATTTCTGCCATGATCATCATTTTATGATTTAATTTATATTAAATTTAGAAATTTAGTTTCAAGCTACAGGTGCAGAAACTGTAGACATTTGAAAGTGATCATCTTACATGGTCAGAGACTGTGATGTATGTAGTATATATTTAATATAATTTATGTATAATTTATCTTTCTGATCATGCAGTCTAATGCACTAGCATCATGATACTGGTTTTCACAGAATATACCATGCTTTTCAACTTTGGTATTTATGTAGATTTCTCCAAGTGCCACATGCACCCAAATTTGACTCATAACTTATTTAGCACTGATTTTTTGTTTCTATTTATGTCTCATAATACACGTTCAACTATTTAAGAAAATGGGAAAGTTCCATTAATTGAAAACAGCTGCAAAACGTTCAAAATTAGTTATTTCAAAGATCCATGAACCATTCTAGAAGACAGGCTAGTGATTGAAATGTTGCAGAATGTATAGCCCTGATAAGTCAGAGTTTGAAGATAAGCATACATTTCTACTTTTTTGGAATTAACATGTATAGAGATAGCTCATAGAGTTTTTTCTGATCATTTTAATGTATACATTATAAGGTTCTAAAAAATTTTTGTTCATAGATATATTTTTAGTTAAACTAATTTTATAAAAGTAAAATATCTTAAATGGCAAGAAATACAATAGAAGAAATTGGGTAATGGAATATGCCCATTGAAATAGCAAATCGATAACACATTTTGAGGCTTAGATGTCTAATTTACAAAATTTTGAAGAATAATTAAGAATACTGTGATGGTTTGCTCTATAGGGTTATTACTGTGAAGCAAATGAGTCCATATACTGTAAAGCAATTTGTAAACTATAAAGTGCATTAAGCAAAAGATTCAAAGGCATCTGTTCAATTACCTAAGAAATCCTTCAGCTCATAAGGAAATAAACAGCTAATGTGACATCTTTCTTGGCAACAAGATTTTCCCCATAGGACTCTCCCTAGCGGCTAAATTCCAGAAGACTGAGCAGAACTCTAGGAAAGTGGGGAACCACACTTGACCTGCTGCAAGGGTGATGAGAGGCTGCGTGGCACAGCAGGCTTTCAGAGGGAAGCCTGTATTAATGTCCTGGGGAAAGCAACTCCATGGTCTAAAAAAAAGTGAGACTCCCACATATTCTAACAAACTGGGAAAAATGATCATCCAGCAGCTGAGTACCATGTTCCCAAAGAGAATGCTTACCTTACTTCCAACTCTGCTTTTTCTCCTATGTCGCTGGGCCTATCCTCACTACTATTGTCTCCATTTAGCCCTTTTTTAAAATTTTTGTGTCCCATTTATTCTAAATACAGACAGAGTAGCAAAAGTGCAGATGTTAGCCAAAGAAATTACTTCATTTTGGCCCGAGGGCCATACTTTTAAAATTAATATTTACTTTGGCCCACATTCCATTTTTGTTTATATTTTTCTTTCACAATCTAAGCCATACTTGAAAGAAGCAATTTACAAGAAAGCTTATGACACTGGCCTCTAAGTATAACAAAAACAGAATCAGACATCAGTAATAATTAGTTATGCCATGCAACGAATTCAGAAAGCTTCTTTCAATTAATTTCAATGAGATACATTATACAGTGTACTGATTCAGGTACACATTGAAAAATAGAACATTTATTTCCTCCTTTTTGGGATAAACTTGATAGTTTTGATAGATGGGTCCACAAAGGGAAGGTTACAGGTAATTTGGGAAAATAATTGATATTTAAAATGTGTATGAAACAGATTATATCTCAATATGAAGGGAAAAAAAGTCCTCACAAATGGACAAATAAGCAAACATCACAATAAAAGAAGAGATTAAAGTTATCAAGGATTCATTGTATTGTACCCATAATCAATGCCAATGGAGGCAGTAGTGAAATCAAATAACATATTTCTGAAATCAAATAACTGAGCAAAGCACTTCAAATTGTTAAGCAAATACATAACGTTGAAGACTAAGGTATGCTTGACCCTAGCAATGGTATTTTCATCCATCTCATATGCATAAGAAATATGGACAATGAATAAGAAAAATGATGAAAACAGCAGTCTTAGAATTATTGTGTGAATGAAGTATATTAAATATACCAAGGGCTGCCAAAATCTCTTTTGGTAGAATTGCTGCCAGAACTCTCCCTAGAGTCAAGGAAGGCAAGAATGCCTCTCATGTACTTTAGACATGTCATTAGGATGGACTGGTCCCTAAAAAAGGACAGGCTGATTGGCAAAGCAGAGGGCAAGTGAAGATGGGAAAACCCCTCAGTGAGATGGAATGACATGGTGGCTGCAACAGTGACCTCGACCGAGAAGCAGTTGTGAGAGTGAGAGTGTGGGAAGCAGTTGTGAGAGTGTGAGAGTGTGGGAAGCAGTTGTGAGAGTGTGAGAGTGTGGGAAGCAGCTGTGAGAGTGTGAGAGTGTGGGAAGCAGCTGTGAGAGTGCCTAATCTTGATTAGGCAGTGCTTTATTCAGTTATACATGGGGTCGCTGAGTCGGAACAAAGCACAGTAGAATCTAACAACCATGCCGTAGGTACAAAATTGACCTCTGATATCATTAATAAAAATAATAAATTAATTATGATAAAACTTTTAAGGAGAATTAACAGTTCTGGAAAGGAATGGATGAATATTGAAATAAAATAAAATCCTTTGAATATTCATCATAATACACATCCAGGTTTTCAAATCACTCTTAATGCTGCTATAAAGAAAATATATAACATAAGATGATCTCAGGATATGTACTAGGGGTACCCTTCCCAAAACCTGGAAATGTTTTTTCACAGTGTTATGTACTTAATATTTTTTTTCTCATTTTTGTTTTACTTAGTTCTACTCGGAGAACACTAATAGTCAGCATTCAGTAAGCTCATACTGTGCTACCTTAGTAGCTCCTGAAAACAAATGAGTATGAACTATTAATATGCAAAATAAATTTGTTCCCTCATGTCGCCCTTAAACCCAGTAAGGTTTTAAGATGTATAGCTTTTAGTGTACAATATAGCAATGGTTACATACTGGTTTTCCAGCTTAGATAACATACCTGAAAGGTACTTCCCCTCTGCCCCCCCAATCAGATTTTTATTCAAGTTGTAATCACAGATTCCAAACAAAACACAGAAACCAGGACCAACAACAACCCCACCACAAAACAACTAAATAATCATACTTCCTAGCAATATTTATAATAATTTCATATTCTTTTTTTAATCATTTTATTGGGGGCTCATACAACTCATCACAACACATACATACATCAATTGTGTAAAGCACATATGTACATTCATTGCCCTCATCATTCTCAAAACATTTGCCCTCCACTTAAGCCCCTGGCATCAGCTCCTCATTTTTCCCCCACCCTCCCCACTTCCCTCTCCCTCATGAACCCTTGATAATTTATAAATTATTATTTTGTCATATCTTA
>NW_022111369.1:9938478-9944097 GCF_000313985.2 Echinops telfairi
TGCATCTTCCATGTGGGCTTGTTGCTTCTCTGCTAGATGGCCACTTGTTTAACTTCAAGACTTTAAGACCCCAGATGCTATATCTTTTATACCTGGGCACCATCAGCTTTCTTCACCACATTTGCTTGTGCACCCATTTTGTCTTCACGATTGTGCTGGGAGGGTGAACATCACAGAATGCCAGGTTGTTAGTACAACGTTTTTTTGTGTTGAGGCAGGGCTTGAGCAGAGGCCCCAAGTACACACACTACCTCACTGTACTGCCGTGTAAATATATGTGCATATGCCAATACCTCTATTTTTTAAGAATTAATGTACTTATATGTATACACTCCTATGTTTATACCTAGATCCATAGCTTTGCTTCCTAGATCTCTCCTGTTTCCCATTACTTCCTCCTGCTCCACCATCATACTTGCTCTTCTTCTACATCTTAGTAATTCATCTCAGCTAGATTGTTCTTCTCATTGATTTTAATTCCCTAGTTGTCCCCTGTCTATGACTTTGTTTGCTCACCACTCCTTTCTTCTGCCTCCTCCCCCCGTTACATCACTCCAAAACCATCAGTCCTGTTGCTTTCTGCTTGAGCTTGCTTCCCATGCCTATCTTATATAAGTAGGCAAACCAACAATAACAGAGACACAACAAAAAGAAAACAAAAGATTGAAGAAAAAGAAAAAAAGGGGTGGGGAGCATACATAATCCCAGGTCTGTCCTCCTCTGACCTTTATGACTATCTCCCTGAGAGACTCCGGGAACTACATTCCTATCCTGAAGTCTATTTTGTGGGCTCCTCAGGGGCTGTGTGGCTTTCCTTTGCTCCCAGTGCTGATTTGATATGTTGTCTTCTTTGTTCACCTCGCTGTGGAGGTTTCAGACCGGACTAAATCCCTGCCGCATGTCCCCAGTATTGCCCTACGCTGTAGTATGTTCCAGTGAGGGGATATTGTGTCTTGATCTGTTGTCAGCCCTACAATCCTCTTTGTGCCTTAACAGCTCTGTGTACAAAACAATCTCATCACCATCAAAGTACTCCCCATTATACTTTATACATTTGTCAAATCTGCAATTACATTCTTGGAAACATTTTTCAAACTCATCTGTTTGGATGGCTGATAGCAACTCCCTTGTTTGTTTTTTTTCTTCACCTCTCCTACCTTGTAAAATCACTGTTCTTTTATGTCCCTCTCCATACTTGGAACAAGAGAAGTATCAAGGAGTGAGGTCAGGTGAGTCAGGGCCATGAGGCAAGATGGTCATGCTGTTTTTTGCCAAAAACAGGGACACCGAAATGGTTGCATGAGCAGGTGCATTGTCGTAGTGGCAAAACCAACCCCCTCTCTGCCACAAATCAGGCCTCCACCACCCCATACTGTTATGCAATCTTTTCAGAACCTCTAAATAGAAAACTTGATTAACAGTCTGACCTGGTGAAAGGAACTCCAAATGCACTATCCACCTCACCTCAACAAACAAATGAGCATCATCTTGATCTTTGAATTCACTTGATGAATTTTTTGGGGGTGAGATATTGATGGCGTCTTCTGCTTGCTTGCTTGAGGTTTGCTTTGGGGGTCCTAGCAATAGCACCATGTATCGTCACTTGTAATGGCCTTGGGTGAGGTTGGGGGAACCTCTGGATCACTTCAAAGCAGGCCCTGTTTCCAGTGGATGCTCTTTTTGCTGGTCAGTCAGAACCCGAGGCACAGTGACACTGCACAGTGACAACTCTCAGTCCCAAATATTCCTTTACGATTCAATGAACTGAGGTCCAAGATAGTCCAGATAATTTTCCCAGCTCTTCAATGGTCAGTGAATTTCGTCGACATCTTCATCCGTTTGGGAAGTTGACTGACATCCAAAACGAGGCTTGTCATCAATCAACATTTCACCTTTTTTTTTTTGAAAGGAGAAAACCACTCATACACTTGAGTTTTTCCCATAGCGCTGTTCTTGTAAGCTGTGTTCAACATCACAACAGTTTCTGCAGCAGTTTTCCCGAGCAGGAAGCAAAATGTCATGGCTGCACACTGTTCTCTTAAATATTGACCTTAAATATTTGATCTTTTCTTTCTTTCCTGTCTTTCTAATGACCTTTTGTTTTTTTTCATAGGTGATGTTTCTGATGTCATCCCATATATCATCAGATCACCTGCAAGTAGTATTCAATGTTTACAATTCATTCTTGACATGTTCTCAAAATGCAGGTGAGATATTACTCAAGGTTATGTTTTCACTTCCATGAACTCATTTTAATTTCCTTCAAATTTACCTTACAAATGAGCAATTGAGGGTCTAATCCACAGCAAGTCCCTGGCCTCAACTGACGGTTTTGAGCTTCTCCGTTGTTTTCTATGGATGCCATGATTTAATTTCAGTGTAGTCCATTAAGAAAATTCCATGTGTACAGCCAGCAACCATGTTGTTGAAAATAAGATATTTATAAGGAATAATTTTATGGGCTTCCAAAAGTCTATCATGCATCTCCATCTTTGTTTCTTTCGTCAAAGCTGTATTTTCCAATTCATGTTCCTTTCCATGTTTATCCAAATTTTGAATTCAATAGTCAAGGATTATCATCCCATCTGGATCACATGTTTTATAGATTTCAAAGTGGAAAAATTGGTAGAATTCTTCATCGCTAGTTTTTTAAAAAATCATTTTGTTGGGAGTTCTTACAGATATAATAATCTGTAGTTCAATCACATCAAGCAGTATTGTACAATTGCTATCATAATCAGTTTCAATACATTTTCTTTCTTTTTGAATTCTTGACATCAGCTCCCCTTTATCCCCTCTTCCCCCCTCCACCCCCCAGGAACTCTTATTATTTTTTCCTCTATAATATATATATTTTTTGGTTTGCCATATCTTACACGATCCATTATATCCATTCACATACAAATATGTTCTTTGATCCCATTGAGGGGGGTTATACAGTCATCAATGCAATCAGCTCCCTCTTCCCCCCTCGTACCCCTTCTTCCTGTACCCTCAGGGAACCATTGCTCCTGTTACTGTTTCTGAAGTGTCATCTATCTTGGTTTTCTTGTACTGGGTGATATTAAATAGACAAATGAACATACACAAATCTAACATGATTAATAAGGTAAAACAAATAAAAACTGTAATATTAGGGGGAAATAGAAAAGAATTAGAGGATAGTTATGTGGTTTATCACTCCTATACTGCACCCAAGGTTTCATACCTTCTGTGTGGCCCTAGTCAATTCTGACTGATAATGACACTGAGTAGCATGGAACAAAAACACTGTCTGGCCTGGTACCATCCTACAATTTGTCCTATGTTTTAGCCCATTGTTGCAGCCAATGTTTCGATCCATATCTTCAATGATCTTCCATTTTTTCCACTACCAAACATGATTTACTTCTCAAGGGACTGCTCTATCATACCAATTTTTTCCAAAGTTCCAGAGATGAAGTCTTACAATCTTTGCTTGTGAAGAGCATTTAGATTGTACTTCTTTGAAGATAGATAAGTTTGTTCTTTTGGCAGTTTGTTTTGCTGTCCATGTTTCTCATCAGCACTATAATTCAATGCATTGATTCTTCTTTGGTCTTCCTTATTCAATGTTCGATTTGCATATGCATATGAGTTGATCAAAAATACCACTGCAAAAAAACCCCCACTGCTTTGGTACCATACACCTTAATCCTCAAAGTGATGACCTTGCATTTCAACGTTCAGCAGATGCGCTGCATCATTTTTTGCTGAAAATCATTCCACAGCAGTACAGCAGCATAACCATAGGGAACTGCTAGAAATTCAAGTCAGATTCTGAAGAGGACTTGCAGCAGAGATAATATTACTAACATCATATAGATCTTTGCTGAAAACAGAGAATGCCGGAAAAAATGTTTACATGTGTTTTACAGACTATGTGATTTGCATTCAGCACGTGGACCATAGAAAACTGTGGATAATACTGAGAGAAAATGGAAATTATGGAACACCTCATGGTGTTCATATGGAGCCTGTACGTAGTGCAAGTAGACATGCGAACAGAACAAAGGCATGCTTTAAAGTCAGAACTAGGAACAGTTAGTTCTTATGTTGTGGTCTTACTCTATACTTGCCCTCATGAGATATCACTGAAGATATATATAGGTGTTACAGTAAAGTGTGGTGAAGAAATCAGATAATGCCTAACAGAAAGAATAGCATCTGGGGTCTAACAGGCGTGTTTTAAACAAGTAGCCATCTAAATTATGTGACAACTAAAGCCAGCCTATGTGATCCAAGGATTGGAAAAAGAGGAGGGAGTGGTATTAGAGCTTAAATTCTGAGCACCTGGCTTGCAGAAGGGTATGGCTGAGACGGAAATTCCATTGGCAGCATCCCCATGTGAATTAAGCCTCCTAAGAATTCCCTCTGATCATTGGCCAATGATATGAATAGACTTACTGTCAGACAGAGCACATTAGAATGTGGATCAAGGCTGATGTAGTTAGGTTAAAATTTAACATTTTATCCTTTGTTCTCCCATTTGACTCATTTTGAATTTGTTCTATTTTAAATTTCTTTGGGAGTGAAGTCTTTCTGTGTTTTATTTTGTAATTGTTGGGAATCAGGGGAGGTTTATGTAATACTATATTTGAAATCCAGGATAGGTAACTCTAGAGAGACAGTAATCGGATTAATAGGTTGCTAGGGTAATAGCAGGCATGATTGGGAGAAATGGGAGCTAATGATAATAAGCACAAGAAAAAGTTCTAAAATTGATTGTGGTTATGAATGTACAACTATTTCAAATATGTTAAAACCATTGAAATACCTGGTAAGAAAAGTATTTGTCAATAAAATGGTAAAAAGAAAACAAGGAAAGGTGTGAATTAGGGTTATATCCTCAGAGCATATATTTGTTATGTGACCAAATTTCATTTAAGTCTACTGTCAGTATCTTTTTGCTACTAAGCACTTTTTTTTCCTATTGATTATCTGCAACTGTGTCTTCCCAAGTAGCATATAAACCACTCAAAGCTATATAAACTAAAAGGATGCTTTAAAAAAAACACCCAGTGTTTTCTTCACATTAATTTCTCCTTCAGCTAATATTCATTAGATTTGCTATCTGGTTCCTATTTGGATTCTTTCATCTAGTGTCCCCACAAGTCAGCCTCTATTTCTTCTGTTATTTTTAATGTATACATTGCAATATTCACAACTAACTAATGTAAAATATTTCCCTATTTAAAAGTCCTCTTGAACTATAAGTGCATTGAGAGTAGTGAGTAAACTCACACTACAGAAAACACGAAGCCTGGTCCAAATAAAACCTCCAGAAAGAGTCAATAATTAAGACTCCCCAAACACTATCTTCTTCAACTAAAAATAAATCATTTTCTATATTATTGTTTGTCATATAATCATGATCATTCTTTGAGCATTGTATGACAGTACAAAGACATTAAGCGCACGGTTCTGGAGAATGTCTTCATGGTGTCTGAGGTGATTTGTGTGGTCTTTTATAGAAGCAAACAGGTGGATGCAATTACTTCTCCAGACTCCTCTCCGACTTTTTCAGGAATCTGTACTCTCCTGTCTCTCACATTAGCACCTTTAACAGAGTTTCCGGGTTAACAGAGAGTGAACCCCCCC
>NW_022111369.1:9944968-9947585 GCF_000313985.2 Echinops telfairi
TTTGTTGTTTGTTTGTTTTGCTTTAATAACTAATAGATATTTTATTCTGGGTGAAAGTGTTAAGAGAAAAATCTGCGTCCACTAAGTAACTTTTGCAAATGCAGAACTATGACATTGGTGGCATTCTTCACCTTGTGTCACCAACCTGCTGTTTCTTCTCAAATTATTGGATCACTTTGAAATCAGTCTTATGAGACGCTTCATGTTCTCATCTCTCCTTTTGATTTACTGTTGTCATTTTGGTCTTATACATATAATATTCTAAGAGAGCATAATACTTAAGACATACACAGTCCTAACTAATTTACCTAAACGTGTTTAGTATGCAGATGCCTTCAGAGTGCAGTCTGATTAAATGTTTAAAGACTATCTTATCATTGTTTTAGCTACATGACAGCAGAGAAGGTTTCAACCATGCACAACAAAAGGAAACACTACCTGTACTTCTTGGTCTCTTAATCTGGAACCAACATTCACTGCCGTGGAGTCATTTCTGATTCCTAGGGACACTACATACGGTTTGGAGACTTCCTGGATCAAGAGGCAGTTGGGCACACAGAACAAGGGGACACGGCATGGTTTAAAATCAGGAAAACTGTGCAGCAGGGTTCATCCTCACACTGTACCTTTTCCATCTGCACGATGAGCAAATCTTCTGAGAAGCTGGATTAGATGAAGAGTGTGGCATCAAGATCGAAGGAAGTCTTATTCACAACCTGCAATAAGTGATAGGAAAAGATCAGCTGAAACCCGGGTACTGAGTAACAGGCTTTATTGGAAAACACAGCCTCCCGGGCCCCTCCGAGGATGGGAAGAGCAGGCCCAACACAAAGAAGGCACAGGACAACTATACCCTCGAGGGTGGAGACTTGTGGCTGGGACTTGGGGAGCATCACATGTCCTCCTGATTGGCAAGTTTGGATGAAGGGGGTGAAATGGCCTTTGATGCACATGGGGGGCTTTAGGGGGAGGGTGAAGGTGTAGGGGTGGTAGAGAGAGTTTGTGACCCAAAAGTATGGGAGGGAGACATTTGGAATGGCCAGCCTCTGTTTAACACCCAGCTGGACCCATTATTATGCAGATGGCACATTTGCTGTAAGTGATAAGAATTTGAAGCTTTGCTGATAAAAGTCAGGATTGCAGTCTTCAGTATGGATTACAATTCGACAGAAGAAGACCAAAGTAAGGAAGACTAAAATCTTCACAACCAGACTGTGAGAATTTCATTCCTGACTTCCCAAAATAAAGATTTACTTTGATAGGCACAAAATGGGTTTTTTCTCTAGGCAATTTTATCTTCCAGGAGAGAGGAAAGTCACCCAATCAGTTGGTATTACTGGCTCTCCTGTGCTTCTCTCCCCACCCACTGTTATGCTGGGGGTAGCAAGGGTTTCTGGAAAGTGTAGTCCCAAGATATTATATGGATTTTGCACATGATCAATTCAAATGTTCACCTTTGCTCACTTGTTGTACCATAGGACCAATAGGTAATATGATAAATGGAGAAAAGATTGACATTTTCAAGGGTGGTGGGGAACAGGGTCATAATACACTCATGAGGAGGGTATTGCTTCTGTCTCTACAGGAAATGGAGAGAGAGACAGACCCCATCCCAGAGCACAAAGCCTTGGAGCAATACACTGGCATAAAACAGTGATATAACAGGGAGGACAACAGGGCCAGGCCCAAACTGAACTATGTTAACCCCCTCCCCAGAAGAATGTAATACAGGGGACAACATTGGCGACATGGCTGGGGGAGAGTGGTGGGTCAGTCCAGACCACATGTGTACAGACTAACAGGGAAAGAGAGAAAGAGATTGGACCTCATCCTGGTCCACCAACCTCCAGGGATAACATCCCTGCTTGAGCAGCCTATTCCGAGAGGACCCTAGGGCTGGCCTCACCATGAGACATGACATTCCTTCACTGACCCATAGTGCTATGGGTGACAGCACTGGAGACACTGTGTGGACAGTGTGCCTGGTCTGCCCCACACACTGCAGGGTGAAACGTGAAGGTTGTGCAACAGGGCAGCAAGGGGAGCAAAATAACCAAGTCCTTGTGGAATCCTGAAATTAGATTTCTGATTCGGAGGACAGGGCTTGGCATCTCATCAGACCCAATTGGAAAACATTCACGAGGGTTAGTAGACAGACCTGGAATTTTCTTTTTTCTTTCACCCTATGTCTATCTATTTAAGCTAAGCAGGGAAAACAATCCTGAAGAGAAAAAACAGGACCATCAGTCCCAGGGGGGACATGGGAGTGGGGTGGGAAGGGGGATCAGGGAGGGCACAAATTCAGGGATGAAGGAACAAGAGATCTAAAAATGATGCCAAGGATGCTTGGTGTGGTTTGATCAAGTCCAATGTATCCAAAAAGAATTAGTGAGAGTTGAGTGGAAGGTGAGCATGATAGTGGGCTAGGAGGAGAGTGAAAAGAAATGGAAGAAAGAAATAGAAAGCAAAACCTGTTTATAAAGGTATAGCTATAGGCATGCATATATGTAAATATGTTAATTAATAATGAAAGGGATAGAGGACAATGTACATATATTTATATGTTTTTTGTTTGTTTTTAATCATTTTACTGGGGACTCATACAACTCATAATCCA
>NW_022111369.1:9949825-9953989 GCF_000313985.2 Echinops telfairi
AGTCAATGCTGATGGAAGCAGCAATCAAGAGATCAAAGGGTACATTGCATTGGGATAATCTTTTGCACCAGATCTCTGTAAAGTGTTGAAAACCAGGGTGTTACTTTGAGAACTAAGGTGCACCTGACCCAAGCCATGATATTTTCAATTGTCTATTATGCCTGAGAAAGTTAGACATTGAATACGGAAGAAAGAAGAATTGAATCATTTGAAATGTGGTGTTGGGAAAGAATTTTTATGGCAATACACGTATAAATGTGTTTTATTTAATTAATATATGGATTGGTATAAGAGCTGTAAGAGGTCTCAATAAAATTGTATACATGTTTTATATATATATGGCACAGGACTGAACAGTGTTTCCTTTTATTGTCTTAAGATCTCTGTGAGTTGGAAATGACTCACGGTCACTGAACAATGGCTTATGTACTATGGCAGCTAAGCTATCCTCCTTGCCAACATGGGTATTCATGCCTCTTCCCTATTTTTTCTTACTGGAATATTTTTCTCTTCTAAATCATGTCATACACACACACACTTATATATGTGTGTATATGACACTATGAATTTGTTTCATATGTACATATATGCATGCATATATTTGTATATTTGATCCTAGGAGGCTTGAAAAAGAAATCATTGAAAATGGAATGAAGGATCTTTGATATTAGACCGTTATTAGATAGATTGGTTCCAAATATGTTGTCTTTTTAAAATCTTTTGATAAAGTTTTATAATGAACATAAACCTCGGTATTTTATTTTTGTAAAGTCCTAATTGTCTCTTCAGTCTTTTTCTGCTTGCCTCTCTAGGCTTTTTCATGACTTATTTTTCAGAAGTTGGGCATCAAGTCTTTGTTCTTCTTCAGGACCTCGATGGAGACACATGAGGACGACAGAATAGGACCCAGGTACTCCTGGCACAGATCCTCATCTTCCACAAAACTAGCTCATGCTCACGTGTGACAGCCCCATGCACAGACCACTGCTCTACTAGTCTCTATTATGACAAACCTGGGCTCAAATCAGATACAAGGCTATCTAATACTCTCAGGTCCAAATTGCAAATTCCCTGAGATAGTTAAGTTTTATCGTGCCAATCTGGCCGATAAACACATGCGTGTTTAATTGAAGAGCAAAGAGATAAATGGCTTGGCGAGCCTCGCCTTTCTAGTTCTTGGGCCTCTTGCTCCCTGATGGTCGGACCAGGGTGCAGCTGCCTTAGCCAGTTCCCTGCTTCAGGTGGCAAGGCTCACTTCCTGCAAGACTTCCCTGAGGAGAAGCTACATGGACCTACCCTGTTGCAACCCTGGGTGCTGGAGGAGCTGTATGGGAACCCCTGCCAGCGCTGAGATGCTTATACACTCACTGATTGGGTTTTCCTCCTGCAGTCGGTATTATTACATGTGTTTTGTGAGATGGAGGAGGACTTTGTAGATTGGTGTGGACATATGGGCTAATGTTAGATTTATGGGGTTGGGCAGCACTGACTCGGGATGTTTTCTAAATGTACACTTGCCCTTTAGATAAACCTCTCTCTTATACATATGAGTTCCTGTGGATTTGTTTCTCTGGTCTACCAAGACTAACACATTTCCCCCAGGGCAAATGCACAGTTTCAATTGTTTATTTACTAATTACCAGGATTCTACCAATTCATGACTTTTTACCATGGCTCTTAATTTTATTTTATAAATAATGATCAAAAGTAACATGTTCATATTATAGCCTGAGGATGCATGAGGCAAAAATTGCCTTCCAGAAATGTCATAAGATACGTGTAATATATGCACAAACAAGTTATGGCAGAACTTTTGGACAAAATTTTGTCATTTCTTTCTGTTATATATGTGTATACCTTATTTATGTGAAAACGCTAATTTTCTATTTTGTGCCATCTGACAGCAGTAAATTTATAGTATACTTCGTTGATATTGAAAACATATGTGAACCTTTTGTATTTCAAGTATATATCATCCCTAAGTCAAAGTTGAGTCAAATGTCTAATAGTTTCATTTTTTTTGGCAAAATGAGTCCAAAGAAAAACTTGTTTCATGTCAGCTTCCTGAAAAATAAAGATGATATAAAAGATAAAGAATTATTAATAACTTTTTTGTGTAAATGTAGTCAAATGGGTGAGGGGAGACGTCAGACAGGGCAAGATATGACAAAATAACAATTTATAAACTATCAAGGGATCATGAGGGAGGGGGGAGCAGGGAGGGAAGGGAAAAATGAGGATCTAATGTCGGGGGTTTAAGTGGAGAGAAAATGTTTTGAGAATGAAGTACAAATGCGCTTTACACAATTGATGTGTGTATGGATTGTGATAAGAGTTGTGTGAGTCCCTAATAAAATGTTTTAAAAAAAAAAGTAGTCAAATAAAGAATAAATTACATTCTAGATAGTTTCCCCCCCAAAAGTTCCTATGTTTTAATAAGTTACTGAAATATAGTGGGGGACATAATGATTTATTTGTTCCAAATAAATAATATCTTTATACTGTATATTTTTCACCCTTGAATTTATACTTCTTTGGTCAACGTTTTCAGCTGAAATCTTTCAGAGAAGGAAATGGTCAGGAGGATGGCTAATTCTCTAAGTTGACTGCACTTCAGTTAAGCGTGGTGTCCTGATACCGTCATGATATCCCCCAGTATGTAGTGAGGGGGGGTACCTTGTGAATACTATTCTCACAAGGTACAATCTAATGTACATGGTTTGAGTAATTCAGCATTTAATTTTGAGTACCTAAGTTAAAAGGCCCATAGTTCCAGTAGGCCATGTCATGTAAAAATTGTTATTATTTAATATAAATAGAACCTCCACATGATTCCCATAATAGATCTATTCCTGTCAAGTCACCTGAGTACTGGAATGTTTTCCTGGTCTCTAAATTCCTGGAAAAAACCCTCAAAACTCACTGGCATAGAGTCCATTCTGACTCATGGAGACCCTTTTGGGGCAGGTGAAACTGCCCCATTGGGTTTCTAAGACTGTAATTTCCTGGAGTAGAAATTCCCATCTTCCTCCCGAGTCCAGATACATTAGTCTCTCTTGGATTGGCTCCAAGCCATTGTTTTGGTGTCCCAGTCTCCATCTACAGGGAGTGTGATAGTTAGGTGTTCTATCAACTTGACCAGGCTAGGGTTCTCTGTGTTTGGGCCATGAACCCTCCCCCTAAAGAGCAGGCCACAGCCTGAAGAGGTCTCCTGGAAGTGTGTCCTATTTGATATCTTGAAGAAAGAACTCAGTGATTTATAGGGAGACTACTTGGGCAGGAGCTCAAACAGAAGAAGGAGGCAGCATATACAAGCACCATGAAACAAAAGAAACCCCAAATATATTATGATCATTTAAAATTCATTGATTTCATCTATTAAAACACATCAATTTAAATAAAAACAGAATAACCTTTGATGTCTCTTTCAAAATTATATAAGCTCATTATTTTCCACTGTAGGTGACTGAAAATGGGTCATGTTCAGTCAGTCGGCATCTATTTCCCTTTCATACAGTTACAATTTCTTTTTCTCTTCTCATTTAAAAACAAAAAAAACCTCTCAAATTGTACAATTGGATACTGCATTCTCAGAACTCATGTTCTGAAATAATTATGAAAAAATAAAAACAGAAGAAGCCATTGTAACCCCTTCAGTTTTGTGCCAGTATGCTGTCATTATGCTACAGTTCTTGTCTCCTCTTTCCTACTGAATGGGTCCCAAGATTCCTTGGTTCCCATCCACCTTCAAACCTTACTGCCCAGCCTTTGCATTTTATAAGCCTCCGGTATCTCTCTTGTGCACTCAAAAGAATCACATATTGCTTAAATTAATTCAAATCCGTTTCCTTTGCTTGCAAAAAAAAAAGGCACTTATTCATACAGAAACTGTAGTCAAAAAAGGGATCTGAAAATAAACAGGTGACTGGCAGGTTTGGGGGCTGTGTTGTTAAAATAGTCCATAACAGAAATAATGACTCAGATACACATAGCTGTAAAGGCGAACTGAGGCACAGGGCAAGAGGTAAACTGAGGCACAGGGAGATGGACAAAGATAACTGATAAGACAAAGGGAGAGCAGAAACCAAAATAGCTTTATTGTGGGGAGCTCCTGGGTGAAGCCCCATGGTCTAGCAAAGTAGCCCAGGGGAATCGCAGGATTGG
>NW_022111369.1:9954089-9964708 GCF_000313985.2 Echinops telfairi
GGGGGGGCGAGAGGTCCGTGCTGCAGCGGTAAGGTTTGTGGTCCATATGTCAGCAGTGAGGTTTATGGCCCAGGATTCAGTTTATCAGATCTGGCAGGTAGGGTGTCCAGTTATCGGGGAGTCAGGCATCCTTGGCGCTGTTTCTCAGTCTCCTCATTCCAGGGGTCAACGGCTGACCTTCCGGGGTGTGCAGGGAAGTGGGGGCCCTGCCTGCTTTAGCTGAGCCCAGTCAATAGCTTTTCAAGAATTTATCTTTATCATCTCATCAGAAAATAGCCAATTAAGCATTCAATTTATCTGTCCCACTGAAAACTTGTTTCAGGAGGACAAAGTTACCTGGTATCTTAAAACATCTTGACGGACAAGAGGAATTTAAGCACTCGATGGCCAGGAGTCTCCATGAGCCAGAGTCATCTCCATGGGGGAGAGTGTGTTTGGTTTTATGGTCAGGTGGTTGATTTCCATGATATCCCCAAACCCCTAATTACCACCTCAAGGCATGAACCAAAACTCATGAAGGAGAGATTCAATTTATCATGTGGCTTAGTAATGCACAATCAAATTCTTTGTTTGCTTTTTATTTAGAGCCGTAAGCTATTGATCAGAAAGAAACACTGAGTGCCTAAAAGGGGAACTATGGATGGAAGGAATGACTCATATGGTCCTCCCTGCTGGCTGCTATTGCTTAAGGAAGAGTTCTTTTCACTCTTTGGAAGTTGACCTTTCCAATCTGGCTTATAACAAAAGCTGTTGTTTCCTGACCTGAGGAAGCTCCCTTATAAGAGGTACCTAACGACTTCTCTTAGGTCTTTTGTCTTTAGACCCATAATCGGAACCAGACTCCAGAATGCCTCAGGGTGTCAAACGATTAAACTTGTGTAGAAAAGAGTAACAAACCAAAAGAATGGCAAGTATTTGCTGATTTATCTGTCTAAAATTTGTTATTTTAGACTTTGCGAGTACATGACCAAAGGAGGCAAAGTAAAATTTAGATTGGTCTGGACCTGTCAAAATAGACATGCTAACCAGACAATATGCTTACAACATGGCATGGGAAACACCTGGTATGTTCTCAAGTTTTATTAGGATGCTTAATGAACCTGGACCCAAGATTGACCCTTTCTAAAAAAATTTCAGATGCCAGAAGTCCTTTGACATAATAGAGTGAAATTCATATGCATTGAGAGAGAAAACCGTGTTGCTTTTACGGTGTATGTACATCCCACTATTTTTTCTTATGTTTCTAATGAAGTTGAAAAAGAAACTTCCTTTGAAATAATATATACATATATTATCTTATCTGCATAAGCTACATGGCTGCCTATTCTTTGCAAGCTTAGAATGATAGTAGAAGACATGACAGAATAATTTTGATTTTCCTGCAATACAGATTTCTGGGTTTATGATAATAGGGTGACCTATGCAACCCATCTGCCTTTGAGTGTCCTGTTGAGCCGAACAGCCCAGCAGAGATCATTTGGTCTTATATATGGGGTTCTCTTGGAAAATTAGGGGTTGCCAGCTTTTGATGAGCCCCTAGAGGTATAGTGGTTATACGCTGGGCTGCTAATCACAATCAAAACCACCAGCCACTCTTTGGGAGAAAGATGAGGTTTTCTACTCACATACAGAGCTAAGGGCAAAAACAAAACAAAAACCAAACCAAACTCCTTGCCATAGCGGCTCACAGTGACCCCTGTGGGTTTCCAAGACGGTAACTATTTATGAAATGAGAAAACCCAGTCTTTCTCTGGAGAAGTTGTGGTGGTTCTACATTCTCCTAAACCCACAGGGGTACATCTGCCCTGTCTTACAGGGTTGTGAGGAGTTGGAATCCACTTAATGGCAGTAAAGCATCTTGAGAGGCAAAAATTTCAGGGTTTGAACAGTGGCTGCTGTAGGATAGAGCCTGGCTTTGCTGACTGTTTCTGTAACCTGTTGTGTGTTGATGTTATAACTTGAGAAATTAATATAACACTGATCTATACAACCCATGTCACTGCCTCCTCTTTGGAGCACCTTGCTGACATTTTTGAGTGACACTACCCTATTTGAATCTTATAGATTCACAATAAATATACCACATTAATTTGTGGTATCTCTCAGAACAATATAGAAGTTTGACAGATACTACTGAGATAAGCTCTAACATCCAGTGGGAATAAGAAAACCCTAGAGTATAAAACCACAAGTAACTAGAGTTTCTTTTAATAAAACTAAAAATTACTATTTCTTACAACCTTGTAATTCTAATTTTAGGGACTTAGAAAATTATGTGTACAGAGAGACATAATTGAAAGAAGAAGTGCAAGCTGCATTGAAAGCATTAGCCAAAAACAAGGGTCCAGGAATTGATAGGATACCAATTGAACTGTTTCACCAGGCTGATGAAGCACTGGAAGCACTCACTCATCCACACCAGGAAATTTGGAGGACAGCTGCTTGGCTAACTGAAAGAGATCCATATTTGTACCCATTCCAAAAACAGGTGACCAAACTACAGAAAAATATCGAATTACAGAAAAATATCACATGTGTTTAAGTTTTGCTGAAAATCACCCAACAGTTGTAGCAGCAGTAATAGCACACTGACAGGGAGTTAGCAAAGGTTCAGGCTGGATTCAAAGACGACATGGAACAAGGAGTATCATTGCAATGTCAGATGTATTTTGGCCCAAAGCAAAGAATATCAGAAAGATGTATGCTTATATTTTATTCACTATGCCAAGGCATTCAACTATATGGATCATAACAAATGGATTACCTTGAAAAGGATGGGAATTCCAGAAGACTTGATTGTGCTCATGCAGAATTTTCAAATTGGTCAAGAAGAAGCTTTGTGAACTGAACATGGTTTAAAATCAGAAAAGGTGTGTGACAGGTTTGTATCCTCTCTTCTCCATACTGATTGTGATATGTAAGGTTTATTGTGCCAACCTGGCCAATAGGAACATGTGGGATTAATAAGGTCTCAGTTTGATTGGAGGGTAAAAGAGATAAATGACTTGGCAAGCCCCACCTGTCTCTCTCTTGCTCTCTGGTGATCGGACCAGTGTGTGACTGCCTTAGCAAGTTCTCTGCCTCAACATGTGAGCTGCACTATCTATGGGACACTCAACCTATGGATTGTGTTGCTAGAGCTTGAGGTTCCTTCAGGAGTGCTTTGCCATGCTGCTGAGTTTAGGACTGTTGTATTCTGTCATCTAGCTGACTGTTGGTGACTGCTGTTTGCTGCCTCTGGCCAGACTACCTATGTTGCTCTATGTAAGACTCAGCTGTCTCCTTCCTTGACCTTAGATCAAACAACGCAGTTGAAGGACTTCCTATATATTAACTGTTTCACAGAAGTGGGTTGAACTGAGCCCTCCGTACCACTGTGTAGACTAATTAGCTGTTATATTCCTTCGTGCTTTATATATCTATCCATATATTTTTATAAAATATTAAGTGTCCTGGTTTTGATTCTCTAGAGAACCCTGCTGAACACACTGATTCAATCTGTTTGTTTGTTTTGAGTGAAAAAATCCACTTCAATCCTCCAGCGCCAGCTCAGCTGCTAACCGCCCTCTGGGGCAAAGGGTGGAAAGGAAGTTCCCAGGCGGCTTCAGTCCACGAGGAGGTTCCGGCTCAGGGAGGGAAGAGCTCGAAGAAGCCCTTGAAGAGCGTGAGGGTCTAGAGCACAGCGGGGGTGCAGGCAGTCTCCCGGATGGAGTGCATGGCCAGCTGCGGGCTGCCCAGGTCCGGGACCCGCAGCCCCAGGCGAGAAGCCAGAATGGGCCAGTTGGTGGTGCCACAGGGGGAGTCATTGCGGACCATGAGGTCCTGCAGGGGCACCCCGACATTGCTGGCCACCTCCCGGATCAGAGCTTCCAAAATGGCAGTCGAGGCATAGCGCTGTTTGCTGTTTACCTTGATGACGGGGCCCTTGTGGAATAAGGGCCGATGGTTCTCCTCATGCTTGTCTAGGTAATTGGGAGCGCTGCCTGGGCCATGTCGACGCTGATCTTGAAGGACTTGGGCACGGCCTCCTCAAAGGCCGTCAGGTGCTGGGCAGACCGGGAGATTCTCCGCAGCACCAGCTCCATCAGCAGCGACGGTGTCCCCTGGGCACTCTCCGACCCTACCTCTTCGTTGTTGTACAGTGCGATCATGCGCACATGGGGCTCCATGGACAGCGAGGTCGGCGTGGCGCAGGAATCGATCAAGGCCTGCAGGGCACAAAAGCAGCTGTGCAGGTTGTCCAATTGAGAGGCAAAGATGACCTCCTCGTAGGCCCCACCCAGGACCGAGGGCTGGGTGTCAGCCAGACAGAGCTCCATCTCCACGATGTCCTCTGGGCTCAGTCCCAGGTGGGCGCAGAGCAGGGACATAAGGACAGAATGGTACCGGTCATCCTGGAGGACTGGAGGGTGCACAGCATTGAGAGGGCCGAGCTCAGGCGTCTCCTTCTCCAGCTCCTCCTGGATGGCTGTGGCCAGAATGGGGACTAGGTGCATCTCCGTGTTGGGTCCAAAGTTCTCGTTGATGTTCCTCTGCAGATGGATGGCCAGGTGTGGGATGCGGAGGACAGGCCGCTCCACATGCACCAGCCGCTGCTCCAGCCGGCCTGAAGTGGGGCTCTTGACAATGACACGTCCAGCCAAGGTCAGGTTCCGGTCAAACCAGGTGCTCCAAATGCCACCGCCATAGGTCTCCACACCCACCTGGTGGAAGCCCACCTGGCTGCGGCGAGACCGGCAAGACCGGTGTTTCACCCGGAGGCAGGGGCTGTCTGTGTGAGCACCAATGAGGCTGAAGCCATTGCCGGGCACATACTGGCCACCCACAGCAAAAGCGGTGATGGTGGAGGAGTTCCAGGTCAGAAAGTATTTGTTCTCAGGTTTGATGTCCCAGCAGTCTGTCTTCTTGAGTTCATGGAAGCCTGCCTGGAGGAGGAGGAGAAGCTCTGATTTATATGAAGAAGAATGTGGCATCACTAGCTCTAGAGGTTAGTATGTAAATTGAATAAAAGTTGTAGTGATTTGATTTCCTTGAATGCAGTTAGATATTATAGACAGCATTGTACTTCAAGATCGATTTTGAAATGTCCTTTTTGAGGACGAAAGCAACAAGTTCTGATGATTAATAATTGATATTTGCAGCTGTTTCTTCTCATCTTGAGTTATGTTCCACCAGCAAATGAAGGTTTGGAAAAACTTTATTCCACCCATGTCATTATGGTGACTCTACTTTGAGAAGGCATTTCTTCCTCAGTCATATTTTTATTGCCTTCTGACTTGAAGGGCTCATCTTCTGGCACTATCTTTGACCAGACCCTGCTGCTATTCATAAAGTCTTCAGTATCTGACAATGTTTTGCTATTATCCATAAGGTTTTCAGTGGCTAACTTCTCCAAAGTAGACAACCTATTCTTTCTTCATAGTCTATTCTTAATCTGTAAACTCTACTGAAACCTATTCACTTTGGGTAACCCTGCTGCTATTTCAATACCACGCATAAAACTCCCTCTTTCCAAGGTTCTTCCTGATTTAGCATAGTTTCCATTAATTAAAAACAAGCAAACACACAACAACAACAAAAACATAGTATCAACAAATCCACGTGGCATTATTGTGTCTTCAGCATGCATCAAAGAATCTGATTGTTACTAGACCCCCAGGAATTTAGATTTGCATATATCCAAGACCGTAGGTACGTCACTCAAAACCTAGGCTTATACAGACCATGTATCATCATGTGGAAAGACTCACAGGCAGGGGATATCCTTAGATGGTTCCCTTCACTCAATAAAGAATGTGCATGCAGTTTCACAAGCCATATATCTTCCAACCCTGAAACAACCCAAACTCAAAATGCAAACTCAAATTCACTGTCACGGAGTCAATTGTGACTTATTGCAATCCTATAGGACAAGAGTAGAACTGAGCCTGTGTGTTTATGAGACTTTAACACTTTATGGGGATGCAAAGCCTCACCTTTCTCTCTCGGAGCAAATAGTTGTTTTAAACTGCTGACTTTGTGATTAGCTGTCCAATGTACAACCCACTATGCATGGTCTCTAGAATATTGCCTTAATACTTTTAAAGATGGACCATCACATGGAAAGTCTTAGTCACACTTCAGACCACAATTTGATGCCTATATTTCAAGAACCCCTTCAATCAAACTGTAGCTGCTGCAAGAAATTGCTAGTTTTCATCCAGTTGCTTACTGAATAAAATGGACTCAGATTGCTAATCAAAAGGTCCCCAGCTGCTCCATTGGATAAAACTGAGGTTGCCTGTTCTGGTAACAGTCTTGTAAACTTTACATACGGTCCCTTTCAGGCAGAATTGGTTCAATAGCAGTGTAGCTGGCCCTTGGTTTTAGGTCTTGACAGGCCCCACTCTTCTCATCACCTTCATTTAATAATGGAGGTGGTTCATAAAGTGCTCTGAGAAAAACTGCTCACATGGGAGAGGGTTTTAGAAAAGACATAATCCCCAAATTAGGAAACAGGGGAAATTACCTCACACAAAATATCATCACACTCAGGAAGTGTTTCATAGGACAGAAGTTATTAAAGAGCATAGGTGAGCCAACACCTAAATTTATTTTTGAGCCAATCACAGAAAGTAAATAAGCATAAATGCAATTTCTCATCAATTGGAAAATTCTGATATTCTAGTAACTTAGATAATTTCACTGGAATTTTAAAAGTGGGATATTTACTCTTTAAAATAGTATTCATTTATGTCCTTGTTTAAATTCCAAAGATGAATATTTGCATAAAAAGTATACCTTTCCAAAGATATATTTTCTAACTTTAGTTGCTAAAGATTGAAGTAGGAGGGAGCTTCTTTTAATTCCATGATTCCATGAAAGTTTTGAATCTCTATCATATTTAAAAAAGGGGAAAATTATAAATTTTAACATTCATCATGTTATGAAAGGCTATATAAGCATAGTTATGCTGTATAATTAGCATAGAGTGTTAACACAAAAATGAATGAACTTTTCTACTGAAATAGAACTGAGACCCCTAATGCTTTACACTCAGCTATTCTATCATAATTCTTTCAGTAATTGTGGTGGTGAGGAAGTATGGACATAATGATAAGTTGTATATTATTGTTGTTGAAATATTATGGGATCATTATGTACTTATTCACTCTTTTATGATTGAGTTGCTTTATATTTGTAATTTTGGTCAATGTGTGGATTTTTTCATTACTGAAATACATGCACCTCACTGTGTTTGTAAACCTTGTTATATATTGTTGATATTCACAATGATTATATGACACGCATGTATATTCTCCAGTGGACTCTTCGGGCAGGATTAGTGGAGTGACACGGAAAAAAATGGTTTCCCTAACTTTCTCTACTTCTGTTTTTTTTTGTACTGAGTGGAATGTTTTATATCATGAAGTAAAATGAATTCACCCTGTTCTATCTGCACATAATTGTTCAGAAGCCCAAATGGTTAAAAGAAAATACAAGTGATACTTATTTATACGTGTGATCATGAAATACATCAAGGATACATGAGTACACTGTACTTCACCTGAAAAAACAAACAAAAAAACATACTTACTTAAATATTACCTAATTCCTAAAAACAACATCTTCCCCAAAATACCCTCCACCCCTCAAAAACCAAACTCACTGCCATCAAGTTAATGCTGACACAAATGGGCCTCCTGTGAGTTTCTAAGACTGTAACTGTTTACAGGAGTAGAAAGCCCACTCATTCCCCCTGTGGAGGTGTGTGGTTTCAAACTGCTCACCATGTGGATCGTAGCCCAACTGGTAAACACTACAACCACCAGGAATCCTAAAAACCCAAAGGAAGTAGTAAGTATCCATACAAGACATATTGCACTGAACAGGGAGTTTCAATAATTCAAAGAAAATTGACTTAAGCAATAATGGAATATCTCTTAAGGTTCCTTTTACAGAAAGACAAAGAGACAAAAGTTTCACAAAATCCCACTTTTAGGATACACCATCTCATACCATAGCACCTCCCACAGCCATACGGCTCTGACACACTTGCTTCTAATTTGTGTAGCTATGCAAGTTTCTGCTCTGATGGTAAATGCCAATACATGTGATAAGTGGCATCAAAGAATATTAATAAACCCCAGATGCAGAAAAAGTAACTGACATATAGTTGTATTTATATGTATCAGTGGTCATAAATGTTAAGTAACTCTTGTGACAAGAGAGTTAAGCACTCAGTTGTCAACCAAAAAGATCCATGGCTCAACCCATCAGTGTGTCCACAGATGAAAGACAAACAATATTCTCCAGTACAAACTAGAGCCTAGGATACCCTATAGGGCAGTTCTACTCTCTTATAGGACATTATGAGGTTGTGAATGGAAATTAACTGGACATCACACAACAGAGAGCATGGCTGGTTCAGTGATACACTTTTCTTCTTCAATCCATAAAGCCCAACTTCCATTCCTGGTCAATTCCCTGTATTTACAGTTTCCACTTGCCTGTCAGGAAAGATTTTATATTGCTCTGATAGCAGGATTCAGTGGAACTTCTAGACAAGTGGTTCTCAACTTATGGGTTGCTACCCCTTTGGAGGTCAAATGACCCTTTCACAGGGGTCACCCGATTCATAACAGTAGCGAAATTACAGTTATGATGTAGCAACAAAAATAATTTTATGGTTGGGGTCACGACAACATGAGGAACTGTATTAAAGGGTTGCGGCACTAGAAAGGTTGAGACCCACTGATCTAGAAAATGGTATTGCCCCCTTTGGGGGAACCTTGATTTAGAAATAGTAATATGGACTTAGGGTATGCACTTAAAATGTTTAAAATTCTGAAATACAGGAAGCATATCTCACTAGATTACAGCTCACTTCAACCCCTTAGAGCAAAATCTCATTTCTGGAAATTCACCTACTAACAGCTGCTAGTTTGATTTTGGTTAGCATCACTACTAAATTGCCAGTGAAAGTTAAACATAAATACCCACCTTCCTTCAAACCACTAGAGTGTCAACTCTCCTCTAAATAAATCATGCAACTATTTTACAGGTTTTAATGACCAGATGTGTTTTGTTTCCTCAATCATCTGATAGCATAAGAAACATCTGTTAACCTTTCCGGAGAAGAATTAATTGGGGTTTTTTTTTTGTTTTCTTTTCTTTTGTCTTTTCCTCTTTTCTTTTGAAAGGTCATGGGAGCGTGGTCACACCGAGCAGGAGGAAAAGAACCATATTTTCTGTTTATTTGATCAAGTCATCTAGAGGTCACTTACATAGTAATGAACTTGACCGAGACCTGGGAAGATAGGTGGATGTTAAGCTAGCTTTTTCATCCTACAGCATCGTTGGGTTTATTCCATGATAGATCATTTGTTTGTTTTCACTAAATTGAAGATACAGACACAGTGTTTTGCAGAGCTGTTTTTCTTTAAATTCGAAGACTCTCGCTATACTGTACACTGCTTTTTACCCTCTGCCCCATTTTAAAATTGAATTAAGAAACATCCAACACAGCTTTTGAATCATCAGCAGTTAATTATCAGAATAGAGGCCTTCTCAAAGTAGAATTGCCCATAATGACGTGGATGGAATAAAGCTTTTGTGTCTTCCATTTACTGATGGAAAATGACTCAAAACAAGGAAAAAATATCTGTAAACATCTATTAATAATTGGAATTAGGAATGTAGGAAAATTAGAAGTACTTAAAATGAATTGGACTGTAGAAAGACCAATATTCTAGATATTAGTAAACTGAAAGTGACTGGTTTGGGCCATTTGGAATCAGACAGTCATGTGGTTTTCTATACTGTGAATGACAATTTCAAGGGAAATTTGTTGTCATATTTGTTGACAAAAAAGACATTTGAAGTTCCATTTTGAAATGCAACACTGTCTGTGATAGGATGGTATTTATTTACATACAGGCAATTCAGACACTACAACTCTTATTATGATTTACACACCACCTCCTAAAAATAGTGATGCAGAAATTGAGCAGACATAGTATCAAGATGCTTTGGTAGTCATTGGTAATTGGAATGCATAAGTTGGAAACAAAGCATAACAGTAGTTGAAGAACAGGGCTTTCACGATAGAAATAAAGTTATAGCTCACATGATAGGATTTTCCAAGAACAACTATTTCATCAAAAATAGCTTTTTACAGTAACACAAAAGGCAACTATGTGCATGGGCTTCTCCATGTGGAATACCTGAAGTTGACTACATGTGTTAGCAGAGACCACGAAGAAGCTCATCGTCACAGCTGGAACCAGTCCAACGGACAGGAAACCGCCCATTGTGGAGCAGACCTGCAGTCACTCATATGTAAGCCAATGCTGAAGCTGAAGCAAATGAAAAGAAGTCAAGAAGGGCCAAACTATGACCTTGAGTAGATCTCGTCTGCATTTTGAGGACATCTCAAGGACAGATTTGAAGCATTAAACACGGAGGACAGAAGACCTGGTGAGCTGTGGGAGGACACCAAGAACATTATTCATAAAGAAAGCCAGTCATTATAAAGACCGGAAAGAAAGAAAAAAAATCAAAGTGGATCTGAGAAGAGACTCTGAAACTTGCTCGTAATAATAGAATAGCTAAGGCAAAAGAAGGGGGGAAAATGATGA
>NW_022111369.1:9967005-9972331 GCF_000313985.2 Echinops telfairi
GAGAGGGCAAGGTATGACAAAATAATAATTTATAAATTATCAAGGGTTCCTGAGAGTTAGGGGGAACGGAGAGGGAGGGGAAAAAATGAGGACCCCGATTTCAGGGGCTTAAGTGGAGATTAAATGTTTTGAGAATGATGAGGGCAATGAATGTACAAATGTGCATTACCCAATTGATGTATGCATGGATCGTGATGAGTTATATGAGTCCCTAATAAAACAATTTAAAAAAAGTATCATAATGAAATGTGCAAAGAATTAGAAAATAGAAAAGTGAAAGGAAGAACACACTCAGTGTATCTTAAGCTGAAAGAACTGAAGAAAAAATTAAAGCATTGAGTTGCAATATTGAAAGCTTCTATGGGCAAAATATTGAACAATGCAGGAAGCACTAAAAAAGACAGAGAGTATGCACAGTCGCTGTAACAAAAGAATTCGTCGATAGTCAAACATTTCACAAGTAACAAATGATCAAGAGCCAATTTTACGGAGGGAAGATGTCCAAGATGCACTAAAGATGTTAGCTGAAAGTAAGGCACCAGGAATTGATGGAATTCCAATTGAAATGTTTCAACAAGCTGATGAGGCCCTGGATGCAACCACTCTCCTATGCCAAGAAATTTGGAAGAGAGCTATCTAGCAAATTGACTAGGAAAGACCCATATTTGTGCCCATCCCAAAGAAAGGTGACCTAACAAAATGCTCTAATTAAACACAAATTATCATTAATATCACATGCAAGTAAAATTTTGCCATAGATCATTCAGCAGCAGTTGCAGTAGTACATTGACACAGGTTCGAGCCAGAATTAGTAAAGAACTAGGAACAAGAAATATCATTGCTGATGTCAGATGGATCTTGGCTGAAAGTAAAGAATACCAGAAATATGCTTTCTTGTCTTTCATTGATGAGGCAAATTCATTTGACTATATGGATCATAACAAACTATTAATAAGAAAAATGGAATTCCAGAACAGTTTATTGTGCTCTTGCAGAACCTATAAGTGGAGTAAGAAGCAGTTGTGCAAATAGAACAAGGGAATACCACAGGGTTTAAAATCAGGAAAGGTGTGAGATTGAGCTGTATCCTCTCACTAAGCTTATTCAATCTGTATGCAGAGCAAAAAAGAAAAGAGAGAGAGAAGATTGATGATTATATGAAGAAGAATGCCACATCAGAATAGGAAGAAGGCTTATTAACAACCTGCGATATGCAGATAAAGCCACATTGCCTGCTAAAAGTGAGGAGAACTTTAATCGCTACCTGTTTATAAAGATCAAGGATTGCATCCTTCAATATGCATTACAAATTAATGTAAAGAAAACCCAATCCTCACAACCGGACCAATGCGTGTCCTCGTGAAGTTGTCAAGGATGTCAGCTTGCTTGGATGTGCAATACTCAGGGAAGCAGCAGTCAAGAGCTTAAAGAACACATTGCACTGGGCAGTTTGCTGCACAAGTCCACGCTAAGATGTTACAAAGCAACTTGATGCTTTGATGACTAAGGTGGACCTGACCCAATCCAGGGTAGTTTCAGTTGCCTCATACGTATGTGAATATTTGGCATGAAATAAGGAAGACCAAGAAGAATTAGTGCATTTCAATGATACTGGTGAAGACTAGGTAAAAAGGCACTGGACTGCCAATAGAACTAATTCTTTTGGGAAGAAGCACAGTCAGAAGGCAAGGATAGTGAGACATTGTTCCACTGACTTTGGACATTTCATCAGGAGAGACCAGTCCCTGAAAAAGAACATCATGCTTGGTAAAGTCAAGGAGCAATGAAAAGTGGATTGATGCCACGGTTGCAATGATGGGCTCAAACAGGGCAGGTGGGGACAGCGCCAAACAGGGCAGGTTTCGCTCTGTTGTTCATAGGACCGCTATGAGTTAGAATGAACTCAACAGTGCCAGAAAGGGACAAAAACAACAACAGCAACATGATCTCAACAACATGACAGCAGCAATATATGTTGTCTCAGGAAGGTGCAGGAATATTCGCTAGTTAGAGACTATGGTCCTTGACAGGATATGCCTTTTTGGATTTCATGCTTTCAAAGGTCTTCCAAATTGGCCTGGTGATTTCTTTCCAGGGACTTTTGCTTCCTCAGCTCAAATGCTTTTGTTATAGGATGACCTGCTTGTTATTACTGCCCTCTCTCTTTGGCTGGCCACGTCTGGTCCTAACCGACAGTTGCTTGCTTTGATGGAACACTTTCTTGGGAGGGAAAGAGCTCAAAAGAGACAGATGATCAGAAAAGAAAGTACAGGTGGCTTTGGAGGCAGTATAATGCATATATTTCCAAAATCCTATGACAACATCTCATATATCCTAAGGGTTACTTCTTTGGATAAAATGTGAAATTTATAATGTTGCACAACTAAGCAGTTAGGGTCATGGTTTCACTATTGTGGGGGAAAATAATGGGAAACTATTTAATATGTTTTTCAAAGTTTAATTTAGTTAATTTAGGGAAATGCTGAAGTATTCCATTGCCTTTAGTATATGAATTACAAGAGTCATTTTTTAAAGGGACAAAGTTTTCCAATAGTAACAAAGAAACTCTCACAACCATAGTCATAAAGAGCCCTTTGGACAGGTCCACGTTTAAGGAAATCACAAAACCTAGTCTCACTCTTTCTTCACTTATTCTACCCCTTTTCCTAAGTATATCAATGTTCTTTTTGAGAGATGCAACCTCAAGGGAAGGCAAAATCATGAATTAGGCCTGAATGAGAAGTTCAAAATGATTTAATCTGCACATTTTGCAAATGAAGGCAATAACAATTGGGGGCAATCTATTGTAGAAGGGATCATGTATCTAAATCTAATCTGAAGCTAATCAATGTCAGCCGAGAACAGACCCTGAAGGACATCAAGCTTGGTAAAGCAGAAAGAAGGACAACGAAAAGAACGGCCCTCAAGGAAATGGATTGACACAGTACCTGGAACAATGGGCTCAAGGGGAGGACAATTATGAGGATGACAAAGGGCCGGACACCATTTTGTCCTGTTATGCACACAGTCTTTATGGGATGGAGCCAAATGGACACAACAACAACCTGATGCTTCCAGTGCTTTAGCAACTTGTTGAAACATTTCAATTATCATTCTATTAATTCCTGAAGTCTTGTTTTGGGCTAATGCTTTCTAGTGCAACTTGAATTTCCTTCAGGACCATTGAATTTTGCTCACATGATACCTTTTGGAATGCTTGAATGTCAGCTAGTTCTTTTTGGTACAGTGACTGTGTATTATTTCCACCTTCTGTGATAACTTCCTGCATCATTCAATATTGTGCCCATAGAACTTTTCTATATTGCAACTCAAGACTTGAATTTTTCTTGAGTAATTTCAGCATGTATTTCCTATTTGGTTTTCTAGCTCTAGGTCTTTAAATAGCTCAGAGAATAATAACTAGGATGTATTAAGTGAAAAGTATCTCACAGACATTATTACATCTAATCTTTACAAAGTATAATTCCAGAGAGATTTCATAAGGCCCAGTTAAAAAGGAGCCCTGGTGGTACAATTGTTATATGCTTGCCGGTGAACCAAAAGGCCTGGAGTTCAAATCTACTCAAATCTCCAACAGAGAAAAGACCTTGACAATTTTCTCTCATACTCATTAGAAAAAGAAAAGAAAAAATCACGCTTCTTGTCATTAAGGCAGATCTGACTCATTATGACCTTGGCAAAGTAGAAATGTACCTTAAGATTTCCAAGGCTAATCTTTATGGGAACACACTGCCACATCTTTCTCCCTGGGAGCAGTTGGTGGATTCAAACCACAAGCGTTCAGTGGCATCAGAGGGTTTATTGCACTGTGCCACCAACAGGAGCCTTAAGATTCTCTGTTCTATAGGTTCAACATGAGTCACAATCAACTCAATGCACGGAACACTAGAAATTGAGCCTTAGAGAACTTAAGTGCTTTCTTCAAATGACATAGATAGTAAATATTTTGAATGGAGCTTTGAACTAGAATTGTAGTTGTTAGGTTTTGTTATAATGTTATGTTGCAATATTATTATTAGCTATTACTCTATCAAGAGGCCTTGTGGCTCTGTTGGCTAAGTGCTGGATTGCTAACTGTAAGGTTGGGTGTTCACCCACACAAGCTAAAAATAATAAGGATGATAAAGATGCTGCTGCTCCTGTAAAGATTTACAGCCTTGAAAACCCTGTGAAGGGTTTCCCATAGTTGGGATCAAGTCAATGGCAGTAGATCTGGTTTGGGGTTTTTGTTATGTCAAATAGAGAATATTTGGCATACATTGTCAAATTATGTGATACTCCTTCTAAGATACTGAATCCTGACTTTCAGAAATAAAAAATAGAGTTTATTATTTCATCAGTGAACGAATCTGGCATTTAAAAATAATAATTGTAATAATTATAATAGTAATACATTTTTGGAGAAGGTGTTTGATGCCTAGAGAAAGGACTATTTCTTGGTATTTCTGCCAAGAATAATCAGTGAGGTATGTGGGTAGGGTGAGAATGTGAGTTGTTAAAAGAACGATTTATTCTAAAAGTTGGTTTCATCTATTATTTTGTTGAAAGCATTTCCTCCCCTTGCTCTAGCTACATTTCTCCCTTTTACTGAATTCTTTCTAAGCACAGGCAGCATTCCTTTTCTGAACTGGCACAGTAAAACTCTTGAAATGCCACGGTTTCCTGCCTCCTTGTTACACATTTGATAGCTGGGTGTGCTGAAGTTTAATTACAGGTCATTCTGTATATTTGTTGGGAATCAGAAGGCTTATTCATCTATAACAGACATGCTTGGGGAAATATTTTTTAAACATTTTGGGAGGTTTTTCATTTGTTTCCCACTCATCTATTTTTTAAATTTTGTTATCATTGTACAACATTGTTAAAAACACTACTATATTAATTTTATATCTAAAACACAAATGATTATCTAGAGCAGTCATTCTCAATATTCCTGATGCTATGACACTTTAATACAGTTCCTCATGTTTTCATGACCCCCAACCATAACATTATTTTCATTGCTACTTCATAACTGCAATTTTGCTAGTTATGAATCATAATGTAAATATCTGATATGCAGGATGTATTTTCATTGCTACAAATTGAACATAATTAAAGAATAGTGATTAATCACAAAACAATATGTAATTATAATTCATGAAGTGTCGTTTTACCTCCAATGCTGCTGCTTTCAACACAGCAGCTGCTCTCTAAGAGTAGCTGCTCTTTACACATGTGTGACTGGTCTGCATAAGTACATTATGGTGCCAACCCTGCCACATATACCTGTATTTTCAAGGGGTATATGTGATGGGGTTGGTGC
>NW_022111369.1:9973313-9976912 GCF_000313985.2 Echinops telfairi
CAGACATTGATGAAATCACACTTATACTTATCATCAATCACCTGTCATACATATAAATGAAAACACACTGAGTCCAATTGTATCTGATATATCATACTTGAACAAAGGAAAGATATGCACTAAGCACATAAAAAGAAAATACATTGACAATTACAAGCCTCGCTTTTGCAATTGATCACTTGGTCGTAATTGATAGGTAGAACTACCGTCTTCTACTACCCATTCTGTATTAACTTTTACTAAATTTGCTGAGAGTGTTGTCCTCTAATTTTGTCTCATGTATAATAACAACAGATCAAAAACCCAAAACAAAACAAAAAACACAAACACAAGGTATATAGGATTATAGAAAAGGTACTATATGAAGAGAATTAGATAATGTTTAAAGAGTGAAAACAGATTCTATACACGAAATGGAAAAATCCAGTTATATGAATATGTCAGTTCTCTTTAAATTCATTAAAACATAATGTAATAGCAGTGAAAATTTCAGTGAATATTGTTGTTTGTTTAGATGTTGAATGGTTTAAATCTTAGAAAAATGTTACCCAGGATATTTTTGAGGGAAGGAAAAAACAGCCAAGTAGGATTACTTGATCAGGTTAATAAACAATAAACGGAAGAGAAGAAATATTCAAGGAACTAACTATATTATGCAACATACAGAACACTAGGAACCCTGGTAGCATAGTGGTTACAAATTGGGCTGCTAACCTCAAGATCAGCAGTTAGAAACCACTGGGTGTTCAAAGGGAGAAAGACAAGGCTTTCTAAATTGGTCAAGTGCTACAGTCTTGACAACCCACAGAGGCTGCTTTACCCTGTCACCTAGGGCCACTGTGAATCAGAAATGCATCAATGGCTGTGAGTGAAATTGTAGACCTTGCTCTTTGTCAGTAAGTGCTTCAGATCCTCTCGACATTTCTAAAACAAGGTTGTGTTAGCAGCATATTGCAAGTTGTTAATGGACCTGCCTTCAATCCTGCGGCCTCATTTTCTTCATAGTCCTCATAAGTACTTCTCACCGTTTTTGCTTAGCATATAGATTGAATAAAAATAGAGAAACGATGTAATTCGAATGATACACACCTCCCTGATTTTTTTCTTTTTCTTTTATTTTACTGGGGGCTCTTACAGCTCTTATTACAATCCATACATATATCCATTTTGTCAAACACATTTTTACATATGTTGTCATCATCTTTTTCAAAATATTTTCTTTCTACTTGAGCCCCTGGCATCATTTCAACTCTTACCCTTCCCACCGTCCCTCCTTGCCCCATGTCCCCTTGATAATTTATAGATTATTCTTTTTTTTTTCAACTGCTGTCACCCACTTTTTTATTCCAACTGCTGTCACCCACTTTTCTGCTGTCTGTCTCCCTGGGATGGGGGCTATACATTGATCATTGTGATCGGTTCCTCCTTACTCATCTCCCATCCCCTTACTCTCCTACTATCACTGCTCCCCTTCTTGGTCCTGAGGAGTCTATCTGTTCTGGATTCCCTGTGATTTGAGCTCTTATCTGTACCAGTACACACATTCTGGTCTAGTCAGACTGGTAAGATAGAAATGGGGTCATGGTAGTGAGGTGGGGAGGAATCATTAAAGAACTAGAGGAAGTTTGTGTGTTTCATCTGTGCTACATTGCACCTTGGCTGGCTCTTCCTTGTGGCTGTTCTGATTGACTACTGATGGGCTTTGGGTCTCCACTCTACTCCCCCCCTCATTCCCATTGATATGCTTTTTGTTTTTTTTTGTTTTGGGTCTTTGATGCCTGATACCTGATCCCATCAATACCTCATGTTCACACATGCTGGTGTACTTCTTCCACGTGAGCTTTGTTGCTTCTCATCTAGATGGCTGCTTGTTTATCTTCAAGCCTCCATATGCTATATATTTTGATAGCCAGGCACCATCAGCTTTCTTCACCACATTTGCGTATGCACCTATTTTGTCTTCAGCTATCGTGTCAGGGTAGGTGAACATCACAGAGTGCTGTGTTAGTAGAACGTATTGTTCTTGCGTTGAGGAGTACTTGAGTGGAGGCCCAATGTCCATCTGCTACCATAGTACTTTATAGATAAATATATGTACATAGCTCTATTCCCCTGTCATTGTATATAAATGTATTTTTATATGCCTATATTTAGACCTCTATAAATGTCCTATGCCTCCCAGTTCTTTCCTCTATTCTTTTACTTTCCTCCCATCCCACTGTCATGTTCGGCCTTCATTCGGGTTTCGGTAATTCCTTTCGGCTGCATTGCCCTTGATTGAGAACCCCACCCCCCCAAAGCATCCTATGACCTCCTCGTCATACACTTGAGATCACTTCTTCTTTCCTTGTCACTGGGTTTGTTGATACCTGCTCCTTTTCCCCATCTCCCCCTCTCCTGTGTCCCCCTGGAACCATCAGTCCCATTGTACTCTCCTCTGGATTGTTCATCCTGCCTATCTTGTCCAGAGAGACACACAGAGAAAATAATATGCACAAAATCAAAGCTGAGCAAAACATAACCAAAAAAGAAGACAAAACATAATTCAACAACAGCTAATACAACAACAACAAAAAAATAATAAAGAAAGAAAGAGAAAACAAAAAACCAACAGCAAAAACTGGAAAGCCCTGAAGCACTTCCAGGTCTGTCTGTTGACCTTTATGAGTGTTTTCCCCACTCTGGCCCCCAAGGCCTCCTTTGGCATTCCCCTGGGACTTCATTGCTTTGCTCCCCTTGCTGTTCGGCTGTACACCCTTAGTGTTCATCCTGGTAAAGTGGGGTCAAATCAGGTACATCTCCCACACAGTATCCCCCTTAGCACTATGTATCAGTGAGGGACACGTCATCCTGTCTCCTGATGGGGCCAGCCCAGTGATCCCCTCTGTGCCTTGGCTGTTCTGAGCAGTCAATATTGTCTTCAGGGTTTGGTGGACCGGGTGTGTTCCACTCTCCCTCCCTCCTCATTTGCTCCTGTTCAGATGCGCCCCACTTCCTGAGCTGCCACTTCAGTGCTGTTCTCTGAAGTGCATTCCTCTAGGGTGTGGGGTACTCATATAGTTGGAATTGGGGGTCGGCCCTGCTGGTCTCTCTATTGGTTTCCTGATTCATGCCTATATATTGCATTCACATCTTGGTGCACTGGGTTGAAGTCTGGTCCCGCTCTCCCTCTCCTGTGGAGATGTAACAACACCCTTCCCTTGGGTGGGTTAGTGCCCACCCCTGTCTCTCTCTCTTTTTTGTTCTCCCTCCTTATTGTTTGCCTGCCATATGTATCCCTGGGCTGGGTTTGACACTTGTCTTAGTTCCTGGACCTCACCCCAGGCATGTATGTACTTAATAGCTTTTCCCATAAGTCCCCTTTTGCATTTGTTGTTTGCTTACCTCAGTGGACTCATGTTGTACTTGTCCTTTTGTGTTTGGCTTTCTTTGCTTAGCATAATTTCCACCAGGTCTTTGCGGCAATGGGTTTCATGCATTCATCACTGCTTTTTAGGGATATGTAGTGCTCCATGTATGTATGTACCACAGTTTTTCAATCCATTCATCCGTTGATGAAGATTTGTCTTGTTTCCATCTCCTTGCAATTGTGAACTGCG
>NW_022111369.1:9977319-9981671 GCF_000313985.2 Echinops telfairi
ACCTCCTCAGTGGGCAATTGGATTTTTTCCGATTGTAAGTTAGCAGAGTATTGTAGATTTTAGTAATAAGGCCTATGTCTGATGTGTCATTACTAAACATGTTTTCCCAGTCTGTGGGCTCTCTTGGTGAATTATTTCAATGTACACAATGCTTTATCTTCAGTACATCCTCCTTGTCAATTTGTGCCGCCTCTGTGTTTGTGTCCTTTCCTATTTCTGATAGCCTATGTATTCCCTGAGTCAAAGTTCTCAAGTTTGTCCCAACTCCCTCACTGATGGTCTTAATAGTTTGGGAATTTACCTTGAGGTCTGAAGTGAGGTGAGCCTCTTGATTCATCTTTCTAGAGGTAGATATCCATTTTTTTTCCAGCACCATTTATTGAAGAGGACATGTGCTTCCCATTTGATATTTTTTGGGCCCTTATCAAAGATCAGTTGTCTGTGTGCTGATGATTTTATTTCTGGGTCTGCGTATCTATCATTATACCAACACCACACTGTTTTGACCCCTGTGGCTGTATAATAGGTGCTAAAGTCAGGTAAAGCAAATCCTCCAACTTTGTCCTTCTTCTTGAGGAATTCTGTGCTAATGCTGGGTTTCTTCCCTCTCCATTTGAAGTGGGTAATCAGTTTTGCCAATTCTTTGAAGATAGAGGTAGTATTTGTTTTGGGATAACATTGAACTTATATAGTGTCTTGGGCAGAACTGACATCTATTATATTGAGTCTTCAGATCCACGAGCATGGGATATCTGTCCATTTGTTGTGGTCTCTCTTGGTTTCTCTCAATAGTGTTCTATAGTTTTCCTCAAAAAGATATTTTGTTTTTTTAGTCAGGTATATCCCTAGATATTTCAATTTGGGCTTGGCTATTGTGAAGGGTACTACCTTTTTTATCCCCTCTTCCATGTTCTTGTCCGATATATAAAGCAGATCAATAGACTTCTGTCTGTTGATCTTGTATCCTGCCACTCTGCCACATTCCCCTGTTGCTTCTAGTCCCTTGTGGAACTTTTGGGATTTTGCATACATAAAATTATATCATCTGCAAATAATGAGAGTTTCCCCTCTTTCTTTCCCAGATGAATACCTTTGATGTCTTTTCTTGGCCTTATACTGTTAGTTAGGGCCTCCAGTATGATGTTAAATGGGAGTGGGGACAGGGGGCATCCTTGTCTGGTCCCCTTTTTCAGAGGGATTGTTATCTTTTCTCCATTGAGTACCACATTGTCTGTTTGTTTTTCATGTAGCTTGTATTATATTGGGAGATTGTCCTTCCATTCCTCTTCCTACAGCCCTGAAGCTGTGCTATTGTTCATACAGTACAGCTTTTTGAATTATTTGCTCAGCATACACATTGAATAAGTATGGGGAAAAGATGCAACCCTGCTGCACAACCCTGATGCATGTCTATCCTGATTTAACCCCTTTATTCAATTACAATTATTATCTCTTTGTCTATGTGCAAGTTTCTTGTGAATATAATTAAGTGCTCTGCAATTCCCATTCCCCCTAATGTGTTATGATCCACACAGTCAAGTATCGTAGCATAATCAATAAAACACACACAAACATTTTTCTAGTGTTCTCTGCTTTCACTCAAGCTCTCTCCGACATTAGCAATGATATTCAACATTTGATGCTCTCTTCTGAATGCTGTTTAATTTTCTGACAGCTCCTAATCTATGTCCTGAGGCAACTGTTTTAAAATTTGTTTCTGAAACGTTTTACTTGTGTATGATATTAATGATATTCTTGGGTATTTTTCACATTCTGTTAAATCATCTTTCCTTGGAATGAGCACAAAATGAATTTCATCTTTTCTGCTGGCCAGGTTGATATCTTCTGTGTTAGACAGGGTTTTCTAAAGAGACAAAACCAGGACACTTATGATTATACATGCATAAAAGAATAGGTTTATACAGCGAGAATGAAAATAATGTCTAATTAGTCCACACAGCAGTACGAGGGCTCATTTCAACTCACTTTAATGGAACAGTTAATGTACTGAAGGTCTTTCAATTCACGAGTGCTGCTGATCGAAGGTCAAGGAAGCAGACCATGGAGTGTACCCTTAGATAATAAAGGTAGAGTTTGTCCCCAGGCAGCAGGGTGGGGCAGTGACAATCAGTATCATGGAAGCGTAGGGAAGCATGAGGTCTCCAGCTCAATCGATGTACACATGTTGACAGGATTCACCAGCAATGTGGCAAAGCAGGTCTTGAAGGAACGACAGAATCCATGGGTTGGCTCAGACCACAGGTAGTGAAGAGCATGGTTGAGGCAAAGAACAAAATGCAGCAGCACACTGGTCTGAACACCAGGAAGAAAAGAGACAGATGCCAGCTTCAGAAAGCATTTATTTTGGTCACCCTCCAACCAAGGTGGAACCTGGTTAAACGCTGTCCACATGTTCCTGTGGAGGTCTAGTTGGCACAATCAACCTAACTATCATGCCTTCCAAATTTTGCTGCATTTTCGCCATTTTAAGAAAGTACCATGGGATCCATAAACAGTGGTGTTGAAGAAAGAAGTACAAACTGAACTGAAAGCCCTGGGGAGAAACGAATCTCCAGGAATTGATAGAAAACCAGTTTAAATCTTTCAACAAACTGCTCCAAATAAACTTCTGAACATGCTCACTGGTGTATACCAAAAACATTGAATGTCAGCTAGTTTTCCTAAAAGAGATCATTCATAATGCATTATCTTATCATTACTTATAGATGCAAGATATGAAAACTTTTTGTCAAACATCATTTTAATTAATTACTTTCTATTTTCTCTTTACATAATTGGTTCTATGTTTTCTTAAATATTTGATGATCCTTGATTATCCCTTCATATTTATGTGTGGTATAGTAAAAAAGAAGCTATATACATGCTTTCTTATTTGCATAATAATTTTCTGGTTAACTGGTTTACGCTAATTTCCATCATTTAGATTTCATGCTAGAATTTCAGACGAATGATATAAAACATTGCTCTTTAATTTACTTTCTTAAATAAACTTTAGCAGGGCTGAACGTAATGTTAAATACTAAATAGATGAATTCAGTGTGAGATTGTTAACTATTTTATAAATATTTCTTTTCCTATTACTTCTTTTCTAGCTTCCTAAATGAACAATCCAAAACTTGTCATTTTGTGTATTATTTAACCTTTATATGCATAATTTTATCTTTCATTATTTTAAAGTTCTCATTATATCAGTTGAATTTTTCAAACTTTTCAGAATCCTCAATTTTTTCTGCAATATAAATTTCAGAACTAACTTGTTTTGAAGACAGTTTTTGCTTTTTCTATTACTGATTTCCTAATTCTAGAAAAGTGTTTTATAAACCTCTCCATTGAAAATAGAACTCGCTTCATGGGCTCTGTAATAAGTTGTGTCATCTTGGGTGGGCCACAATTGTCAGTGGTTTGGCAGGTAAGACTTAGTAATCCCCCATGAAGTGACCTAATATGAGTACCGTAACTCCATGAAGGAATCAGCTTTGAGCAGCCATGCAGTTGTGGGAAGATTAAGGTGGCTAGCAACTACTTTATCAGGTCATAGCCCTGATATAACTGAAAGGATTCTTCCTCAAGGGTGTGACCTACTTTATATATAAGTGGACACTGTGGGAAAGCTTTCTTGCTTTGTGATGAGTCTGCATCCTGCATCTGGCTCATGGACTTCTACTTCTTTGAACTTGTGGCTACAATCTGCCATATGCCTGCCAACCCCAGGCGCCATCAGTGTCCTACCATCTGACCTGCCAACCTTAGATTTATTCACCTCTCCTGGCACCAGCATGGCCTTCAGACCTTGGATTAATTCACCTCTCCAGCCTAGAATGTTCCTGTGGACATTGGGTTCATCAGCATCAGAAGTTATACAATTCAGAGAAGCCTCCAGCTTAACATCTGCCCCATGAAGTCAGTCTGGATGTGCCTCTTCTACAACCGTGTGAATCATTTTCTTGATCTCTCTCTATATATACACACACACAAACACACACGTGTGTGCATACATGTATATGTATATAATACATATGTATAATTATATTTCATAACATCAGTTTTACTTCTTTAGAGAATCCAACCTAACATAGGTTCCTGTAGTTTGTTTCCTTCCAATGACACAATATTCTTTTGTAATTTTTATGACCTCATACTCATGTGCTCTAAAATGCTCACGAATATATACTAAACAATATGTATGGATGAACCTGTGGAATATAAGAATTGACATCTATTAAGCCACTATATAAAGTTTCAAGATTTCAAAGAACTTTGTTCATAAAATGTAGCAATTCTTTTTTTTTAAATCAATTTATTGGGGCTCATACAATTCATCACAATACATA
>NW_022111369.1:9986242-10014862 GCF_000313985.2 Echinops telfairi
TATCCAAAACAGAACCCTGGAATTTCCCCCAAAAAAACTATGTATCTAATTTTTTTTACAAAACAACCTTATTACCTTCAAAGTACTCTCCATTACACAATATATTTGTCAAATCTGCAATTCCATTCTTGGAATCATTTTCCACACTCATCGGTTTAGATAGCTGACAGCACCTCCCTCGTGTTTTATCTTCCCCTCGTCCTGTTGTCAAATAGTTGTCCTTTCATGTCTCTCTTCATTTGCAGAAACAAAAAAAAGTCTCACGGAGTGAGGTCAGGTGAACAATGTGTGGGGGGCAAGAGAGACATGCTGTTCTTTGCCAACAACAGGCACACTGAGATGGCTGTGAGAGCAGGTGCATTGTCATGGTGACAAAACCAGTCCCTTGTTGCCACAAATCAGGCCTTTTTTATTGCACACTGTTACACAATCTTTTGAGAACCTCAAAATAGAAAGCTTGATTAAAAATCTGACCTGGTGGAACAAACACCAAATGCACTATCCCTTCACCTCAAAATAACAAAGGAGCATTGGTTTGGGGGGGTCCCCCCTCATACATCTTGTTGCTAAGTGCCCCTGAGTTCATTCTGACTCATAGTCACTCTGAGTACAACAGAATGTAACACTGCCCAGTCTGGTGCCATCTTGAAAATTGTTCTTATGTTTCACTGTGTCAAGCCATCTTGTGATAGGGCTTCCTCATTACAATACTTTACCTGTACTTTTACCTGTACTTTACCAAGCATAATGTCCTTCTCTAGGGACTGGTCTCTCTTGACAACATGTCCAAAGTGCTTGAGATGAGATTTGGTTATCCTTGCCTCTAATGAGTATTCTGGAGGTACTTATTCAAAGAAAGATCTGTTTCTTCTTTTGGAAGACCATAGTACTTTCTATATCCTTTACCAGCACCACAACTCAAACACATCGATTCTTCTTCAGTCTTCCTTATTCAGTGTCCAACTTTCACATCCGTAAGAGGCGATTGAAATACCATAAGTTGGGTCAGGTCACAACTTAGTCCTCAAAGTAGCTTTCTTGCTTTTCAATACTTCAAAGAAGTCATGGGCAGCAGTAAATCTGCTGCACACCTAATAGCCTTTATTATATGGTACACTAGAAAGAAAGGCAAGAAACATGTGCCACAAGCAAAAGTTTAAGAAGAAAACTATTCTTTAATCCTAAATATGTGAGATCCACCTAATATCATGTGATAGAAGAGTTTAATCAGTGGCTGAGTACATAAAGAACTATTAAACTAGTAGGAAAGTTTTCTCAGTTAGTTGGAAAAATTTCCGAGAGGAGAAATTAATTTTGAAAGCTCCTGCTATAACACCATTAGAAGCACTTTTTGTTGTTATTCATAGT
Source organism: Echinops telfairi (assembly GCF_000313985.2). Taxonomy (NCBI): domain Eukaryota; kingdom Metazoa; phylum Chordata; class Mammalia; order Afrosoricida; family Tenrecidae; genus Echinops; species Echinops telfairi. Next base: position 9,987,611 of record NW_022111369.1, read on the forward strand.
TAATTCCTTGTATAATGGGGTAGGATCACTGACACATAGAATTTTCATTGGCTGCTCTCTCAGCAGTAAAGCACAAAGATTTTCTTTCTCTTGAACCTTAGTTTAGAAGTTCACTGAAACCTGTTCAGTATTGAAATAACACACAAGCTCCCACAAACAGGTGAGCACGGACTGTGTTTGAATTACATTAGGCAGGAATTAAACCTACATCTCTAGCATGGAAAGTGAAAATTCTACCACTAAATCACCACTTTCCCCATAGCAGGAAGTACTAAAACCAAATTGAATGCTTAAACAAAGCCCCAAAAGCAAACTCCCTGCCATTAAATCAACTACAATTCATAATGACTCTATATAGAATTTTTGAGATTGTAAATCTTTACCAGATCAAGGAATCTCATTTTTCTTCCAAGGAGAGACATGAGGGTCTGAACCAACAACCTGGTAGTTAGCAAGTTAATGTTTAGGCAATAGCATATTTACTCATTAATTTTCACTTGAAATTTTCGAATCAAATCTCAGTTGATCCATTAATATTGACTTGTATAGGAGATCCTTGGTGACATAATGGTTATGCGTTGGGCTGGGATTTACAAGGTCCACAGTTCAAAATCACCAGTTGCTCCACGGTTGAAAGACCAAGCTTTCCACTCCTGTAAGCAGTCACAGTCTGGGAACCTTATAGAGGCAGTTCTACTCAGCCCTCTAGGGTTGCTTTGAATTGGCCTCCACTCAATGGCAGTGAGTTTCTTTGGTTTAGTGTCACATAGCCTTCCAAGCCTATACCTACACCATAGAAAATCTAGGGTAAAAAACAGCTATTTAGTAAACCCTTACATTAAAAGAAGTGGTCAACTAAATGATTAGAAAACTATTGATGTAGATTTAATGATTTTGACACAATCCGCAGGACAGATGTTAGACTTTTGGTAAAATATAAATAAGTGAACAGAAAAATATGCAAAATCCTCTATAAGACTATATAATTAAATAGAAAGATACCTTTGCTTTTTTCTTTTCAATTTCAAATTGATAAGCAAATTTTTATGTGATTTATTTCCTTCTTTTTAGTAATAAAATCATAATAACTTATGCTTTGGGGAAACCATATGTTTGTTCAACATCTACAAAGAAAGACAAATAGTTTCGATATAAAATTACCAAAATGTAGAACTATTGTTTCTCAATATAGCCTCCATTTAGGTCTACAGATTTTGATGGCAATGTTTCCAACCCTCTAATCCTTTCCAAAAGAATTCTGCCTTCTTCTATATTTGTACTTCAAATGGAACCCCGGACAAACTAGAGGAACTCAAGCCATGCTCTTTTAAAATGTTCCCTGAGTTTTGCAACCGAAAAGAAGATGAAAGGGACTGGATTATGGATGCAAAGTAGATTGATTAGGTTTCCTAACAAATTCCTTATAGGATAACTTTGGTTATGCTTGAAGAAAATGCAAATACATTGTCATGCTGAAAAAAAATCATAACAAAAACCCTGTTTTTTTCCTCTGCCCAACTTTCCTGGCCTTTTCCACCAATGCAGTTTTCAATTTTCTTCAAGCTCCTTCATAAGAACCTCCATGATGCTCCTGTGTCCTTTTAGAAAAAAGATCTTTCCAGCTTATCCAGAAGGCAGTTGGCACCATCACTTTCAGAGCTAGCCTCTCTCAGCCACTGTTTGGATTGGACGGTTTTTCTTTCCAGAAGCTGCCCTAACAAGACATCGAAAGGCCTGATAATCATGCAGTGCTCACTTTCCTTCTCATCCAGTTCATGGCTAAAATTCAATATGGGTTAAAGTCCAAACTAATTCTAAAAGAAATAGTGTTTGCGTTACACAATTCTTTCAGTTCAGAATAAGGGGATGAATTACCGGTGAATCTATTTACATCAAGATCAAAATCTAAATCCTGCCACCGGCCACACTGCAGTTTAGTATTATGCAGTTTGCCTATCTACAGCGAAAACTGACATCCCACCCCCCACTTGGACAGCGTTAGACACAGCAGATGTGCAATATGGCTTACCCACCAATCTGGCAGACCTAGAAAACTTGTTTCCCATAACACATTTGTATATTGTAGAGACTTTGGTGCCAGGATTGGTGTTGGCTCATTAAGCCTGATGGAAAAATCTCAGAAGGATAGATTTGCTCAGATGGCCTTCTCCTGGAAAGGATATATCATAATAAGCACATCAATCTGGTTTGTGGTTGCACAAATTCTTAGTCTTATACCAAATACGTTGTCTGCAAGGAGCCAGATAAAATAGATCCTTTGGAACTTAAATACTTCAAACTAATAGAGGTGGTGTCAGTATTATGTACCACATTAAACTTTTGTCCTCATTTATAAATGTTATTAATAATGTTATAGTGAGCCAGTTGGCCCTGTCTGGAAAGTGTTAGATTGCTAACTTCAAGGTCGTTGGTTGAAACTCATCCTCTGCTTAACAGAAAGACGAGGCTTTCCATAACACGGATCATCCTAAGTGGGGTCTCTATGGGTTGTGATCAACTCATTGACAGCGGGATAGTCAGCAAAAGAGCTGAAAGCAACATCTGCTCGCTAATTTTTGCACTTAGCACCCCAAATATTCAACCCTACTTTTTTACCTTTTTTTGGGAATTTGCTAAATATTTCTCTGTGGCAACTTTGAGAAAGTATATGCATTTGACTAAGTAAGATACACTACACATTGGGAAAGTTGTGGAGGAGAGCCACTGGCCTTCTTATTTGACCTGTGTTGCTGGCCAGACCAGGGTGGCTCCACACTGAGCTCTTGTTTCCATTTGCCGTCAGTCTAGCAGAGACGCTCATGGAGTATTCTCCAACCTTCTCTTGATGCTTTTATTCTTTCCCTACCAGCTTCTACTTGACTCAACCCATTCGGTGCCTCTGCTACAATACTAAGTTTATTAAATGTATTTTGTCAATGTTACTTCCTTGAAAAACACATTTTGAAGTCCCCCGATGCCAGAGGAAACTCAGGCTGCCTGTTCCCATAAAGATTCACAATTTCGCAAACTCTACATCAGGTTGCTGTGAGTCAGAATTAGCTACATGGCAGTAGATTTTCAGTTTGATGCACAGGAATAAATGCTCCTCAATCCTGCAAAATTAGATCACTCTAAAATGTCCTCTTTTTTAATTACATGTGTGTGTACTTCAAAAATTAGACCTCAGGTAGTCAGACGTCTAAGGTATTTTTGGGCATTTTTTCGTACTCTTTCCTTTTTCTGTAAATCTAGTGAAGAACCAGATTAAATTTATATACCTTAATAGAATTTCTATAAATTATAAATATGTTTCCCTCAGTTGAAATATAGCAAAAAATGTATAATTTATTCGGAAATATTTCATGGTGCCCCCAAATCACCTATTATTCTATTTAAGTGATACTTAACATTTGTATCGGTATTTGACCTCCATGATTCTTTCTGTGTGATGGTTCTTCTGGTTACATTTAGAAATTCAGAGTTAGGGTCTGATCCTTTTCCTCTGCATTAATTAATATGCCCATCAACTCTTCATTTAGTTGAAAATAAAATGATAGTTTCTAAGGTTCAAGAGTGTTTAATTAAAACCAAAAGTTGAACATATGCGTGATCACTAAAGATAAAAAATATCTGAAAGTATTTGTTTCAGCGACTATTTTTTATCATGGAAAATTTAAGCATGTATAAAGTAAATAAAATAGCATAATGAATCTCATTGATAAAATAGCATAATGAATCTCAGCCTCAGTACTTATCAATGCACAGCTAGTATTAAGCAACATTTACTTGCATCTATAGCTTCCCCTCCTATAATTTTTTTATAAATTGATTAAACTATTATATCAATATTAAAAATAATTTGAAATTTATTGGATATTTAATAAAGTACTACAGGTTTTTCAGTATCTATTACTGGAATCAAGCAGGAAGGTTATATGAAGTTAAGAGTAAAACACAGTTTTAAGTTTAACATTGTGGAATATAAAATTATATAACATGTTTTTTAATTCTTAAAAAAAGATGTAAATTCCAGATATCATCTCTAGAGAAAACTTTATATATATAATATATCAGGATCACAGTAATGAAATCCATAGATCTCCTCCACAACTACAAGCATAATCTGAAGCAATTTATTGATGTAATTATATTTCCTGTGTTATATTATGCCATCTGCACTAAGAAATGTTCTTTATTAAATATAGTTGTAAGACACAGATCAGACTAGATGAACTACAGATTTGAGAAGATGTTCTTAAAAAGAAGGAAGCATGACCTGGCAGAAGAGAGTGGCTGAACTGAGGAGGAAAGAGTGCACTAAATTACACAAAAAATCAGCCCTTGCCTTTTTGAATTTTGAACAATTTCTTTTTATTCTTTCTCTCAAGGATCTACTTTTCAAATAACACTTTTCATAGTTTCCCTTAAATGTCATTAATATCTTCCTTGGAGTTAGTGAAATTTCACCTTTTTAATGTGCATTTCTGTATATAATCTTTTGCTGAACAAAATGATGACCTTACCAAAAAAATTTCCAAGATTCAGCAATCAACCAAGTAATACTATATTTATTTCTTAAAGTAATATGTATGGTATCCATTCCAAAGACAGATGTGGTAGTTATGTAACTGGTGTCAATTGGAGGATTAAGAGTGAAGGGGTGGAGTCTAGCCTGTCAATCAGGGTATAGCCAATGAGGCCTCTCTCTGGGCATGAACTTCTCCTGAGGATTCTGGGAACTCCTGTATTCATCCCTGGAAGTGGGAGACATTCTCTCAGCTCACTCCATGAGAGACATCTCTGTGGAGAAGACACATGGAGTGTGGCTGATAGAGCCAGACCTCTGGAGCTGGAGAAGCACTGAGATGCTTACACTGCCACTGGATCCACAAGACTTCCCACCCACTGGCCTGTGATCTTCCTGCATTCAGTGTCATTTCATGAGTTTCGTGAGTCTGAAAGGACTTTATAGATTGGTATTGGACATATGGGCTAATATAAGACTTATTGACTTGATCTGGACTGGGCTGGGATGTTTTCTCAATATTCAACTGCTCTTGCATATAAAGCTCTTTCTTATACACATATGGGTGTCCATGAAGTTGTTTCTCTAGTCTACCTAGACTAACACAAAAGGTAATTTCATAGATGTACAAGTTATAGAAAAAGATCATTGATATCACATGAAAATACAATTTTGAGGAAAGTTATTCAACAACAATTACCACAGCACATTGATAGGGAGCTGTCAGAAACTCAAGCTGGATTTGGAAGTACACTGTGGACAAGCAATTATCATTGAAGTCAAATGGATCATGGCTGAAAGCAGATAACATCATAAAAAATATCTAATTGTGTTTTATTGATGATCCCAAGGTATTTCACTGTGTGGGTCATAACAGACTATGAATAGCCTTTGGAAGAATGGGTATTCCAGAACTTGAGCTTATGTGAAATCTGGTCATGAATAAAGAGGCATTCCTTTGAATAGAAGTTGTGCATCAGGGTTGTATCCTCTACTATACGTGTTCAATCTCTAAAGTGTTGAAAAGTAAGGGCATCACTTTGACGACTAAGGTACCCCTGACTCAAGCCATGGGACTTTCAAGTGGCTTCATATGCATAAGAAAGTTGGACAATGAATAAGGAAGGTGGAAGAAGAATAGATGCATTTGACTTTTGCTGCGAGTGAAGAATGTTGAAAGTATCATGGGTGGCCAAAAGAACAACCAAATAAAATCTGTCTTGGAAGAAATATAGCCAGAATGCTCTTTAAGAGCTGGATGGGGAGACTTCATCTCATGCACTTTGGAGCAACAAGTCCCTGGTAAAGTATATCATGCTTGGTAAAGGAAAGGGGCAGCTGATAAGAGAAAGACCCTCAACCCGATGGATAGACACAATGGCTGCAGCTATGGCGTTAAACCTCACATTTGGAGCAGGACCAGGCCTTGTTTTGTTCAGGTGTATGCAGGGTTGCTATGAATTGGAACTCACTTGATGGCACCTAACAATAGCCAATATCATTTTCAAGGGACAGGCCCCTCCTGTTAGCCTATCCAGATATGTAAGATGTTGTCCATCCATTCTCTCTTCTAAGGAACATTCTGGCTATACTTTTACAAGCTAAGTTTATTTGTTCTTCTGACAATCCATGTTGTATTTAATATTCCCTGCTATCACCATATTCAAGATGCATCAATTCTTCTCTTGTCTTCCTTATTCATTGTCTAGTTTTCAAATGCATATGAAAATACCCTGGCTTGAGTCAGGCACGTATCAGTCTTCAAAGTGACATCTTAGTTACATCTTCAAAAAGAACATCAAAGTCATTGTTATTTAACTTAATATTTTTCCTGTAATATGAAGCTAATGAGTGGCTGAGTGATTATTCAAACCTAGTCCATGTGCATATGCTCTTGAAAACCATTCTTTCATCGAAGTAGATAATCCCTTTTTGCAGTAGAATTCTGAAATCATATTATTATTCATTTAAATAAACATGGACTTGATGATGTTCCAAATATTTGGACAGGTCGAGCTACAAGGATGATCAAATACCTTGAAGAATCAGTGTAAAAAGAAGAAACAGCATGTAAAATAAATTAAGAATGATCTATACTGTTGTAGATGGAATAAGTGTTCGTATTAAGAAGAGCATGATTAATAGTGACGCTTTTAGTAGAAAATATTAATCTTGGATAGTTGTAGTAATTCCTAACTGGTTATGTAGGTTCAGAGAATAAGAAGCAAGTTAGGGGACAAAACTGTTATGAATTCAGTTTTGAAAATGTTACTGGAAACAGAAAGTGCAATAGAAGACTCAGGCTATTCTGAGATGTAGATTATGTAGTTAAGCTATTTTGAACTGTAGCTGATGTCAACAGCGATAATTCATTGAGATGGCATAATGCTGAAAACACCAGTATTTACAGAATGTATATAATAAAACCCCAAGTTGACAGAGATGGCTTAATCCACAAGGAAAAAGATGATTCAGGATGCAATCATGCATGCCAAATGAGGAGAATTTATCAAAAGGAAGGTAATGGAGTGTGATATTATGCTCGGTGACTCACCATTCAATTAATCTCATAATTATCAGCTCATTACCAATCTAATCTCAATTTTTCCTCCATTCCTCTCTCCCCATCCTGTGTTAATGTGAAACTAATTCAAACATAGCAACATTGAAAACTTTCCAAATATACTACCAAGCAGGAACGAACCTACTTGACAAGAGATAGGCAGAGAGGCTGGCTACCATAACCTCCATGTGGTGTGAGTGGGCCCCGACGGCGGCCAAGGGAAATGAGAAGGTAAAAGCAGGAGGAGTGCACAGAGTCAACGCAATGAGCGCTGGGGGTGTGATTTGTTGGTATTTTTCAAAAGCTTTATGTAGGAAATACAAGTGCTTGTGTTTGGACAATTAAGGAGAGCCAGTAAAGCGAGCGGATGAAAATATAAGTACAGCAAGATAGGACAAAATAACAATTTATAAATTATCAAGGGCTCATGAGGGAGGTGGGGGAGGGAGGGGATACATATTCTCTTATTCCTCACGGGATCAAGTTACTCTAGTTGATTTCTCTTTTCCTAGCAAGGATATTATATTAATTCAAAGCAATATGCATTTCATATCATACTTTCGCCTTTGTTGTGAAATACATATAAGCAGATGAATGAATTCTGAAACTGAAAGGCCTCTTTGTGCCCTCATCTACTCCCCCCACTCCAAATCCACTGCCATGTCGTTGGGCTCATTCGCAGCGACCTGTTGGACAGAGTAGAAGGCTCCCTAGGCTTTTGAGACTACAAATCTTTACAGGGGCAGACAGCTTTACCTTTCTCTGGGGGTGGGGTGGGGGACTTGGTGGGCTCAAACTGCTGACCCTTAGATCAGCAGCCCAACACACAATGCACTATACCACCAGGGATCCTTCCTCATTTACTGCTAACTGATCACAATACATACAGGGGACAGGAAGGAAGTTATAAAGTTGTCACATGTGTTTAAAGTCTCACTTGTATCATTGAAAGAGCCTTCCAGTGGAGCCCTTTGCACAAGACCTCATTCTCTTATACCCATCCTGCTGTTCAGTGATACTCTTCACGTAAAGTAACAGCAACAATATCTTACAAACATGGGGAATGCAGCTTCAAATCATTGACTCCCTAAGACAGCTGCTTCGGGAGCTGCGACCAGCACATTAGCTTGTCTATTTCTTCCCAGAACTCTCCATGTTCTGTCATGTTTTTTAAAAGATTGCTTGATTTCTGACAATGGAAAATGTGCTTTTTAAAAAATATTGTGTGTGAGGTGAAAGTTGACACAGTAAATTAAGTCACCCTTTAAAAGTATTTATACAAAGCGATTTATGTCATTGGTTACATATTCTGGGCTTTTTGTTTGTTTGTTTGTTTCCATTGTTCCAACGTACCACCTCCCCTCCTTGCTGTCTCATCTTTGCTTGGGCATATGCATTGCACATTGATCATTTGTTCTCAGAAAGTTCATTGCTTAAGGGTTTAAGGAAGCACATCACTACTCATGAGTGATATTGTCTGTTTTGTAAACCAACCTGCTATTTGGTTGAGAGGGAGCCTTTGGAAGTAGATTCGATCCCACATCCAAAGAGCAGAATTCTTGGAGATGTCTTAGTCACCGATGGTCTCATGGGCCTGGCTTTTCCCTTTTAAAGATTTGAGTTTGTTCTACATTTTTACACAAATTACGTTCATGGCTTTCTAGTGTGTCTGGTGAACATGACTGGTAGAGATAACGGTACAGTTTAGTGCATGACCCTCAGGCTAGGATTGGCCGGGGTTTGTGTGAGCGACCAATCCTATGGATGAGGTTCTTCTTTGAGACTTTGTTTTCCTGGCTTCATATGAATGGGGAAAATGCGGTCCATAGTAGGATGTTCAACATTATATTTGTGAACTATGGCAAGCCAACTAAATTGTCCCCTGAAACTATGACCCCAAGCCTTTTGACCCCCAAAAATGATCTATCCTTTGAGTTAGGATGTTTCTAGGAAACCTTCATATCTGTTCCCCTTGGTGGTTTGTTGTATATATGGTTATGCACAAGGGATTAAAAAATTTTATTTAAAATTAAAATTTAATTAAAATTAACATTAGAAGTGCTACTTTTTAAAGCCCCCTTGTACATGCAGCATGTACAATTATATGCATACATGTGGAAGTTACATAATTTGGTGTCAATTTGAAGATTCAGAGTAAAGGGGTGGAGACTAGCCTTTCAATCAGGTAGTAGCTTGGTGACCTCATTTGGAGGCACTAAGGAGATAAATAGCTTGCTGGAGGCAGGGCATGCAGACTCCCTGTGAGACATCCCTGTGGAGAAGACACATGGAGAGAGGCTGATGGTGCCAGACCTCTGGACGCAGAGAACCCTATAAGAACCCTGCCAGTGCTGAGATGATTACAATGCCACTGGACCCACAAGACTTCCCACCCACTGGCCTGTGATCTTCCTGCACTTGGCACCATTGCTTGTGTTCCGTGAGTCTGAAGAGGACTTTATAGATTGGTATCGAACTTATGGGCTAATATCAGACTTATGGACTTGATCTGCACTGGGCTGGGATGTTTTCTCAATATTCAACTGCTCTTGCATATAAAGCTCTTTCTTATACACATGAGTGTCTATGGATTTGTTTCTCTAGTCTATCCAGACTAACACAATACATACACCTAGATACATCTGACAATATTTCCATACTGCCCATAAGGTTTTCAGTGACTAATTCCTCTGAAATGGGCTCAAGCATACTAACAATTTTGAGGACCAGGCAGTATTTCACTCTGTGGCACAGTGTCAATATGAATCAGACCGCCACGACAGCACTTAACAACAGGTACATCTACACAAACAGGTGCACTTCCTCATTTATGCCTTCCTATACACATATCTATCTAAGTGATTACAAGTATTTTGATTGTATTTACTGTTGCCGCAAAATGATACATATCATATTATTTACTAAAAGTGTTCCTAAAAAGTACCATCTACTTTTTAGCATTTTTATTTACTTTGGTTAGGTTGGGATGCCTTCACCCTTGTTTGGGATTGTCTTCATTTGCTGGTGAACATAGTAGTGCTGTGGTTAAGAGCCGTCAAGTTGGTTCTAGCTCCTAATAACTGTCTGTACAACAAAACAAAATACTGCCCTGAGTCCATTGTAGCCACCACTGTGTTCATTCATCTTCTTCAGTGTCTTCCTATTTTTCAGTGACCTTTCTTTACCAAGAATGATGCCATTTTCCAAGAACTGAAGAATGATGCCATTTTCCAAGAACTGAAAAATGCTTTGAAATCAAATAATTTTATACAAAAGTTCTTTTGTTTCTTGGATGCATTTGCAATAGGATTACTCGGCAAATCTGTATCTTATTTGGAGCAAGTGTTTTTAAGTTCTTGTGTAGTTTGGCCAAACACAAGTTCTACAAACTTTTGATTCCCCCCATTTTCTGTTGTCTAATAGTTTTCACATTGACCCTTAGAACCCTTTAATGCTGACATTAAAGGTTGTGGGAACTGGCAAGATTGGCCCTAAAGTTCATGGCCATTTGTTAATAATAGATATATTTCTATCTTTCAGATCAATTGAGAAATAACTACATGTTATTCTACTGTAAATAATTTGACAATAGTTTACACATATTGTTGAGAATGAAGGGGGTTGGAGCCGAGTCCCAAAGCCCATCTATAGACAATGGAACAATCTCCCTGCAGAGGGGCCACAGGGAAGAGATGAGTCACCAGGATGCAGTAAAGCATCAATGAAGTATACTCTATTCCTCTGATTCCTTGAGGCTTCCTCACTCACCAATACCATGACCCCAGTGCGGTTTCTCAATTCAGACTAGACTAGAACATGTACACAGGTATAGATAAGAGATGGGAGCTCATGACACACAAAGTCCAGGAACAGGAGTGGGAATAGTGATACCAGACGGGTAGGGGGAAGATGGGGAGAGGAAGGGAGAAAGGGGGAATTGATCACAAAGATCGACACATAGCCATATACCCCCGTACAGGGGAAAGAACAACAGAAAACATGAGGAAAGGGAGGCAGCGGTCGATGTGAGAGATGAAAATAATAACAATGTACAATCTATCAGGGGTTATGAGGGTGGGAGAAAAAAAAGAGGACTGATCCCAAGGGCTCAATAGAAAGTCAATGTCCAGAAAAGGGTGAAGGCAGCATATGCATAATCATGCCTGATTCAATCGATGCACGGATTTTTATAAGAATTGTATGAGCCCCCAATAAAATGACTTTTGAAAAATTAAAAAGAGAAAAAACACTTAAAAATAGGCTATATAAAAACATAAGAATTCCGCACAATGTGTAATAGAATTCTAATTTAGACTGCGCGATAGTAGATCGGCATATTTTTCTGATACCATACCACTCAAGGTCATGTAATTTAAAAAACAGTGGACACAGTCAACTCCTAATGGATCATGCCATCGAGAGACAGACATATGCTTACTGACTTCACAAGTAGCTAAATTCACTTTATGGTGTGCCTAGAAATATTCAAAGAGCCTTATAAATGTAATAATAAATCCTCAAAGCAAACCTATTAGGTGTACACTATTAAAATCCTCATTTTAAAGAAGAGAAAAACAGAAATATAGTAAGATGAAGTGCCCTATGCACACATTTAGCAAACCTCAGTTTTATTATTATGTTGTCTTCATGTTTTAGTACTTAATATAACACCAGAAATCCCACACTGGGTGAATCAAATGAAGATAAATTGATTTTCTTATAGTTTAGAACACTAGAAGTGCAAATTCACAGTGCCATCTGCAGAGGAAGTCTCTCTCTCTGTCAGTCCTGGGGGAAGGTCTTCTTCCTTCAGCTTCTGTTCCTCCTGTGATCGAGCTTCAGATGTTCGGGCCTCTCTCTCTTGTTATCTCTTCTTCCATAACTTCTAGGAGCAATCTGCTCTTTTTGTATCTCAAAAGTGATTGGCTTAAAACATCCCCTATACATAAATGACCTTTATAATATAACAAAAAATCCCTAGTCACAGATGATATAATTTGCACAAGAAAGGGCTACTATTTACCCTATATATTATAGGAAGTGGGCTGAGAGGTCCTGGTGGCACAGTGGTTAAAGCACTTAGCTGCTGACTGAAAAGTTGATGGCTTGCATTTGCTAGCTGCCCGGTGGGAGAAAATGTAGTTTCCTGACTCTGTAAAGATTTATGGATTTGAAAGTCTATAGGGCTTTACTACTCTATGGTTTTTCTGCTCTGACCTACAGGTTCACTGTGAGTCATAGTTAATTAAACAGAAGTGGGTTTGGTTTTATTACACGGAGGGCACCATTCAATGTATAACAAGTCTATTGAACGTGTTCATGTGACAAAAAGAAAGGGAAAACTACAGTCACAACCATTTTTGGATGAGACTATCAGGCAAAGAGAAGTAGTTGTATTTGTTTAAGAGAAATCCTCAATTGAATATAGGAACAAACGGCAAGGCAATGAAAAGCCACATTGTTGGGTTCAATGATGACCTAAATCTAGAAGAAAATTTCGAGTTCTGTTTCCACCTCTCAGTTTTCTGAGAATGTATCAGGACCAGTTGTCTGGCTCAGGGTTCTACAAGTGATGAATGTCATTGCCTGCAGAGGAATGCTGATGGACCCTCTCAGAAAGTGTTGTCTCTGAATCAGGGCCTACACTGAGCACACAGTGTGAAAACAAATTATAGGCAGCCTTTCCTGACTGGAATTCACCTTCAGGAGGAAAAGCAAAATAGATTAGTCTACAGCCGTATTATCCTGAACACACCCAATCTCATCCAAGCAGGGATGGGCCTGCTTAGTAGTTGTATGGGAGAAATAAAGACACATATAGCTCACTGCCATCAACTTGACTTTGATTCATAGAAGCCCTCAGTAGAACTGCCCTTGTGGGTGGGTTTGTAAGGCTGTAGCTTTTTTACTGGAGCAGTCAGACGTATGGTTCTCCTGCAGAACAGCTGGTGGTTTAAACTGCTGGCCTTTTGGTTCCCAGTCCAACTGGTCTCAAACTACTCAACCAGGGCCCCTAGCAGGTAAGTTCTAGTACAACACTGAATGAGCGAGATGGTTGACTATGCTTGGGGAAGGCCGAGGACATTTTACAGAATAATTGACCATAAAGCAGAAATAGAAGAAAAGAATTTGGCCAAGCAAGAAGAGGGAAAAAAACATCATGGTCAAGGTGCTTAACATACATGCTTTAGAGTTCTAAAGTGTCATGGTATGTTCCATAAATACTGTATGAACACTCAGACTGTTTATCCGAAAATGTTTCACTTGACCAGCATTTATCTTCAAAGATAAATGAAAACATCCTGCCGTCTTAAATGCTCATGAAGCTTCTGGCTGACTCTGAGAAATCAAGAAGTAATCAAATTATCCAAATGTTAGGAGAAAATCTTACATCTACTCTGAACTTACTGTCTGAAGAGGTCATTCCTGTTGTGGGTGGGGGAGATTGGCAAAGGAAGTTAAAACAAATCTTAGTGTGTTAGTCTGGGTCAACTAGAGAAAAAAGTTCATAGACACTCACATGTGAATAAGAAATAGCTTTATATACAAGAGTAGTTGAATATTGAGAAAACATCCCCTCCCAGTTCAGATCAAGTCCATTAAGTCCTATAACCCATGTGTCCTATACCAATCATAAAATCCTTTTCAGGCTCGTGAAGCACATGCAATGACACTGAACGCAGGAAGATCATAGGCCAGTGGGTGGGAAATCTTGTGGACCCAGTGGTAGTAGAGGCATCTCGGTGCTGGCAGGGGTCTCCATGTGGTTTCCTCAGCTCGAGGCTCTGATTGCCATCAGCCTGTCTCCAAAGGGTCTCTACATGGGCTCCTCCAGCTCAGGACACTAGCGTAGTTCCATGTGTCTTGTCAGCTGTAATGTCTATCTGAGAGTGAGCTGAGAGAGTGTGTGTCTCCCGCCTCTAAAGAGGAAATATAGGGGTTCCCAGAATCCTCAGGAGAGGGCCACACCCACACAGAGGCCCCATTGGCTATATGCAGATTGACAGGCCAGACTCTACCCCTACACTCTCAATCCTCAAATTGATACCAGCTTATGTAACTACTTCACTTGGTTTTAGTCTTGAAACATGGATAGATGTTTTCCAGGAGGGTAGAAGAATGAGGAGAGGTATGAACACCTAATATAAACAATCTCTTGGTGGTGAAAGAAGGACGATCCGACTCAGAAATATTATGATTATGGCCATTGTCCAGAAGCTGGTTCCCTTTGGTATCTGGATGCACATCAATAGGGCTCCAAAAATAAAGGTTGTCATTGTTAGTTGGTTCCAACTTATAGCAACCTTATGTAAAGTAGAATAAGATGTTGCCAAATCCTGCACTATGATCACAAGTACTCATATGTCTGAGTCCATTGTGTGGGTTTGGGGTCAATCCATCATATTCGGGGTCTTTTTTGCTTTTGTCAATCTTCCACTTTATCTACCTGATGTCAATTATTTCATTTTCTACTTGATAATCCCTACACCTAAGGTCCAAAGTAAGTAAGCCAGTGTCTTGCCATTCCTGCTTCTAAGGGACAGTCTGTTAGTATTCAATGGTGCTTTGTTCATTCTGCCAGTATTCAGGGCGTATTCAATATTATTTGCCAACACCATAGTTACATCATCCATTCTTCTGCCTTCCTTCTTCAGGGTTCATCTCCTACAAGCACGTGAGATGACTCAGATCAAGTACACCTCAGTAATCACTGATATTACAGAATAAAAAGGAACTAAAAATCTATGAGCAAAAAATACAGACCATCTTTTCAACTAGCTCTAAGTGGCAGCAGACTGTATGAGGTGGCAAATTCCTTTCAAAGCACTCTCCAGATGAATGAATCAGAAAACCAAATGACTTTGGCCATAGAAATACTTGGCTTTTTTTTTTTTTTTTTAACACTGCACTGTTGGAAAGACTCAATCAAGCAGTATAATGTCCTAAACCATGTAGGCCTCACCACAGACCAAATCAGCTTTGTACTGGTGTCCAAACACTGGGAGCCCGCGTTTGCCTTCATCTGTTTGTGTGGCAACAGAGAAAGAGTCCATGGAAAATAAGAGGAGCAGATGTGGAAAGAAACAAACTACAACCTTCTTTTTTCAGGTTGTAACCTGCAAACCATATTATCTCCCAACCCTTGCCGTTCACAGAGGGAAGATTCTGGTGGTGGGAACAACCAGGGGCAGGGTTGTGGTTCGCGTGGATTATTATGTTGACTCAAAACCAAGCAGGTTGCTGATGGAGCTTTAGTCGGGGATCAGTCAGTTTTGATGGGAATTAACGGAGTGTGCAGCAAAGGACACTTCTCAACAATGTGCTTACCACCTGTTAATAAGGCCCAACCAATCCTAGGAATATCCAAGTTTGCCTTAAAAAGCCACATTATTTGTCAAACACCAGGCATGTCTGAAAGCACAATGAGTCATGCTGCACACCTGTAAATGCCTGGGATCTCCAGCATTTTTGAACACAATATCACAAGAGTAGAAAAATAATACCCAAAATACATAAGCCATAAGAAATGAAGATGAGCAGAAGGAATAAACATTTTGAAATTCACTTCATCAAGCCAATCAAGTAGGGACTAAAACCAGAAATCCTTCTGAAGCTTCTTTAAGGAGGCCGCAAATCACCCACTGCCGCAAAGCACAGCTGTGGTGCCATTGCTGGAATCTATTCAAAACACGAGACATTCATTGCTCAAAAGAAAAGTTACGAAGGAGCCAAACCCAGTGACCAGAAAGCTGGACTTACCAACCACTATAGCAAGTTTTCATTTTAAAGGAACAAGAATGAGAGTCTCTCCCACAAATAACAGCACTTAAGTCTTCTAATTTACTCCACAGGGTCAGTATTTTCTGTTCTAAAATCCAAAATATCAGCAAAGTGGCCATTTGTTTTATGAGTTGTGTTAGATATAGCTACATCCAGGGTATGTGTGAAGGGTATGTGTCCAAAAGTAAACAAGCTCATCATTTTATCTTAAACTTGGCTGCAATGTCCTATGGATCTTAGCTAATTAAATTCACTTATATTAAACAGATGATTTAAAAGTCTTGGACATTTATTGAAAATATGATAGCAAAAGAGAAGGGGGAGGTAAACATTGAGGGGGGGAATGCTAGTTTCACTTAACTTAAAGTGTTGGCATCTAAAGAGAAGGCATTAGCGATCATTGCATAACTGATGGCTGCCTTTCCTCTGGTCATTGATGAAAGAAGATTTTTAGTGTCTGGATTCTAAGCCCACATGTTATATCTTCTCATGTGAATCAATATGCCATGGTCAAGAAAAGACAGAAACTGTGTCCACAAGAGTCTACCAAATTGAAGCAAAATGAGGAATTGCAATAGACTCTTGTCTGATTTAGAGCAAAACACATTCTACTATTCATTTATCATTTCAATTTTTTTATTGAGCAGTGAATAAATTAGGCAATAAATCCTTTCATTGCATTCTGGTGAGGAGAGACAAAAGATCAATAAAATAGAACAGAAGACAAAAAAATCAATAAAGTAGAACAAACACTTACAAGCAGCCATACAAGGCCTAAAAATTGGGTTCAAAATAGGATCAGGAATGGGAGGAAGATTGGAATGTGTGGCTCATAAACAATTGCCATTTTAGCCATGAAATCTTAACTCAACTGTGCTGGGAGACCATTACTGAACATTTTGATCAAGGATTCTATCGAGAAATCAGAAACAAATGCAAGGGTAATGCAGAGCAGAATTTCAAAATTTCATAAAGGCCATAAAAGGAGGAAGGACCCTTAATACAATTAACCAGTAATCATCTTTAAACATGAAAATGGACAAAGAAACTCTGGTGCAATGGAATAGTATGCATCCCTAAAAAACAGCAATAAAAACATAAAACCGCATTACATGGAGGAACCTGGAAACAATTATGCTGAATGAAGTTAGTAGATCATAAAAGGACAGGTATTACAGGAATTCACTCCTCTGATGACAACACCACGATGCAGGCAGGCTTCTTTTCTCAAGACACGAGTTCTTCTAATCCATTCTCCTTAGCAATGAGGGGGAGAGCCTGCTTCGCTTCCATGCAACATATATTGCTCTCTCTGTATGCACGTCTTAAAAGCCACATTAGCAGAGGAGACCTCACTTCAGCTGAGATCAGTTTTCCAAGATATGGAAAGTTAAGGAGATCAGTCAGTTACTGCCATATAAAATGTTGCTAAGGTCACCCCAAACCAACACTGTACATTCCAGACAAGGTGGAGGAACTGGGTCACGAATGTCTCAAAGAAGGCAATTACATTTTGGAAAAAATGCCTTAAAATCTTTATGTAGAACAAGGGAAGGCTATGCCTGCCACTAAGTTCCCAGTTGGACACAATGTCTATGAAGCTCTTGGTAACCCAGGCTGGGATTTTAGCAATATCCTTCCTAGGCCACACAAAGCGATTCAATGTGGAAATCCCACTAAGTGAAATGGCCTTTACCTCAAACTCACATGTAACCCTTGGCCTTAAGGCTGAAACTGCCTAGTGTGAGAAGAAGCAGATGACTGCTGTCCCAAGGGCATAGGATTGATGGCAGTGGCCTTTGATTTCGTCTCTTGTCTTGAGGGTTGCTCAATGAATGGTGTCTCAGTACTTCTATTTACTTACTATATTAATGCACTCCTTGCTTCATTATGACATATATTCATGTAGTAGGTATAGCTGTTGCAGATGAGTATTATTGAAAAATGTGTCCTATCACCAACTCCCATTTTCTGTGTCCAGTAACTTACGAGTTTAATCTGTACAAGTCAGCAATGCATGTATTGCAGTCTGAAGCCCATCTATGCTTTACAGTGTCTGTTTCTCAACAGTATTTTAAATTCTATACCATTGGCTTAATTAATTGCACTATCAATAAAATTGCTGTATGCCCCGGGGGGATGATTGATACTGTGCTCTAACACAAAATGACAATGCTATATAAACCATAGATAAATGACTGGATTTTAGGCTCACACATAATTATAGTCTCAATCTAAGAATAATTAGTTCTTAAGACATAGCCTTGCTTACTCTATTCATCCTCATGAAGAGATCACTGATGATTTGGGAGTTATAGTGAAGTGTGGTAAAGAAACTAGATGGTGCCCACCTATCAGGAGGAATAGTGTCTGGGGTTTTACAGGCTTGTCTCCAAAAAAATGCAGCCCTGTAATTGAGGTGTTAGCTAAGTCCACATGGAAGAAGCACACTATCCTGTGTGATCCAAGAACAGAAAATAATAAAATCCAAGTAGGAAGGAGGAAATGGTTATCAGAGCTTAAATTGTGAATGGCTTGTTGGCAGAAGGCTATGGACAACAGTGGAAGCCAAAAATCCATTTTCAGGGTTCCCCACATGGATTAAGGTTCAGGGAATCCCCTCTGACCAGAGTTGAAGGATGTGAATAACTTTTTCTCTGACAGAGAGCATTGTAAACCATATTATGGTAGAAATAGCCAATTTAAATGTATCTTTTTAGATCTCCCTCTTGACCCATTTTACAGTTGTTTTAGTTTTGAAAAAAGGGGCTGCGAGTCTACATAGATGAAACCTCTGGTGGGTCCCTGTGACCATGGACCAGCAGCATGAATAGCCTTGCCATCATTCAGAAGGCCTTGGAAAGCTGATTATTGAAGATACAATTAGGGTAAATTAAGCACCTTATTTGATATCCCTTTTGATCCTTTTAAAATTAGTCTTAGTTTTAAAAATATTTTCTGTTTTCTTTTCAACTGTGGTTTCTCATTGGTTTTACTTTGATGTTATAAGATTTTTCTTTTGTACTTATTTATATCAATCCATAGTTCAGTAGATTAAGCATAATTTTACAGTTGCTACCACCATCGGTTTCAAAACATTTTCTTTCTTCTTGAACTCTGTGATATCAGCTCCCCTTTATCCCCCTCCCCCACCCTACCCACCAGGAGCCATTGTTATAAGTTATTATTATTATTTACCATATCTTACGACATCCAATGCATCCATTCACCTGAAATTCTGTTATTCATTCCCGTTGAATGGGGTTATACAGTCATCATTACTATCAGCTCCGCCCTTCACTCTCTTCCCCACACTCTCTTCCCGTACCCTTATTTCTGAAGTAAGTAAGTAAGTAAGTAAGTAAGGGTTTTGGAAGGGCTATCTATCCTGGCTTTCATGATTGACACTCTTAATTATACTAATGAACATACGCAGGTCCAAGAAGAGTAATAAGGTAAAACAAAGACCACAATAGTAAAGGGAGGAAATGTTAAAGAACTAGAACATAGTTATGTGTTTCATCAGTGCTATAATGCTCCCTATATTTATCATCCCTTCCATGTGTTATCTTACAGGTGGGTTTTGGGTCTTCACTTTGCCCACACTCCTTCACATCAATTTGATTGCTTGTTTTTGAACTTCTGATACCTATACCAGTCGACATCCTATGATCACACAGGCTGATGTGCTTCTTCCAGGTGGGCTTTGTTGCTTGCCTGCTTGATGGACACTTGTTTAACTTCAAGCCTTTAAGACCCCAAATGCTGTATCATTTATTAGCCAGACACCATCCACTTTCTTCACCACATTTGCTTCTGCACCCATTTTGTCTTCAGCGATTGTGTAGAGAAGGTGAGTATCATATAGTACCACATTATTAGAGCAAACCATTCCTGTACTGAGATAAGATTTAAGTAGAGGCCCAAAGTCCATCTGCCTCCTTGTTGTATTTACATATCTATATCTATATATATGTATATATATACATAGAAAATATACCTATCTTTATATATTTATAGTTTTGTGTTTGTTTTTTGGAAATATTTTTTAGTAGATGAAATCCAGTATAGACAAATTTATAGTGTCAGTACCTGGATTGATGGTACTAAAATTTTTAAATTGATGGTGATTTCACAACTTTTCTTAATGTGATAGCACTCCTGGCTTGTATTATATGTGAATTATATGCCAATAGAACTGTTAAAAAAAAAGCAAAGTACTATAGAGCTATGGAACTCTGCACACCTAAATAAGAAAAACAAAAATCAAATAAAAGGCAGACATGAACTGAGAATTCACCAAAGGCACTCAAATGGCTAACAAACACATGAGGACATGCCCATGATCACTATCCATTCTAGAGATGCAAATCAAAACAATGATGAAATTCCACTTATACACACAACGATAGCCCAAATCAAAAAACAGGGAAGCCAATGTCAAGGAGTCCAGGAAGTAAAACAAGGTTTGGAAACAAATTGCAGCAGCAATTGCACAGCATTGTTGTATGTGATTGAAGTATGGAATAACATGATATATATTAACTCCCAATTTAAAAGGGTGGGCAAAACAAACAGAGAACAACAAATGCTGGAGAGGGTGTGAAGCAGTTAGAACTCTCATACGCTGATGATGGGATTGTAAACCTGTACAATCATTGTGGATGGCACAGTGATATAGCAATTCCTGAAATAATTGAGAATGAAAATACCATATGACCTACCAATACCTCTGTTGGGCATATGTCCCAAAGATGTAAGAGAAAGAATGCAAACAGACATGTGTTCACCATGTTCATTGCAGCATAGTTCAAATTTAGAAGTTGGGAACAGTCAAACACCCATCATTTTCAGAATGGATAAAGAAACTGGTACATACACACAATAAAATACTGTGCATCCCTAAAGAGCAGTGATGTAAACACAAAACACCTTCTGATATGAATGGACCTAGAAATGATTCTGCTGAGTGAAATTAGTCGATCACAGAAGGATGAATAACACATGAGTCTGCTACTAAAAGGATGGACATCAAGAAAAAGGCAGACGTCTGTTCCTGGGTGATGTAGTCTTCTCATCTGGTTCTCCAAGTAACTAGGGACTGTGCCTGCCTAGTTCTCATACACCATATATCACCCACTCATTTGAACAGTTTTAAAACCAAACTCAAGAGAGGGGGCCATCACTCAAGATGGTCTCCATTACTGTAAGATAGCAGTGTTCTATGATCATCCCAAATCACTGGACAATCCTACAAGAGTAATTAGTGAACTCTACTGAGAACTTGGATGAAGATGAGCAGGGGACAGGTCTGTATCCCAGAGGTGATTATACTTCTGATGGTGGGTAAAACAGGTGTGGTATTGAGAAAAGCATTCATTGCTACTTTTATCGACCCCCAATGAAGAAATACACCTGGTTTTATGTTCCTAACTGGCCCATTTTGACATAGATCCATCCCTGGTGACCCAGGCAACATACTACGGACAACAGGAACATTAGACTCTATGATTTCAGAGTGTGACTCTATGATTTCAGAGTGCACCAAATCTTTCATAGACCACACCAGAAGGTCCCAAGTTAGGACTGAATTAAGCAATCTGGGCTTTATTTAAACTCATTTGTCATAGATTTAAGGAACTGAAATAATACTGCCTTGAACTTAAAGTGACCTAGTGGAAGAAGGAGGAGATGATCACTACCCCCAAATTAGAAAACTGGTGGCCCATGGACTTTGGT
Source organism: Echinops telfairi (assembly GCF_000313985.2). Lineage (NCBI taxonomy): Eukaryota > Metazoa > Chordata > Mammalia > Afrosoricida > Tenrecidae > Echinops > Echinops telfairi. The sequence continues at coordinate 10,009,219 of NW_022111369.1, forward strand.
TTGTTTTGGACCTATTGCTCTCAGGGTGGGCAGCAAATGGTGACCTGGAACCAGCATATAATTGCTGTATCGATTATTCTCTGCTTTCAGCGAAGATCATCTGATGTTAGCAATGATCTCTTGTTCTAAGTCCTCTTGTGAATCAAACCTGAACTTCTGGCAGCTCCCTGTCAATGTACTGCTACAACAGTTGTTAGATGATCTTCAGCAAAATTTTTCTTGTATATCAATGATATCAGTCTAAAATTTGAGCACTCTATTGGCTGACCATTCTTTGGAATGTGTACAAATATGGATCTCTTCTAGTCCTTTGGACAAGTAGCTGTGTTCCAAATTTCCTGGCATAGACAAGTGATCACTTCTATTGGTTCTTCAGCTTTCTGAAACATTTCAATGGATATTGTATCAACTCCTGGAGCCCTTATTTGACTAATGCATTCATTATTGTTCAATGTGTCAAATCTGTTCTTCATAATCTCAAAATTCAAATGGGATAAACTCGAGGTTATATTTTGGCCTCTGGGGACATGTTTTCATTTTCTTCAGGTTTATCCTGAACTTATATATGAGCAATTGATGGTCTGTTTCACAGTCGGCCCTTGGTCTGTTTAGCTGCTGATATAAGCTTCTCCATATTTTCTTTGCACATGTGTAATCCATTTGATTTCTCTGTATTTCATCTGAAGAATTCTATGTGTAAAATCCCCTTTTGTGTTACCAAGTCCATATTTGCAACCACTAATATTTCCTCTTTGTTTCTAACTTCTGCATTTCAATCACCAATAACTACAATGCATCTTGATTACACGTTTGAACAATGTCTGACTGAAGTCATTGGTAGAGTTGTTCAATTTCTTCATCACTAACTTTTGTAGTTGGTGTATAAAGTTGAATAATAATTGTATGATTGGATTTCCTTGAAGGCAGATAGATAAAAATCCTGTCACAAAACAGCATTGTACTTCATGATGAATTTGGTGAGATTCTTTCTGACCATGAATGCCAGGCCATTCCTCTTGATTGTGTTATTCCTGGCAGAGTAAATCATATGATTTTCTGATTCAAAATGCGCAATACTAGTCCATTCCAGCTCATAAATGCCTAAGTTATTCATCTTCATGTGTTCCATTTCATTTTTATCACTTCCAATTTTCCTAAAGTCGTACTCCATACATTCCAAGTTTTGATCATTCGGAGATTTTTGCAGATGTTTTGCTTTACCTTGAGTTGTATCCAATCAGCAAATGAAGGTCCCGAAGCTCCGCTCCCACAGGCATTACCAAAATCACATCCAGGAAGTCATCTCCACTCTAATCACATTTCTAGTGCCCTTCGACCTGAGAGGCCCATACTCTGGCAGTATCTCTGACAACGTTCTGCTTCCTTTGTGTAGGGTTTCAGTGTTTGATATTGCTTCAAATCTATATATAAGGTTTACAGAGGATTCATCCAAAGAACTAGGGTGTCAGTCCTTCTTCATTGTGTGTTCTTAGTCTGGAAGCTTCACTGAAACCTGTTCACGTTGGGTGACCCTGCTGGCATTTGATATACTAGTGGCATAGCTTGCAGCATCACAGCATCACAGAAGCCACCACAGAACAGCAAACTGACAGACAAGTGGTGGCTACTGACAGTATAACACACTGACAGGCAAGTGGTAGCTAGAGTTACCTTATGCCCTCTGGGGATGTTTTACGGTGTATCCCACTAAAATCATAATGATATCAAATTCCATTCATGTATCTATGGCTTACATACATCTCTGGTTCAATTTTAGAGATAACAACTATGAAGATCTTCAACCATGTAGTCAAATGTAGTAATTGTGATGATGACACAGGAGTGGGCACCGCTTCCTTCTGTTGTGTCAGGGTCGCTGAACATCAGAATTGACTTTATGGCTCCTAACACAATGACAACAATCTACTTTTTAAAAATCATTTTATTAGGGGTTCATACAACTCTTATCACAATCCATACGCACATCAATTGGGTAAAGTGCATTTGTACATTCATTGCCCTCATCATTTTCAAAGCCCTCCCTCATGAGCCCTTGATAATTTATAAATTGTTGTTTTGTCATATCTTACCCTGTCCGACGTCTCCCTTCACCCACTTTTCGGTTGTCCGTCCCCCAGGGAGGAGGTCACATATAGTTCCTTGCAATCGGTTCCCTCTTTCCTACCCACTATCCCTCTACCCTCCCTGTATCGCCACTCACACCACTGGTCCTGTAGGGATCATCCGCCCTGGATTCCCTGGATTTCCAGTTCCTATCTGTACCAGTGTACATCCTCTGGTCTAGCCAGACTTGGAAGGTAGAATTTGTGTCATGATAGTGAGAGCGGGGAGGAAACATTTAGGAACTAGAGGAAAGTTGTATTTTTCATCGTTGTTACATCGCACGCTGATGTAACAATCTACTTTTGAGATCCAATTGTAGAAAGCCCTTTGGAGCACAGTTGTCCTCCGGAGGGGTTACTCTTGATGTCAACTAGTTTGATTTTGATCTTTATTTAATAGAACTTTTCTTTTTTACTTTGATTGTGATTGAAAGCCATTAAAATATCAGAAGTATTGATTGTGGTTGAAAGCCATGAAAGTATTAGTAACATGAAATCACGTGTGCTTTATTACAGGATATTCCAAGAAGACTGTTAGAGGCCATTCCACTATGGTTACAACTCCATTTAAAGGTATTTAAACTATATAGATCTCCTTAGTTAATCTAAAATTAGCTAAAACACCAAAAATTTCTTACATTTACAGTGAGAAAATTAAATTCCAGTGATGGAAAATGTTTTCCAACGTCATGCCAGTGGTTGGTGTTTGAGCCAAAATGTTTCAACTGAGAGTAAAGGGCAAGATAGTGGTGGATTCTAAATTTTCAAAAATAGTCATTTATTTTGGATAAGTTCATATGCTGAAGACTACCTGATAAAATCTAATTACAGCTTAGGTTTCTACTTGATCTGCTAAGCAGCTTAATAAATCATAGTCTAATACCCATCCATAGTTAGTTACTTCAGCGAGAAGGATTCCTTGTAGCTGTGTCCATCTTCCACATGCTATTATTTTTAGGTAAACTAGGAACTGAGAGTTCATTGATCATGGCATAGAAAGGACTGATTTCACTATAGCATGTGTAAAGTAGATGACCTAGGTTTGGAAAATGTGCCTTCACTAAACAGAAAAACCTTAAGTGGGACTAAGATTCCATCTCAAAGAACAATTGCCGCAAGTACTTTTACAGACCAAGGCTTTTACCATGACTACTTTACGTTTTTCATACAGTTGTGCACAGAAGAAAACCTTTGATTTTTCAAAAACGAACTCATCTAAAGAAGATATGGATTCCATACGAATGTATATTCTGATTGGGTTGGCCACTACTACAAAGAGCTACATGCAATTCAAAGATGTCATCCTTCTCCTCATAGAGAGAATAGTTGTCGTTCAGATATCTGTCTCCAGCTATCATCTCACCTCCTGTCACATGAGAAAGTGATCAAAAGTATATTTGAATGAATTTCCCAGGGGGAAGAATCTGATTGCATGGCAATGTAGTCTTAAAGCACTTAAGAATCAAACATCACTAAAAATAAGTACAAGCAAAATGCTAAAACCCAGACATATTCTGAGTTTAAAAAGCACTGTCAAAACCCCAGGGACATGTCAGCCGTTTCAACATTGCCACCAAACCCACATCAAGGCATGCCACAAAGGGCTCAAGTAGCGCAGAATATAAACTATATGATTAGGCATCCATGCATTCTTTGTCATTCAAGTTTCAAGGAATAGATTCCAAAGTAGCTAGTATTCTCCCACAAGCCTCATTAATATTAAGACTAATATTATTACCTGATGGATATGGCCCATCGGAATCAGCACTCATGCAACTGAATGGAAAGAAAAGTTGAGGCAGGAAGGAGGGAGTGATTAGTCATGGAAGGAAAAGACTGGGGACAGGGAGGGCCCCTAGGAGGCTGTTGAGGACCCCAGTTCTGCTATAGATAGATTGGCTGTGGGAGGGATTTCAAGTGAGAAATTCATAAAATATAGTGGTTAACAAGATCAATAAAGGGGGCAATTAACGATGACCCTAGAATTTCAAATCTACAGCAGTCATGTGAAACCATTGAGAGATATAAGTGTTAAACTATATTTGGATTGAGAAGAGAATAAATAGAAAAGCTTCCATTTATTTATTGTTTCCCTTGCACTAGGCATTTTGCATTCAGTATCTCAGTTAATCCTCTAAACAGCCTTATTTATCCATGTACTTTTTATTTCCTAAAGAGGGCTTACTGAGAACTAAGCGCATTGTGTTCCATAAACATTATTACATATAATTTTATAAATAAAAAAATAATTTCAGAAAAAGTTACGTGTTCAAAGATCCATCATCAATAACTAGCAAAGCTGAACTCAAACCCAGAGCTGACAGATTCTAAAGTCACCATACCTAATATATTAAATTAAATAAATGTTAGTGTTAAATATGCTGGATTAGAAATTTGGCAACTGACCAAAATGAAATACAGGAAAGACTGGGGATGCAGAAGACTAGTCACTCGAGTTGAAAAAGGAGTATGTCAGGTGTCCTGGGTCTAAAATGTGTGTGTGACTTAAAAGAGAAGCCAACTCCCCAAAGCAACACTTGACTTGGTGAATGTAGGGTGACGTCTAAGGTTCTAAAGCCAGATGCAATCGCCACTGGGCCATACTCAAGGTCATGTATTAGTTCTCATTGATCTATTTGATTTTCGTATTCTTCAGCTTTTCTTCCCTGAACTTACCTAGGAGTCATCCCCGGTCATTGATATCGTGTTCTCCACTGTGTTTCGCCACAGATACCGCCCTTTAGATTCCTGCTTGTTCTGGCGAGGCCCACAAAGAGTCGTTGCTTAATTTGTTGTTAAAAATCGTTCTTTAAAAATCGATCATGAAATCTCCAGTTTCATTTTTTCCCCAGTTTCATTTTTATAAGCAAGGTCATATTTTTCAACTACCAACCTTCCACGTTGTCTCCAACATTTGCATTCCAATCTCTAAAAATTATCGCTGCATTTGGGTTGCATATTTGATGAATTTCAGACTGAAGAATTTGTTTTGTTCTTAAGGGTCATTGAGTCAGTTCCAACCCATAACGACCGATTCACAACCGTACAAAATACTGCCAGATCCTGTGCTGTCCTCACAATCATTCCTATAATTGAACCCATAGTTGTAGCTACAGTATCAGTTCATCTCCTTGAGAGCCTTCCTTTTCTCCCTGCCCCTTTTTCCTATGAAACATTATGTCCTTCTGCAGTACTGGTGTCCCCTGACAACATTTTCTTTTCTTTTTTTAATAGTTTTATTAGGGGCTCATACAACTCTTACCACAATCCATTCATACATCAATTGTGTAAAGCACATTTGTACATTCATTGCCCTCATCATTCTCAAAGCATTTCCTCTCCACTTAAGCGCCCAGCATCAGGTCCTCATTTTTTCCCCTCCCTCCCCACTCTCCCTTCCCTCATGAGCCCTTGACAATTTATAAATTATTATTTTGTCATATTTTGCCCTGTCCAAAGTCTCCCTTCACCCACTTTTCTGTTGTCCATTCCCCAGGGAGGAGGTCACATATAGATCCTTG
>NW_022111369.1:10015852-10059196 GCF_000313985.2 Echinops telfairi
CCTCTATAAATGCCCTTTGCCTCCCAGCTCTTTCCTCTATTTCCCTTGACTTTCCTCCTGTCCCACTATCATGCTCAGTCCCCACCAGGGTTTCAGCTACATTTTCAAAGTTCGTAAAACTAAGTATTGCCATCCTTCTCTCTAAGGAACATTCTAGCTGTGCTTCTTCGAGATATATCAGTGTGTCCTTTGAGCAGTCAACGGTACTTTCAACATTCCTCTCCAGCACCACACTCCAAATTCTTCCATGGTCTTCCTTATTCAATGTCCAACTTCCACATGCTTTTACAGGCAATGGAAACTACCATAACTTGGGTCAGGTGCATCTTATTCTTCAAAGTAGCATCCTTGCTCTTCAATACTCTAAAGTTGTCTTGTGCAACAGACTTACCTAATAGAGCATCTGTTGATCTCTTGATTGCTGCTTCCATGAGCATTAATTGTGAATCCAAGCAAGACAAAATCCTTGAAAACTTCAATCTTTTCTCCATTTATCATGATATTACTGATTGCTCCAGTTGTGAGGATTGTTGTCTTTACATTGAATTTTAATCCATACTTAGGATTGCAATTCTTTATCAGAAAGTGCTCCAATCCCTCCTCACTTTCAGCAAGCAAGGTGACATCATCTGCATATCACAGGTTGTTAATAAATCTTCTAATCTGATGCCACATTTTTATTCATACTCATACAATCCAGCTTCTCTAATGATTTGCTCCGCATCCAGATTGAGAAAGTATGGTGAGAGGATACAACCCCGCTGTACACCTGTCTGGATTTTAAACCATACAGTATCCTTTGTTCTGTTTTCACAACTGCTTCTTGACCCATCTTCTGACCCATGTACACGTTCTGATTGAGCACAATGAAGTGTTCTAGAATTCCCACTCTTCTCCAGGTTATCCCTATTGTGTTATGGCCCACAGAGTTGGATACCTCAGCATATTCAATAGTATGTAGTAAAAAACTCTTCAATTTCTTCATCACTAGCTTTAGTGGTTGGTACATAAATTTAAATAATCTGTTCCACTAACTGGATTTCTTTTTGAGCATGGAGATATTATTCTATAACAAACAGGATTATACCTCCAGAAAGATACAGAAACTTTGTTTCACGATGAATGAAATGCCATTCCTCTTGAAGTTGTCATTCCCGGCATAGTAAAGCATATGATTGTCCTATTCAAAATGGCCAATACTAGGACTAAATACTTAAATGACTTCTTTGGGCTTCAAGAGTGGCCATGACTATTATACTGTGAAATGGAAAACCATCCTTGACCCATTGTTTCTATTCACTGACACAAACTGGGTGATGTTTCCACAGAAACAACAGTCACCTTTTCCAAAGAGCACAGTCGGTAAACAGATCAGCTCCCACATTTTAAAATCATTTTTATTTGCTTTAAACTATTTCTTCCCATCTTTATTGTCCCATTATTGGTAACAACAGAATATGGTTCTGTCAACAACAAAAAAAGAAAACTCAAAATGGCCAATTACAAAGTGTTATTTATATATTCTCACTATATCAACCCATTTCTGTTCTACCATAGTCCCCTCTCTCCCTCTTTTTGCTTGCTTATTGTGTTTAAAACTTAGAAATCTGATTTGTTTTGTCTGTTTTCAAGTTGGAGTAAATGCCTTTTTAAAGTATTTTATTACAACAGATGACAGGTATGCTTTATTCACTAAAGTTCTACTTTTTTTCAAATTAGGCTCCATAGTAAGCCTTATATGAGTATTGCTTATTGATAATCGTAGTAATAGGATTATATGTCACTGTTGCTGCTAAGTGTGTTAGGAAATAAATTTCAATAAAAATGTATTTGAAATTTTTAAAATGGCCATTACTGGTCCTGTTCAGCTCACTAATGCTTAGAATATTCATCTTTATGTGTTCCATTTAATTTATACAACTTCAAATTTTCCTAGATTCATACTTTACATATTTCACCTACTTATTACTAATGGATGCTTGCAACTGTTAAATTTCATTTTGAGTTATGTTCTATCAGTACATAAAAGTCTAGTTACCTTTGCTCCATTAAACTAAACTTTATTTTTATGAGTTAAGATCTATTCCAGTTGAATTTTGAGGGTCTTCTAATATTAAAGGTTCATCTTCTGGCACTATACAGTACAATATTTACTGATATTCATTAGTTTTTAGTGTCTAATACTTCAAAAGTAGACAGCTTATTATTTCTTCCTAGTTTGTTCTTAGTCTAAAAACTAAAACTTGGTTCACCATGGTTAATCCTGAGAGTGTTTCAAATACTGGTGGCATAGTATCACAGCAATATATATGCTGCAATTCAACAAGCTGACAGATGAATGATATATATATGTATATAACTGTATAGTATATATGTGTGTGTGTGTGTATACAGATATATATATATTTCACAGTAAAATAAGGATGGCCACTCTTGAAACCCAAATAAATTTTGTCAATTTTCATTTACATATATGTAAATTCTTATTCATGCTTCTAATTCCCCAGAAAGTGTTCTAAGTGTTATATAAAAGGAACTAATTTAAACACATATGGTAAAATATGATAAATATTGTTATCACCATTTTATTGATGAAGAAAGGGAGGCATGGTGATGCTCGGTAACTTGCCATGGAAGGATTGGGAGCAGAATCCACACAGTGGCTCTAGATTCCACCTGCACATCATACTTTGCTATGTGCTCTTCTTCTAAGACTGTTCCCATTGCATCTAATTTCTAGGAGACTAGCTAAGGCACCTCGGTCTCATCTGCACAGAAATGGATCTTAAACATCATATTCCAAGTCTGATAAGAAGACTAATTCTTTCTCTGGTATGGCATATTGTGAAATAGTTTTCAAAACCATCATAGTTAACCTTGAAGCATTTGGCCTCCTTATTGTGCTAACTTTAAAAATCAGGAACTTTGTTTGAAATAGTTTAGGAACTTATCACTTACTCAACAAGTTATAACAAAAATGAACGCAAAACTCAGGTGTGACTATGATATATAGGCTCTTTCCTTTGCACAGTTCTTTCTCTGGGAAACACTGTCCCTCGTTTCTTACTCCACACTTAAACCCACTGAGTTGGCTGCTCCTTTCTTTTTGCTTTCATCATAGTCTCCAAAGGCATGCACACAACACAACTCTTGCAACCACCTTCCCTGCCATCTGAGAAAATGAGCAGAAAGCATCGTCTTGTTTATCTTTATCAGTCTAATGCTACGTAAAAGCAGTGCTTGTAGTTAAAGTAATCAATAAACAATCAGTAGCACTGCAACTTAAACTCTATCGATAATAATTGGTTGATTTACTTAAAATTGAGGTACAGAGAAATGCCTCCCTTATATTAACTTTGTTTAGTACTTCCTTACAAAACAGTGAAGGAGGATTAGATGTGAACATGCCTAGCAATGAAAAATGCATTACTATAGGTTCTAGGGGGGCAATAGATATTGGTAAACAATACATACTTTTCACCCTCTCCTTCTACTTCATTTAGTTAAATTTTCTAAAAACCCAAGTACCTGAAAGAAGACACACTATAGTTGCTGGTGATAAAAAGTTTTTTGATGAGAACCGACACAATGATGACCTGAGCGACATTTTGATGGGTTGGCAAATGTATGTATGGTGCACACCAACTTATCAAGATTAATAGAAGTTATGGTAACCTTTTGACATCAGTGACTTGTTTATGATATTGTTATAAAATAAGACTTAAAAAGTGAAAGAAGCAATTAACTGTACTGAAGACTGATGAGAGATTTCATTAAGTCTGTTGATAATGAGGTGTGTGTACTAAAGAATTAGACTGCATCCCATTAGATGGCTGCCAAATTTCACTTGGAAACATTGTTTGCTTAGGAAAGACAGTGTGCTCCTTCTCTAGTACACAGATTAGATTTATTCGACCAGAATAAAAGACTCATTAACCAGGACACCGAGCTAAGTTTTCCTTGAATGACTTGCATGACTGCAAGTCCCATAGACTCTCCAAGAATCTATCAAACTAATCAGAGAAAATAGTGCTCAGAATTTCAATAGTAGGGAAGAAGAAAAGGAAAAGAATCTCTATGTCACTAACCTATATCTCTATATGATTCTCCCAAACCAAACCCACTTAACTGAGTCCATCCCAACGACCAGCGCACAGGGCTATGGAGGCTGTAAACACTCCTGAGAGCAGATAACCTCATCTTTCTCCCATGGAGTAGCTGATCATTTCTACTTGCTGGATTGTGGTTAGCAGCCCAGTGTATAACTACGTCTGCCCCCAGAGGTCCATTGTGTTATCCTTCGCTACCTTAAATTGGCAGCTGTATGACAGCAAGATTTTTTTTTAAGTTTTTCTTTTTTAAATCATTTTATTAGGGGTTCTTAGAGCTCTTATCACAATCCATCCATACATCCATTGTGTCAAGCACATTTGTGCATATGTTGCCATCATCATTTCCAAAGCATTTTCTTTCTACTTGAGCCCTTGTTATCATCTCATTTCCCCCTTATCCCACCCTTCCTCCCTCATAAACCCTTGATTTTTTTTTCATTTCTTACACCGACCAGCAGCAAGATTTAAAACCAAAAGGGATCATGAACTTGAACCTAGCGTAAAAAGGTCCAAACCAAATATAGAGAATATATAAAACATATGCGGGTGTTGCTGATTGACAATGAGGATATAGTCAACCTCTTGTCAGCTATGTCAACTACCCATGGGACTGCTATTTGACTCGAAATTCCTGTTTGCTTTCTTGCTTTCATTGTTAATTTATTCCATATGCAGCCTATAGGCAGGGAAGGAAATTCAAGGCTTACCTTTTAGGTCGGCAGTCATTTACTGAACTATTGACATTTCCTAAAGAGCCATTGGAGAAAACCATTGGAAAGTGCATGAATTCATGCACACATATTCATGGACATACTGGTATTACATATTTGTTGTTGTTAGTTGTCATCAAATCAGCTCCCACTCATCGTGACCTTGTAGATAATAGAACACAATATTGCCTGATCCTGAATCATCCTTGCCCACTGTGTAAATCTATCACATTTCTCATTCTCACTGATGCTGTACCATCTACTAAAAGATCTCTTTAAAATGTTCAACAGCAAAGATGTCACTTTGAGGGCAAAGATATACCTAACCCAAAATGTGGTATTTTAAACACCTCACCTGCACACAAAAGAACAATAAATGAGAAGGAATCGAAATCTTTACAGCATGGGGTTAGCTAAGAATCTGGAAGACACCAGGAACTGTCAAAAGAATTAAGAAATCGGTCTTGGTAGAAACAACCAGAATTCTCCTTAGAAGTGAGGATAGTGAGACTTCATTCCATCCTTTGGACATGTTATCAGGGGTCAACAGCCTGTGGGGGAAGTAGGAGAGTGAGTGCAAAGATAAAGACACTCAGCGAGACAGGCTGACACGGGGCTGGAAGAAGGGACTCTACCATGGCAATGACTGCCAGTTGACAAGGAGCTGAGAAACACTGGATTCTGCTCTACACAATGGGCTGTGGGCTGGAACCTAGCAAAAGCGCTCCTTTAGGCATCATGATGTCCTCTTCCAGTAATTCCTCTTTCCTAGTTATGTGCCCAAAGTAAGCGATACCAAACTTATTTTTTTAATTTGCTGAACATTTGGTTGCGCTTTGGGTGAAATTTTATATGGCAAGTTATTTTCCCCTTCAATGCTCTATACATTGTGACATTGTATAGACCTTGTGACATTGGCTGCGATCTCTGCACTGTGTTTACACTCTTTTCATGTCCATCTTGGACTCCCCATTTCCATGCATCCCGTTTTCATGCTTTTTTATGTCTTTTCATTTTGTTTTTAGGAACATAGGAACCGGCTGGCCTTGTGCATCTGGTTTTTCTAAGGCACACCTTCCTTACAGGTGTCAATGTTTATTCTATATGCTGAGAAATGACCTTCCCGAATGACTTCAGTTCCAAGTTAGAATGGTTTTCTGCAGTTTCTGTCAGACCAGTAGTCTATCTTTTTATTTATGAATTTAAGTCCTGTTCTACATTTCTTCCATTCTAACTAGAATCTCCTATTATGACCCTGGTCATAATGGGCTGTAGTGGTAGCTGGACATCATGTAGATTTTGGGGGCTTTGGCTAGAAGATGCTATGGTTTACGTAAGCCATTTGTCTTTTGAACTAATTGCTTCCTAGAGTGTTTGGTATTCTTTATTCTTCTTTGCTCTGTATAAGAAGGGGTCGTTACCTGTATCTTTGATGACTGCTCAAAAGTTTTTACCGATCCAAGACAACATTTAGCAAATTAGGAGATAGAACATTGTCCTTATGCTCTGTGTTATTCCAATTGATCTAATTGTCTCTCGAGAATAGGGCCCTTGTCCTTCAAGCTTAGAAATGTCAATAGCTGCGACCCTTGTGTGATCTTTTATACAAATTCACATAAATGTAAACAATTACAGCTTCGGAAGCTCTATGGAGAAGCCGACTGGGTTTTGCAGGGACTCTATGAGTCAGCGCTGATGCCATAGCAGTGATGTCTTCTTTGGTGGCATGCCTGTTCATGTCTTTGGCCCACTTTTAAGTTGACTTGTTTGTCTTTCTGATGTTGAGGTCCTACCATTTTCTATACCTCTTAGATATTAGATTATTGACATATTTGCCATTACCACCATTTTCCCCCATTCTATATAAGCATTTTACTTTTCTGGTGAACCTTTTTGATGAGCTTAAGTATTTACCTTTTAGAAAGTCTAGCTTACCTAGTTTAAGTGTTGCTAGTTGTGCATTTATTTGTTATGGTTTTATTGTTTATCCATACCATGCGTTGAAGCCACCCCTCTTTTCCTTAGGAACCAAGATCTTGCCATCATCCCCTTAAAAAGCATTCAGGTGGTTTTTCTGGCGATCCATGATGTGTTCAATATACGTTGCCAATACCACAACTCAAATACATCGTTCTCCTTTGTGTTTCCTTTTTATTGTTCAGTTTTCACATGCATATGAGGTTATTGGTTATTTAAAACAAAATCTCTTGAACATGTTATGTATGTTAAATTATTATTTATTGGTATTATAATTGGATATCAATGTATTGAGCTAAGAAGAAAATGTTCCACAGGAAGAGTAATGTGATTTTATGGGTTTACATGACAGCAATAAACATTCTTAAATCTGAATGTTAAAATGACCTTCAATCAAGTATTTTTTAAATAAATATCCATGTGTATATATAGATCTAAGTATATCAATATGTAGTGTATACACATATACTCATTTGTGTTCAGTCACTAGTAGGCATATTTGGGAAGAAAGAAAAATGTATAATGGATATAATCAAGCATATCCTATATGTCATTATATTCAGGACTTCAGTGAGCACATGTCATGTGGAATATGTGATTTCTTCATAATTCATTTAGTGGGAGAAGTCTTGCCACATTGCAACACGGTCCAGAACCCCAGCCAACCACGGCATCTGGCGTTCAGATGGAGACAAAGCCGTCTGTTCAACAAGAGCAGACAATCAGCCTGTGAGCCTGGTCAGACTGAATGAGAAATGATGGTATGACTGGACGAGTGTGCAGGCATAGAACTGTGTTAATAAAATGAAAATTCTCAGAGATTTTTTCCCTATAATTTTCCTATAATTCAACTTCAGCACCTATATAATTACCTAACTCAACATAAAAGTTAACAAGAGATCTTTGTCTATAGCTGTTATTTTAGACAGTATGTATTCTCATACATGCCTAAATTAAGGTTTGATTCCAATTAGAAATTAATAATAGAAATCCCCAGGACTCTTTAAACTTTTATTTCTTCATCTACCAAAATCACATAGCTTAAAATGTTGTTTTTTTTAACATTTTCTTTGGCATATAATTCACATAGGCTGCAATTGGTCAATCATATTAAGAAGAGTTGATCAATCATCACCACAATAAATATCAGAACATTTTCTTCTTAAACTCATTTTTGCTAGTCCCCCATTTCCTCACCACCTCCCATTCTATGCCCCCAACTCACTGCCATCTCATAGTGTGGTCTCATAGAGACCTATGGGAGCAGGTAGAATGGCCTCTGTGAGTTTCAGAGACCGTAACTCTTGAAGGGACTAACAAGCCCCAACCTTCTTCTCAGGAGTGACTGGTGGTATGGAACTGCTGACCTTCTGATTAGCAGCCCCATCCTTAACCACTGCACCACCAGGGCTCCTGGCTATGTCCCTAGGAAATTATTAATAATGATATTTTTAGATGAGACTATAGCAATGGAAACTATTTGACAAAAAAGATAACACCTGTGTGTTAAATGACCTGACTTTAAAAAAAAAACTTAGTGCTATTATTCAAGATATTTCAACAAGAATAAACAGACACCATTAGAACATAGAATGTGCATAAAGCAATTTGTAATATAACTTAAAAAATCGTTTTGAATTTGAGATGGAAACACACAACTAGTTCTACTCTTTGTGGGATGATGAATTTCTGGAAACAGGATGCAGTGCTTGATTTTAAATACTTAAACTATTACAAAGTATATGTTGTGATTATTAGGTACCATTGAGTTGGTTCCAACTTGTAACAACCGGTGTACAACCTGTAACACCCTGTGTACAACCTGCGCCAACTTGTAACAACCTGTGTACTACAGAACAAAATGCTGCCTGGTACCGTGTCATCCACACAGTTCTTGTTATGTTTCCCCCGGGTTGGCAGCACCGTGTTAATCCATTACAGGGCGAGGGTTCTTCTTTTGGGATGCTTGTCTACTTTACCGAGAATGATGTACTTTCCAGAGACTGATCTCTCTGGATAACCCTTCTAATGTTCTTCTAACTGCAGCCTTGTTACATTTATTTCTTGGCTTTTGTTTTAATTGTAACACTTTTATTGATATATAATTTACATATTGCACAATCCAATAATTAGAATATTTTTAAAAGATGATAAAATCAAAGAGCTTACTAGAAAATCTCAGGGGTCATCAGGGGACTGACAGTGGATTCATTTGGTGAGCTTCATAGCTATTTACCTCTGTATCTGCTAACCTGTGGCTCCCGCCACCTCTGCTTCATCAACTGCTGCCTGTTCATCCATTTTCACAAGTTAGCAGAAGCCTGACTTGAACCAGACTGTACATGCCCACTTCTACAATGGTGTGAGCCATTTCTCAATACAAATCTCTTTCTATATACAAACATACAAGTTTCACTGTTTTCGTGTCTCTAGAGAACCCAATCTAACACAATGACCAAGGCCATATTTTGCAACCATGTATCCTTTCTGTTTGTTTCAAACATTCCCATTCCAGTCCCCAGTAAGTGTAAATGCATCTTGAGTGCCTTCTTACTCATTTGCAGAATGGGAAGTTCATAGAACCCTTCAGGTTCTTCATCATTAGCTTTAGTACGTTTGAATAATAATTGCATTAACTGGACTTTCTTGTAAGTGTATAAATATCAACCTGTCAGACAGCATTGTACTTCAAGATTGATCAAAAAATGTTCTTTACACACCATTCATCTTGAATCTGTAATTTTTGGCCAATAAATGAGATGATTTTCTGACTCAAAGTCATTACACCTCACTAATGCCTAGAATATCAATGTTTATGTGCTCCATTTCATTTCAGAGACTTGCCAATTTCCCAAGATTCATACTTCTTACATTCCACATTCTGATTATGAATGACTGTTTGCAGCTGTTTCCTCTCATACAATGTTCAGTGGATAAATCCCCAGAAATAGATGGTCTATTTCTTTTTCCTAGTCTGCTCTTAATCTAGATGCACCACGAAAACCATCCCCATGGGCGACCTTGCTGGTATTTGAAATACCGGTGCCATAGCTATCAGCATCATCACAGTAGCCTGCAAACAACCACAGTGCAAGAGAACGACAGAAAAGTGGTAAACAAAGTGTGTGTACACCCACATATATGTATGTATACCTGTATACATATATATGCATACATATAAACACAAGTTCCAACAAGTTTGGCAGAAATTAATTTTTAAAATAATGGACTTGGAGAACATTATTCTGAGTTATGTCCATCAATCACAAAAGGATAAATATTTGTATGAGATCACCATTATAAAGAATAATTTAAGGCAAAAATTTCATACCAAAAGAAATAAACTTTGATGGTTATGGGGCTTGTCGTTAGAGGTGAAGCAATAAGCTAAAGGGTGGACAGGTGTTAAATTGAGTAAAGGGGAAATCAGCAATTTACAAGATGTAGAAGATAAATCAAAAGTGGGGCAGGGAAAGCTGTTGGGAGGTTTGATAAAACCCCCAAGTTGTTGAATATAAAAATGATTATCTGAAATATAAACCCTCACATAATTCTCAATAAAAAGATTATAGATGTTTTACTAATTTGTCAAAATCCAAAATCAAATATATATCATTTAATTCATCTATGAAATCTCCATCATAGATTGGGAAAACTATGAAGGGTTCTAAGAAGTTAGCTAAACCTTTACATAAAGTAGCATAGCTAGTTTATGGCTCCTGTCTTCTGCCTTCAAGTACAGGTTTTCCCCTTCATAAGCATGACTTCATCTCTTATGTCCAAACACAGAGAAGTCCACACCTGCTACACCTTCTAAAAAGGCCTTGGTGGCTCAAATGATTTGCAATCATGTACTAACCTAAAGGTTGGTAGTTCAAATCCAACCAGAGGATTGATGATTTGCTTCCTTAAAGACTATAGCCAAGAAAGCAAGACTAAATTGGTGGATTCGTCAGTCACAGGATACCTTACCTCTACACCAAAAACCTGAAAAACAAAGTGAAAGAGATAGAGATGATCTTACTGGAAACCTGAGCATTAAAGGAAAAGATAAAGAAGTAGATCCGATATTGATTAAAAGCAGAAATTCAACAAAAACAATGAATGAGGAGAGAGATTGCATGGAGGTGTCCTGCTAGCTGGCATGATGACAGTGTAGACATCTTGAGATAATTCAAGCAGTCTGCTCCTGTGAGATGGGCATGGGCAGATCTTCATGAGTTCCCAATAAGGCAGAGGCACAATGTAGACAGATATATAGTGAAACAGGATGGGCAAAATATATACCGATTTAAGGAAGGACAGTACCTGAACTATGGACTTGGTGCTTGGTACTTTTGAAGCACATGAGTCATTTCCTTAAGAGAAAACAAAATCTCCGTATTAAAAAAAAAATCTTCAAAAAACAAATTTGTTGCCATTAAGTCACTTCCAACTTTATAGGACAGGATAGAACTGCACCTGTGGGTTTCTAAAACTGTAACTCTATACAGGAGTAGAAATTCTTGTCTCTACCCTATGAAGTGGCTGGTGGTTTTTGACAGTTGACCTTGTGGTCAGTAGCCCAACACATAACCACCCCATCACCAAGGCTCCCTTTCATGGAAAATTTTGATTAAAAGATAATGCAAATTTTCCAGAAACTTTTTGAAGTCCCTTTATGTATACTTATGTAAACTTCATTTGTTTTGTTCCTCACAAGGACACATATTAAGACAAGTCCTGCCATGTTTATGGACATCCATGCATTCAGTAGGCATCGAGTATGTTCCAGGCAATGTACAAGGTACTAAGAATACAACCAAGGAGCAGGTATGGATCACAATCTCAGCATAAAACAAGTTCACAATATTCACAACTGCACCATGAAGCACCTAAGGCAATCTCTATAAGAAAGGGTGTGTGCCTACCCTCCCGATATGATCACTGAAGACAAATGTGTGCAAGAGCAAATGTGGTGAAGAAAGCTGATGGTGCCCAGCTATCAAAAGATATAGTGTCTGGGGTCTTAAAGGTTTGAAGATAAACAAGCGTCCATCTAGCTCAGAAGCAACAAAGCCCACATGGAAGAAGCACACCAGCCTGTGTGATCACGAGGTGCTGAAGGGATCAGATATCAGACATCAAAGAACACAAATCATACCATTTTAAATGAGAGTGCGTGCAGAGCAGAGACCCAATGCCTATCTGTAGGCAATTGTGCACACCCTTACAGAAAGGTCTTGGGGAGGAGACAAGCCAGTCAGGGTGCAGTACAGCACCAATGAAACATACAACTTTCTTCTAGTTCCTAAATGCTTCTTCTCCCCCCACTATCATGATCCCAATTCTACCTTACAAATCTGGCTAGACCAGAGGATGTACACTGGTACAGATAGGAACTGGGAACACAGGGAATCCAGGACAGATGATCCCTTCAGGACCAGTGGTGAGAATGGCAATGCCTGGAGGATGGAGGGAATGTGGGGTGGAAAGAGGGAATGTGGGGTGGAAAGAGGGAACTGATCACAAGGATCTACATATAACCTCGTCCCTGGGAGATGGGCAACAGAAAAGTGGGTGAAGGGAGACATCGGACAGTGTAAGATATGACAAAATAATAATAATTTATAAATTATCAAGGGCTCATGAGGGAGGGGGGAGTGGGGAGGGAGGAGGGAAATGAGGAGCTGATACCAAGGGCTCAAATAGAAAGCAAATGTTTTGAGAATGATGATGGCAACAAATGGACAAATATGCTTGACCCAATGGATGGATGGATGGACTGTGATAAGAGTTGTATGAGCCCCCAATAAAAATAATTTTTAAAAAAAGGGAAAAAAGAAAGGGAGTCTATCTTCATTAGTTAAAGGAGGTTGTTGCTATTCTAAGGTGCCATCGAGTCAGAACCAGCCCATAGAGACCCTATGTACAGCAGAAGGAAACACAGCAAGGTCCTGCGCCCTCCTCACAATTGCTCCTATGCGTGAAGCTCATTGATGCAGCCACTGTGTCCATCCATCTCCTTGAGGGTCAGCACCTTTTATGCAGCCCCTCCACTTTACCAAAGGTGACGTCCTTCTCCAGGGACTGGTCTCTCCATAATATATCCAAAATATGTCAGTAGAAGTCTCGCCATCCTTGCCTCTAAGGACCACTGTGGGCTTACTTCTTCCACTACAGAGCAGTTTGTCCACGGTACTTCCAATATTCTTCTCCAGCACCGCAATTCAAATGCATCAACTCTTCTGCAGTCTTTCAGCGTGGTCTTAAAAGTCCTTAAATGTGCTTTAAACTTTGCAAAGGACAATCATGCCATTTACCAAAAGCAGTTCTTCCCACAGTTACCATTTTATTTTCTCAGGAATTTGGAGAAAAACTGAAAGGTTACTTCTTTTGCTGATTTCCATCATGATTCATAGATGATGGCATAACTGTCAAAGTTTTAGACATGGAACTACTTCATGAAACTTAGAATTGTTGGTATTAGCTACCAACTGGTTAACCTTCAAATCATGGCAATCCTATGCATAATGGAATGAAGGCTGCTTGCTGCTTGTGTTAGTTCAGGTAGACTAAAGAAACAAATCCAGAGACATTCATATCTATGTAAGAGGGAACTTTATATCAAAAAGTGATTGTATATGGAAAACATCCCAACCTAGTCCAGATCAAGTCCATAAGTCTGATATAATTCCATATGCCCTATAACAGTTGATAATTTCCTCTTTAGACTCACGCAACATATGCAATGACACCGAATGCAGGAAGACCACAGGACAGTGGGTGGAAAATCTTATGGATCCAGTGGCATTATAAGCATCTCAGCAAGGGCATGGGTCTCCACGTGGCTCCTTCAGATCCAGGGGTCAGGCTGCCATCAGCACTGCTCTATCTGGCTTGTCAACAGAAAAGTATAGCAGAGAGAGTGTGTGTCCCACCTTGAGAGAGGAAGACAGGAGTTCCCAGAATCCTCAGGAAAAGGCCATGCCCATACAGGGGCATCAATAGCTATGAATTAATGGACAGGGTAGACTCCACCCCTTTGCTTAAGTGACATGTAACTGCCACAGGCTGAAACATCCCTTTGGTAGATTAGAGATCAGATCATTTTGATCCACAGGATTTTCAATGGTTGATTTCTAAAGTAAATCCCAGTTCTATTCCATCTTAGTTGGGAAGCTCTGTGAAAACATGTTTAGCATGCTGTCAGCACACAGTCAACCAGTAACAGATATGTGGTGACTGCAAATTAGTGTACTGGCTAAGATTTGAATCCAAATCTCCTTCACAGATGGTAACAAGGGTGTCATTGAACCGCCAATGCCTCATGGAACATAAAACTCTCTTGGCCAAATAAAAGGATAGCATAAAATGAAAAAATTACCTTCAAGATAATAGAAGTAAACTCAGACATTCTCAGTAGATCATCAGCTTCTTTATTGCTACAAAGCAGAAGATTATTACCCTCCAGCACAGTGGCTGAGTTTATTGTGACAATTGCACAATGAGAAAAGAATGTCAGCTACCTTGGAACGACTTCTGTTGTCTCCTTTTCTTGTATGTAAAATAGTCTCTCATAATGAAAATAAGTTGACTTTTTAGATCCTTAACCTGGTACATAAATAAACTCCTTGAAATCTTTTTTGATAGTCACTCTCCAGATTATATTGTACCATGAAGAGCTTATAAATTATTAAGGCCATGCTAACAACAGCAACCTCTGTTGAGGCAGGAGCACATATTTGCTGGTAAAATAAGTCAACATAGATAGTTATTTAAGTTTAGTTTTCCTTGTCACCTAGTGTTGTCATCACAAAATTCCCAGTGTTCATTTGTTAGCCGCAGCTTCCATCTTTAAATGAAGCAGGGCCATACATCTATTTGTGTGTGGGGAGGTCAGATGCTTACAGACATCCTCCCTGAAGACAGTCACCTCACTATGGTAGGTCCCACCCCCTGCTGTTAAGGACAATGGACAGGCCTGCAGTCATTGATTTGGTTCCTGTAGGTGGAGTTCACACCCTGCTGATAATGGTTCTTATGGAGATCCAGAGAACAGATCAAACCTGCTCCCTGACATCCAAAGTTAAGCTGCCACCCTGAATCTAGGACCCACCCATCTTGTCACATGCATGCACCCCCCACCCCTCTTCTTCCTATTGGTGTATGCCCCTTGACCACCCCCTTCCATTACTGTATAACCTATAGTGCAACCTCTTCCTGTGACATATGTCTTTACCTGTAGTTAGTGGGCTTGCACGCCCACAAAGGTATATAGGCCTGGGTTAGCAATAGAGGTCCCTCTCTCTCTTCTCTCTCTCTGTCTATCTATCTATCTCGGCTCCTCCCTTGGCCTCTCATTGGCTCCCCCTCCTCCCCTATTCCCTTTCCCTTTGTCCTCCTTCCCTTCCCCCTCTCTCCATGTGGACCACCAAGCGGGGCTGAGGTGAGCAATGCTACCATGAATTGTGTCTGACTCCATTATTTCAATATCTCTTTGTCTCTCATGCTCTAGATGATGTTAATATAATATTTATATATCTCAACCGTACAATCATGCTTACTGAACCTGTGCTTAGTGGTGGGGGGGCTGGCAAACCCCACGTCATACCACATATCTGTTCTTGTAGAAACTACCACCAATTTTATCTTTCATGTTGAGCTTTAAATCACCCTTAAAATGTTTCTCGGGGCCTTCCTCTTCAATATGAGCTTAGTCTATGAGGAACAATAAGATTTGGAAAAGTCAATTTAGAGCATTGAAATAGCTTAAGGCTGACCAAAACAGAAAAGGAAAAGCTAGAGAGATTATAGTTCTAAATGTTTGCTTCTAAAATGAACAAACTCATTAAAAGAAATTGCATCATGAGGAAATTTTGTAAGACATATGCGAAGCAGGATATTAAGAAAAACACATAATATTTGTAAAAACAATTATTCACTTTGACAATCAAAAGTTGACTTTCACTAGAGAACATAAAAGGGAACTAGGAAGTGCCAAAATGAAATTTCTTACACATTTCTTGTACTTGACCTCAAAATGCAAGAACTATAAAGTGGAAAAATATGTTGGGAACTTAAACTCAATAACATAATAAAGGGCAGCACCCTGAAAGCATATCACTTCAAAGCCAAAAATATCATCATAAATTATCTAAATGTATTGTGTCATTTTACTAAAAAGAAACACTTCCCAGGCAATTAAGGGCACAGGTGGCATAGTGGCTTATATGTTGGACAGTTAACTGCAAGGTCAGCAGTTCAAAATCACCACCTGCTCCAAGGGAAAAAGGTGGGGCTTTGGACTCCTATTAAGAAATACAGTCTTGGGAACCCTGTAATATAGTGCCACTATCAGTCAGAATTGACTCCGTGAAAAAATGAAGGCAAGACCCATCATGCCTCCCCCTCCTTTCCTGTCTCTCTTGTCATTGCTGCCCTCTCCCATCTAAAGCACTGAGAAAAAAAGTCAAGTCTTTAACTTGACTTTGTTGTTGTTGCTGTTTCTTAATTTTGAAATAGAATATTTCAAACTCATTTAATAGATGATTTTTGACCAAAATAAGGAACAAATTATACTGTTTTAGTTATATGTAGAACGTAAAGGCTGAGAGGCAGAAAAATAAAATGCGTTAGAAGAAATATATTTTGCAAGTCACAAATTTTTGTGTAATAAACTGCATTACAAACGGAAAACATGGAAATTGGATCTCTGGACTAGCAATTTTGTTTCTACATCTAAAGTTCTTATCAGATAAGAGCAATCTGCAAATGTACACCTCTAAAGTGTTTTGTTCATTTATTTATTTTAATCATTTTATTGGGGGCTCATACAACTCTTATCACAATCCCCTTGTGATTGTGTCAAGCACATTTGTATATTTGTTGTCATCGTCATTCTCAAAACATTTTCTTTCTACTTGAGCCCTTGGTATCAGCTTCTCATTTTTCCCCTTCCTGATCCTCCCTCCCTTATGAACCCTTGATAATTTGTTAATTACTATTTTTTCATGTCTTACACTGACCAATGTCTCCCTTTACCCACTTTTCTGTTGTCCATCCCCCTGGGAGGGGGTTATATGTAGATCATTGTGAACAATTCCCTCTTTCTCTCCCCACTGTCCTCTTATCCTCCTGGTATGGCTGCTCTCGATATTGGTCCTAAGGGGTTTAACTGTACTGGATTTCCTGTGTTTCCAGCTCTTATCTATACTTGTGTATATGCTCTGGTCTAGCCAGATTTGTAAGGTAGAATTGGTGTCATCATAGTAGGAGGGAGGAAGTATTAAAGAACTAGAGGAAAGTTCTATGATTCATCAAGAGAGGAAGTATTAAAGAACTAGAGGAAAGTTGTATGATTCATCAGTGCTGTACTATACCCTGACTGGCTTGACTCCTCTCTGCAACCCTTCCGTAAGGGAACATCCAATTACCTACAGCTGGGCTTTGGGTCTCTGCTCTGCACTCCCCTTCATTCACAATGATAGGTTTTTTGTTCTTGGTCTTTGATGCCCGATACCTGATCCTATTGACACCTCATGATCACACAGGCTGGTATGCTTCTTCTATGTGGGCTTTGTTGCTTCTGAGCTAGATGGCCAATCGTTTACCTTCAAGCCTTTAAAACCCCAGATGCTATATTTTTGGAAAACTGGGCACCATCAGTTTTCTTCACCACATTTGCTTATGTACCCACTTTGTCTTCAGTGATCGAGTCGGGAAAGTGAGTATCATGGAATGCCAGGTTAATAGAACAAAGTGTTCTTGAATTGAGGGATTACTTGAGTGGAGTCACAATGTCCATCTGCTACCTTAATACTAAACTTATAAGCATATGTACATAGATCTATTTCCCCATCATCATATATCAATGTACATATGTACATGCTTGTATTTAGACCTTTGTAAATGCCCTTGGTCTCCTATTTCTTGCCTCTATTTCCTTTTACTTTCCTTTTGTCACACTCTTATATTCAGCCTTCATTTAGGTTTCAGTAATTCCTCTTGGTTACATTGCCCTTGATCCAGCACTACCAGGCCTCCTACACCCACCTCGCCTTCTATTTTAGATCACTTGTTGTTCCCTTGTCCCTGGGTTTGCTAGCACCACTTCCTTTACCTTGACTCCCCCTCTCCCATGTCCCCCAGCAACCATTGGTCCCACTGTTTTCTCCTCCAGATTGTCTATCCCACCTATCTTATCTAGACAGACATGCAGAGATAATAATATGCACAAAAATGAGACAGAGCAAAACAAAGCAACAAAAGAAAACAAAACAACAACAAAAACCAATAACAAAAAAAAAAGCCATAAGTAATTCAAGTTCCGATTGTTGACCTTTAAGAGGGTTTTCCTGTCAATCTGATGAGGTGCAAGCCCTAGTCCCAAGGTCTATTTTTGGTATTCCCAAGGGACTTCATTGCTCTGCTCCCTTTGCTGTTCTGTTGCACACCCTTAGTGTTTTGCCTTGGTGTGGTGGGGTCAGATCGGGCAAAATTCCCACACTGTGACTCCAGTGTTGCCCTCCACAGTGCTATGGGTCAGTGAGGGGCATCGTGTTTCATGATTGGACCAGCCCTATGATCCTCTTTGTGCATTGGCTGATCTGATCATCCTCAGGGCTTGGTGGGCCAAGATGTGTTCCACAACCTCTCCCTCTCCCTTTGTTTGCTCCCAGGTGCTCTGATCAGACATGACCCTCTCCCTGAACTGTAGCTTCAGTGTTGTCCTCTGCAGTAAATTCTTCGGGGGGGCAGGGCGGCTATCCACGTAGTTGGGATTGGGCCAGCCCCTCAGTCCTCCCTATTGGCTACTTGCTTCATGCTGGTATGTTGCAGTCACATCTTGGAGCATCAGGTTGAAGTCTGGTCCCTCTTTCCCTGCTGTTTTTGTTTTTTAATTAAATCATTTTATTGGGGGCTTGTACAACTCTTATCACAATCCACACATACATCCATCATACCAAGCACTTTTGTACCTTTGTTTCCCTCATCATTCTCAAGACATTTGCTTTCTACTTGAACCCCTGGTATTCACTCCTCATTTTCCCCTCCCTCCCTGCTCCCCCCTTCCCCATGAAACTTTGGTAATTTATAAATTATTATTATTTTGTCATATCTTACACCGTACGACATCTTCCTTCGTCCACTTCTCCACTGCCCGTTCCCCAGGGGGGAGGTTATATGTAGATCCATGTAATCGGTTCCCCCTTTCTCCCTCACCTTCTTTCCACTCTCCTGGTATCGCCACTCTCACCCTTGGTCCTGAAGGGTTCATCTGTCCTGGATTCCTTGTGTTTCCAGTTCCTATCTGTGCAAGTGTATATCCTCCTGCCCAGCCAGATTTGTAAGGTAGAATTGGGATCATGATAGTGGGGGAGGGGGGAGGAAGACTTCAAGAACTAGAGGAAATTGTGTGTTTCATCATTGCCACACTGCACCCTGACTGGCTCATCTCCTCTCTGCGACCCTTCTTCAAGGAAATGTCCAATTGCCCACAGATGGGCCCTGGGTCCCCACTCTGAACTCCCTCTCATTCACAGTGATATCATTTTTTTGATCTTTGAAGCCTGCTGTTGTTTTTTAAGTGCCTTCTATTCCATTCCAACTTGCAGAGGCCCCGGGGAAATAGAACAAAATGCTGCCTGGTTCTAGTCCATCTTCACAATTATGTTGGAGCCTACGTTTGTGACCACTGCGTTAATTCATCTCACTGAGAACGTTCCTCTTTTTGCCCTGACCCTCTACCAAGCATGATGTCCTTCCATAAACTTGGATTAGCCCTCCTGATAATAGGATTGACGTATAAGAGACAAAATTTCACGATTCTTTTTTCTAAGGAATATTCTTGCTACGCTCCCAAAACAAGGTTCTTCATTTTTCTAATCCATCCATGTCCACTACTAGTGAATGAATTCTAAGTCATAATGGTGCTACATAAACATCTCAAGGCTGTAAATCTTCGTGGGAGCAGAAAGTCTCACCTTTCTCCTGTGTAGAAACTGGTGGATTTGTGCCTCTAACCTTGAAATTATCTGTCCAGTTCTTATCCAACAGTGCTATCAGGGCTTCTTTTGGTTTCCTGGCAGGCATAGATACACGATATTATTTTGGGCAGAAATATGAGAGTATCAAGGATACTGGAGCCCACACAGCACTGAGAAACCTGCGTGAAGTAGCAACTGTGAAACACTTCTACTCAGTCAGTTTGAACTCACAGTGACCCCACATGTGTGAGAATAGGCCTGTGTTCCATGGGGTTTTCAGTGACTCTGGTTTTATTTATGATGGCTGCTAGACTTTCTTCCCTGCCTGAGATAGCCTACTTGAAAACCTTCCTAAGCTGTTTTTGCTTCCCAGTACACCTTGATTTTTAAATTACTGGTAGAAAAAAAATGTAAGAATCAGAAGTAAGAATCAACTTTTATTTCAGTCTAAAATGTTAGAATTGGTTTAGCATAAAATTTTTTTTCTGTATAGAATTTTCCATTATGTTATGTTAGGATTGAGGGTTGTCATGACATTTTTTTCTGTATAGAATTTTCCATTACGTTATATTAGGATTGAGGGTTGTCATGACATTTTTTTCTGTATAGAATTTTCCTTTCAAGAATTTTCCCCTACTCTACTGGTAAAGATATCAGTTCCTTGTTTCTAGTTTCCTTTCCAAAGGATGTGTATGACATGCAGGCAGTGCAGCTTGAATATTCCATGTCATTTGAGATAGTAATTGGGCTAGTTGTTGACACAATAAAGTTAATCAAAGTGCATTTGAAGTATTTATGTAGAGAAAAATCCTTTATTGTCTTTAGTGACCTTGACCATGAAGAGAACAGTGTCATTTCAGTACCGGTGAAGCCATCATTGATGCCCATGGAGAGCACCTGGTTAGGAGTTTAGTCAATGGAAAGGAAAGGAAAGTTGAATGACACAGAATAAGAAACCGTGTCCTGTAATATCTTGAATATTTGGCTCTTGAGGACTGAGATAGTTTATTGTGCCAGCCTGGCTGATAAACGCAGGTGGGATTGACTGAGGGGCGGAGAGATGGATGTCTTGGTGAGCCTTGCCTTTCTTGTCTCTTGCTCTGTGATCATCGGACCAGTGTGCGGCTGCCTTGTTTGTTCTGTGCTTCAATTTAAAGGCTACACTGCCTGTGGGACACCTAGCCTGTGGACTGTGTTGCTATAAGTTGAGGTCCCTTTAAGACTTCTCTGGAGCTGGGGACTGGCGATTGGTGATCTGCCTTGTGATTGGCTGCTGTGCTGACATAGCCTAGCTCTCTCTACAAATAGAGGAATATCTGGCATCAGATAGAGACTTGAAAGACTGCTAGTCTCTCAACTTTCTCTCACGGACCTGAGTTGCACTAAGCCATTTATAGTGCTTCTAATTTAACTGTTTATTTCTTGTATTGTATATTTATCTGTATATGATTTAACAGTTCATTTCTCGTTATATATCTAATTATCTTTATAAATAAATATATTATATTATCAGGAATTTGGTTTTATCTCTCTAGAGAACCCTGTCTAACACAAGGACTTCATTAATTTTCTTAAGCTTCAACATGGATTTACGTGGAAGCAATCGATGGCCTGCTCCACAGTTGGCCCTTGGCCTGGTTTTAGCTGTTGCTAGTAAGTTTCACCACTGTCTTTTCCCACAGATGTAGTCAATTTGATTTCTGTGTACTCCATCTGGAGAAGTCCAGGTATATGGCTGCCTTTGGGTTTTGGAAAAAGGTATTTGCTATGAACAAGTCATTTGTTCTCCAGCTTCATTTCTATTACCAAGACCATATTTGCCAACTATTTTTCCTTCATCTTTCTTTCTGACTTTTACATTCAAATTGGTAGTAATTATCAATATATCTTGATTGCATGTTCATCAATTTCAGACTGAAGACTTAGGTAAAATTCTTCAATTTCTTCATCATTCCTTTTAGTATTGGTTTGTAAATTTGAGTAATAGTTGTATTGGTTGGATTTCCTTGTATGCCTATTGAGAGTATCCTATCACAGATAGCATTGTACTTCAAGTTTGACCTTGAAATGTCCTTTTTGAGGATGAAAGAAGCACCATTCTACTTGAATCTGTCATTCCCAGCATAATAGGACAATATGGTTTTCTTATTCAGAATGATCAACATTTGTCTATCACAGCTCACTAATGCCTAGAATATCAATCTTTATAGGGTCCATTTCATTTTCAGCAATTTCTAATTTTCCTAGACATAATTTATATATTCTAAGTTCTGATTATTAATAGACATCGGCAGCTGTTTTGTTTCATTTTGAGTCATGGCTCACCAGCAAAGGAAGGCCTCCACAGTTTCACATCCTCACAGTTCATGCTTCGTAGAGAGGCCTCACTTCTTCCTTCTTGTTTTGAGTGACTTTCCACCTGACAGGCTCGTCTTCTGGTACTCTCTCTGACAATGTTCTGCTGCTGTTCAAAAGTTGGTTTTTGTTTTTAAATACCGACAATGTTCTGATGCCATCCGTCAGGCTTGCAGTGCCAGATTCGAATTCCTTCTTGGTAGTCTGTTTTTAGTCTGTAAGCTCTGCTGAAACCTGCTGGTATTTGAAATACTAGTGACATCGCTACCTGCATTATAGCAATACACAAGCATCACAGTATGTCAATGTGACAGACAAGTTGTGGGCAAAGCTTACAAAGCCATATTTATTCTTCGGCCTATGTGGATCACGGATGTAGTGTAAATGATGAATGTATTAGCTTTAGTAGATGATCAGTCAGTGACCCACAGAGGCTGTTATAAGATTTCATCTACTAAATTAAATAAATTTATCCCTTAAACTAATCCCCTGGCTCATGTAGGCTGAACAATAAACATGTGATTAAAAGTTTTATAAAAATCAATTGTAGTAATTAATTTATTCCAATTCAGCATAGTTTTAGGGAAAAAAAGAACAACACACAGAAATCAGTTAGGTCTTATAGGCCAGAAAGAATTTTAAAACATTAAGAAGAGAAGGTGAGCATTATTATAATTATTAAAGTGAGTATTAAAGTGAATTTATTATATATAATTAATTGTATCCTTATGGAAGAGTATATGGAGATTTTTTTCAATAAAATTCCTATAACTCGATTATTTTTTCTAATCCATTTAATCATTCAAAATCCATTGTGTACTGATTACAAAGCTTATACCACTCTATGTCACTGAAATACAAAATTACTGGACCCACAAAATGTAAAGGGTAGATAATGAGAAAGACAATAAGCAGGACAAATCAGTAACAAATGTTAGGTTATATGTTAACCCATAAACTGTTATGGAAAAAAAATAAAATAGTAACAGGAAATATAAAATGTGCTTTGTTTTATTTGGTTTTGTTTTCAGGGTCAGGAGGTGAAAATAATGTTCAAAGGCCTATGGGATAGCCAGGAAAGACGCACTAAGAATGTATTTTTCAGTAGAAACCTGATGAAAGTGAGAGGGCAAGCTGCGTACATGTTTAAGATTTATCTGTTCTAAATAGAGGATGCAACAAGTGCAAAATCCCTTAATGAAATTATGTCTGGAATGCTTGGTAAAATAGTAAAGAGACCAGTGTGGCTTTACTGGAATCTGAAATGAGTAGGAGGAGATGAAATCAGAGAGCGATGGAGGAATGATTATAAGTGGTTATAGAAGAGAATAGGAAAGAATTTGGCTTGTGTTCTGAGTGAGATGGGAAATCACTGATAGATTTGGGGAGTGATGGGATTTGACTGATGGTTTAGCAAAGGCACTTTGGTTAAAGAATTAACAATAGACTGGAAGCAAAAAGAAAAAAAAAAAGGAAGGTGAGAGACTCCTTGGAAGCTTTAGAAACATCTAGGTGAGATATAGAGGTGTCTTTAATTAAAATAACCAACAATAGTAACCATGAAGATTTCGGCAGGCTGTGGGATCTTTGAAAACTGTCTTGGTGAGTGAAAGTCAGGAAAGCACCACCAAGATTTTCCCATCACAACCAAGCACCTGTTTGTTCTTCGAGGGCAGCAAGGGCTGCCTGTGAAACGTTCATTTGGAAACCTTACCATAACTACCCTACAAACCTGATCTCATGCCCCCACAAGATTCTAGCAATGTAGCAACCTAAAAGCCACTGCCATATGATAAACTGACACACAGGTGATAATCCCTGCACATGAGGCAGAATACTATAATTTAAGGAAAGTGCTATAGTTTTACATAAACATAACCTATGGGGCTTAATCAGAGGAATAATAAACTACATTTTTCAACAGGGTGGAAATTTCAAAACATCATTAATGACCTCTACTGGAAACTAATAACTCTCCAACACTTCATATGCGCAAACAGTTTATGATTTTCTTTTAATTTATAAACTTATCTGTGACATCCCAGCACTTGTCTGTCAGTCTGTCCTACTCTGGTGACTTGTGTGTTACTTTGACATTTAAAACTATGTCATCCGAAGGGAACAGGTTTCAGCAGAGCTTCCAGATTAAGACAGACTACAAGCAGAAGAAATCAGCTGCCTACATCAGAGGAAGTAGTCACTGAAAATGTATGCATAGAATC
The DNA here is from genome assembly GCF_000313985.2 of Echinops telfairi. Lineage (NCBI taxonomy): Eukaryota > Metazoa > Chordata > Mammalia > Afrosoricida > Tenrecidae > Echinops > Echinops telfairi. The sequence goes on from NW_022111369.1 coordinate 10,040,197, forward strand.
GAAACACTGCCAGATACTGAAAGATGAATGAATAGGGGCAGATTATGGTCGGAGGTAGTGCCAGATTAGGGGACCCTTGGATCATAAAACACTTGAATGTGACTGATAAGAAGCTGCATTCTCCAAGCAGAGCCCACCATGGTGATGTGCATGGACTAATGCCTGTGGGAGTGGAGACTTTGGGATCTTCATTGGCTTATGGGACACAATTCAAGCTAAGAATAAATTGCTGCAAAAATATACTAATATTCAGAACTTTGAATGTGCAAAGTATGGAACTAGGAAAACTGGAAGTCTTCAAAAATGAAGTGGAACACATAAAATTGATATCCCAGGCATTATTAAGCAGAAATGGACTGGTATTGGCCATTTTGAATCTGAAAAGTATATGGTTTACTATGCCGGGAAAGAAATTGAAAAATTCTACCAACATCTTCAGTCTGAAATTGGTCACACATACAATCAAGATGCATTGATAATTATTGAGGATTGCGATGTAAAATTGGGAAACAAAGAGGAAGGAACAGTCGTTGGAAAATATGGTCTTGGTGATAGAAACAAAGCTGGAGATCACATGATAGAATTTTACAAGACCAATGACTTACTCATAGAAAACACCTTTCTTCAACCACAATAAAGGAGTCTGTCCATGTGGACAATTTCAGATGGAACACACAGAAACCAAACTGACCACATCTGTGGGAAGCTCAATATTAGCAGCTAAAACCAGGATAGGGGCTGACTGTGGAAAAGTCCATTAATTGCTCATATGTAAGTTCAGGTTGAAGCTGAGGAAATTTGCAACAAGACCATGAGAGACAAAACATGACCTTGAGTCTATCCCACTGGAATTTCGAGAACATCTCAAGAACAGATTTAACCCACTAATGACAGAATACCTGATGAAGACATCGAGAACATCAATCACAAAGAAAGCAAAAGGACATTACAAAGTGAAGAAAGAAAGAAAAGATCAAAGTGGATGTCCGAAGAGACGCTGAAGTGTGTCTTAAACAGAGAGTAGCTAAAGCACATGGAAACCTGATGGTACCTAATAGCTGAATATAGAATTACCAAGGCCAGCTTGAGAAGATATAGTCAAATATTATAATGGCATGTGAAAAGATAGAGTTTGAAAAACAAAAGGGAAGATCACACAGCATATGTGAAATTGAAAGAACTATAGGAAAATCCGAACCTTCAGTTACAATCTTAAAAGATTCTGTGGGGAAAATATTAAATGGCAACCAACACCAACTACTCAAGGATTGTCCTATCTTTTAAAAGTACCTCTCTCAGGATACTATCTGCATATTAGCTCACATTCTGAGGTTCTTTGTGCACTTGAATTTTTAAGGAGCACTGTTCAACCAAGTGCAATGTTGAGATACTTTATTGTGCCAGCCTGGCCGATAAACACAGTGGCATTAACTGAAGGGAAGAGAGATAAATAGCTCAATGAGCCTGGCCATTCTTGTTTCTTGCTCTTTGATCATCAGACCAGTGTGCGGCTGGCTTGCTTGTTCTGTGCCTCAATTTACAGGCTACACTACCTGTGGGACGCCTAGCCTGTGAACTGTGTTGCTGTCAGTTGAGGTCCTTTTAAGACATCTCTGGAGCTGGGGACTGGCGGTTGGTGACCTGGCTGACAGTTGGTGACCTGCCTTGTGATTGGCTGCTGTGCTGAGATAGCCTAGTTCTCTCTCTATATAGAGGAAGACCTGACAGCAGACTAGTCTGAAAGGACTGCTGGTGTCTCTCTCTCATGGGAGTGAGTTGCACTGCTGAGCCATTTGTACTGCTTTATAATTTAACTGTTCATTTCTTGTATTATATTCCTATCTGTATATAATTTAACAGTTCATTTCTTGTGTTCTATATCTAATTATCTTTATAAATAAATATATTAAATTATCAGCAATTTGGTTTTATCGCTCTAGAGAACCCTGTCTAACACAAATGTACAAAAACATTTCCTGGGTCAGTAATGTAGCAGATGTTGTGCTAGATACTAGACCTACATCGATGACTAAGCTAAGGATACAGAGGAAGACGTTCCGAAGAAATCAAACCATCAAGAAACAATTAGAAAGGAATACTGTGTCAGACTTGAAGATGAGTTGGCTTGAGGATATGAAGGAGAAAAAGGCTTCTAAATAATTTCTAGACTTTCTGGTTTGAGGACTAAGGTAGATTAGGATACTACTAACTGATACAGGGAGAACAAAATTAGTAGTGTATTTATGCTTTGATTTCTCTTTTTTTCTTTTGGAGGATGTGGAAGAGGAAATACAACATACTTTCACCATAATATACTTTACTATATAGGTGGGTGTACAATTAGGAAACACAGGAGAAATGAGTGGAGCTGTTAGATGCTGACCTTTATTATGAATAAAAAATAAGCAAGATTGAAGACAAATCGATGAATTTGAATTCTGGTGCTGAAGAAGAGTATTGAAAATATCACAGACTGCCAACGGGACAAACGAATCTGTCTTGAAAGAAGTAAAGGAAGAACGCTCTATAGACAAGAATGGCAAGACTTTGCCTTAAGTACTTTGAACATATTGTCAGGAGAGACCATCCCCGAAGAATGACATCATGCTTGGTAAAGGTGAGGGTCATAGATTGACACTTTGGCTGCAAAAAAATGGGTTCAAGCATGGGAAGAATTGTGAGCATGGCATGAAGCCAGGAAGTGTTTCATTCTGTTGTGCAGAGTCACAAGAGCATGAACTGATTCAAGGGCACCTAACAACAGCACACTAACGTCTGCAAATGAGACGAACACAGTGAGAACGAATGAGAGGAACCCAGAAGACATTCCTCTTTCCTGCTTCTTGTCTTCTTTGTTATGTATCACAGGAATGTTTAAAGGCCATTCATGAAGCATGAAACGTTTTACTCTGTCCATAGTACTCACCTTCAGAAATGCTTTCCAAGAATGAAAGGGTATTTTTGAGCACTTGGTTGTTTAATACTATTATTGCTGGGTCAAGAAACACTATGAGTGATGTTTACCTCCAGTTTTATATACTTTTCTACATTTGTCTAAATATTCATAATAAATATTAATTGCTTTAATAGTCAGAAAAAGTAATTCTCTGTTTCCAATAGTTTGGGGCATGTAATTTACATATCATATAATTCGATCATTCAATCATATCAGGGAGAATTATTCAATCACCCCCACATCAATTTGAGAGCATCCCCACCTTATGATTAAATTGCCTTTAAAATGAGTTATGCAGGTACAATCCGTTCTAGTGCTCCCTTCCCACTCCATCTTCATTATTTACTCCCTCCCTTTCCCTCCCTATTGCCCATCACCCACCTCTGTATTCCCTAAAACACCTTGTATCCATTATTCTCATTATGCATCCATGCCTCCTGTGCTTCACAGCTGGGAGACCCAACAGAATACAACAAAAAACAAAATTGCACTAAAGTAATAAAGATAAAAAATAATTCTTCAATGAAGTCAGGTTGACAACAATGCCCAGAGAAGCCAAGACTTTGGCACACTCAATTGAAAAAAGATTTCACAAAAATCACAGTGGATATGCTCCGCTCAGAATTCCTGGATGAATGGAAAAGAATAAAGAAGGCAATGTCATCAACCATCAACAGCTCTCAAGGTCTTGTTTCTGTATTATGAAAAATGGACTAGACCTCCCAGAGCAGCTTGTAACATACATGACCTTCAAAGCAGGTATTATTCATCTAATGATTTCTACAGGCAGCAAAAATGAGTCTGTCCTCTGCAGAAGTAATTTTCCGGAAAGCAAGTTAAATTTATGATATTACATCAGTTTCATAAATGAGGAACTTTAAGTCTAACTAGAAGAGACAGCTAGGTACCATTTTTACATCCAGAGAACACTAAAGGGCAATATCAATGCCCTTCCAATGGAGAGAGTTTTGTATTTTTGTTTTCCAACAAATATAGCCACATTATTCTATGGAAATAGAATGTTTCATAGTAATTATTTGGACCAGTCTGACATGTTTTTCCAATATTTCAATGCAAAATCCAAGCTATTTACTATTTTATATGGGTTTTCTTGGAATTGTTAGAATAAAAATCATTGCCCTTTTGCTCAAGCTTTTATTTTTATTTTTTGAGATTCAGCACAACATCAGCTTTTAAGTTAAAATTAGATATGGCACTTCAATAAAAGAAAGCAATGGTAACCAAACACTAAATTTATGACACACAGCAGAACAAGCAATCTAAGCTGAGAGTAACAGAATAAACGCTTTTGCCTACATTTCCAAATAGACAAGAAAACATAAAGCATTTACAAATGATGCCTAGTATTCAATACCATATTTACATATAGCAATAGAATAAGTAAAAACATAATGTGGTACACTGCTGTAGATTACGTAAAGCAGTGCATTTCCAATCCCCTATCAAATGGTCTAATCCACCAGCATTTGCCATAACATAAACCAGGATGTGGTTTTGTTTTGACAACCAACAAGTTCCTACCTAGTGTCTTCAATTCCTAGGAAGGTTTTATACAAACATCAGGCATGGTTGCTTAAAACTAGCAAAGAAAACTTGGCTTGTTTTGTTTTGTTCCTATAAGAAAAGACCCATGATAAATTCTGGCCAGAGGGTAAGGTAGAAAATGCCTTGAATCTCTTCATTTGTGGGGAATGAATTCAAATTAAGGAAGCATTCCACTCCTCAGACATTTCTTCATGCTTCTTAAGTTGCATTTTGAGTTCCGTGCAGTGTTCTCCCCGAAGTCTCTGTGGACACGCTATGTCAAGTCATACTTTCTGCTCTGCTCATTTGCTTAGCCACAGATTTATCCAGGGGCCCATGTGCTACTCTGTTCCGGTTCCAAGATGTGCTTACAAGCTTGTTGGGAATGGTTTCAATCCATGATAAGGGCAGTTGAATTTAAGTAAATATGCTTGGGGAAAAGGAAGAAATCATGAGAGAAAATTAGAAGGTATTTTTAGGAAGTGGTTGTTTTTAAAAGTTAAACAAAGATACCTTGTCATCTGAGGTTACCCCAAATCAATGGACACTCCTACAAGAGTGATTATCAAACCTCACTGGAAATTCAAGTCAAGACTTGAGGGGCTGGATGTGGGAGGTGGGGGGTGAAAGTGGGGATGGAGGGCAGGGTGGAGCCTGGGAGTGGAGGTAGAAGTGGAGAGGGGTGGGGACGTGCAACCTGGACAGAAATGGCAGTCTTGGAGAAGATGACTGCACTTCTGAGGGTGGGCAAACCGAAGGGGGCAGCTTGCCAATAGGAAAATGTTTAACAATACTTAAATCGGACCCAGGGGGAGAATACACCCAGTATTATATTCCTTACTGGACACTTTTGACCTGGTTTCTACCCAGCCCTTAATGACTTAAGCCACATGCCAGAGATGACAGGGATTTTAAGCTCTGTCTTTCCAGGCAAAAGACATCCTTCATCAACCAGACCTAAAGAACTCAATGGGGAAACACCACCAATGTGGAAACACCAAACTGGGTATTTCGTCATACACACATACACACACACATACAAGACATGCACATTAGCAAACATAATAAAAAGCCCTTACTCCATTGTATCTTAGAATTAAAAGAACTTTAATGTTTTTCTTAACTGGTAATGTGAAAGTTGGTGACTTGGGTCTACCAAGAGATGCCTTCCCAATTTGCTTTGGAAAACTCATCCCCTGAAACCCCCGCAGCACACAGTCCCACTGCGACACATACAGTCATAATCAAGTCAAGGGAATTGGGTTTAAATGTTATCTAGGCAAGTGTTGCTTTGTTTTTATAGCTGTTTTTATTTTGGATGCGTTTGATTTAGTATAGTTGTAAAATATATATCAAAATATGTTTTCCATTTCAACCACAATTTTCAGTGATAATCCCATTTACCATGCTGGGCAGCCACCAGCACTAATAATTTCTAAACATTTTTCATCACCCTAAATAAGAAACCCTTAAGAGCCCTGGTGGCCTAGTAGTTACACATTGAGCTGCTAGGTTAGCAGTTCAAAGCTACCAACTTCTCTGCAAAAGAAAGATGAGGCTTTTGTCTCCCATAAATTGTCAGTCTTGGAAACCCACAGCAGCAGTTCTACCCAGATCTATTGGGTAGTTATGAGCCAGAATCAATCTGATAGCAGTGAATTTTTTCAGTTTGAGAAATAGAAATCTAGTAACTACTCATCCCCTCTCCTTCTCTGCTAATCACTGATAAGGACTTTTTGTTTCTTAAGTATTTTTTCTATTCTAGTATTATATATAAGTGGAATCATACAAATATAAGTATTTGTCCTTTAGAGTCTGATTTATTTTCACTTAGTGAAATATTTTCAACGTTTGTCCATATCATAACATGTATCTGACTTCATATGTCTTTATGACCGAATATTCCACTATATCTATACTCCACATTTTATGTGTGTATTCATTTAGATTTCCAACTTTTTGGCTATTGTGCATTATGTTAGGCGGGGGTGATGAGAGAAACAAATCAAGTGACGCTCATATCTGTAAGAAAGAGGTTTATTTTAAGAAAACATCAAAGGCTAGTCCAACTCAAGTCCATAAATCCAATACTAGACCGTAAGTTTCTTTTCAGACTCATGTAACCACATGCAATGAAACAAACTCAGGAAGATCACAGGCCAGTAGGTACAGAGTGCTGGGGAGTCTGGGGTTGGTGAAAACATAGCAGATCCCCAGCTGTTCTCACAGCAGGAAGGTGAAGAGGAAAAGACAAGAGGTTCATACGGTCCTCCTTATGATGACACCCCCAAGATGACAGCATCAGGCTGTGACCAGATGGACAATTCTGACTCCACACCTAGGCAGGAGGGTCTAGTTGACATAAAATCATTTAACTACCACATGTGTAGTGATGTGGGTATACAACTATCTGTTTGAATTCATGCTTCAAATTTGGGGAGGCATGTACCTAGGAGCTCTCATGACACAGCAGGTTAAGCATTGGGCTGCAAAACAATAAGCTCAGCAGTTTGAACCCACCAGCCTCTCAATGGGAGAAAGATGAGGCTGTTTGTTTCCATATAGATTTACAGTCTTAGGAACTTTTATGAGCACCTCTAATTGACTTAATGGCACTGTAGTTTATACTAGGGAAAAAAATTAGGTCTTATGGTAATTCTATGTGTAATTTTGTGAAGAATAACCAAATGGCTTCCCATAGAGACTTCCCTATTTTATATTCCCAGTAACAATGGTTAAGAGTTGCAGTTTCTCCACTAACTCTGTTATTTCTCCCGACCCACCCCAATTTTTCTTTCGTTCTAGTAATTGATATCCTAATAGAAGTGAAGTAATAGCTCATTGTGTTTTAGACTTAGATCTGGCCTATAACTAATGAAACAGCACACTTTCGCTTATTTCTTTTCCTTTCTTGTATAATCTTCAGAGAACTGTTTAGTTAATTCTTTCATCCACCTTTTAATTGGGTCATTTAATGTAAATGCTTTTAAACTGCTGGCAGCAACTATTTTGTGAATCATAAATCAATTTATACAAGACCAATATATTTTATTACAAAAGGAGAAGTGTGGGAGTACCACACAGGTGGTGAGCACTGTTGATGTTCATTGCCTTTGATTGGTGCCAACATGTGGGAACCCTGTGAAGAACAGGGCAGAACTCTGCTTGGTCCCGTGGCACCCTTATGACAGTCATCAATTTTTACAGTGACATACATCAGCATTGCTTAGTGAAACCAGGTTGCATTTATATGTATATGCATTTGTTTGTGTAGTGAGCTGTGATGCAAATATCATCCTTGTCAAATGTTATAACAAAACTAATTGAAGGTATCTAGTATGGTCGAACCTTCTATCATATGCAAATATTCTTTCCACAGAATCTCTAACACAACAAACACAAGTAAACAATACTGAATGTAATGATGGTCAATATATAAACTGTTTTAGGGACAATGAACAAAACCAGTTATAGGCAAATACCTGTTATATGAATAAAAATTACGAAGAGGTCCAATATTTAAACAACTTAAGTAGAACTGCTACTTATGTGTATCAGTAGATAATCTCTGTTTGCTTTAATTTATAAAAATGACTCAGGATGTAGCCCTTAAAACTACAGAAACATTCATTTCTGTGCCATAGACCACAGTTGGATAGAAATGAAAGTGTTTCATATCTATTGACAACTTAAGCCGCAAAACCTTGTAGGGACAAGAAAATTGCTATCGTGTAAAAACTACTTCTACCTCATCTGAAAGCATATGAAGGATATTCTGCCACTCTTTAAGGAACTAAAAATAGTGGGAACTCTGGTGGCATAGTGATTATAACTTGGGTTGCTAATTTCAAGATCAGCGGTTCAAAACAACCAGCTCCTCGGCCAAAGAAAGATGAGGCTTTCTATTTGGGGAAAGAGCTAATAGTCTCACAAACCCACAAAGACAGCTGTACTCAGTCCTCGAGGATTGCTGAGTCAGAAGTGGCTCAATGGCAAAGAGCTGATTGAGCAAGGATAAGGTCACGTCGCTAGAAAGGATTGTCTAGATTTGTATGAGGTCCTCTCAAAACCATAGGGAAAAAATATCCTATTCCTATAGTATGGAAAACAAAGTGAATTTACTTGGAGAAGGTGGTGAAAAGAAAACAAAAGCAGGATAAACCAGGTGCCTCCTGGGATAGATACAGTATTGTTTTTCCTTGCACTTTTTGGTGAGAATTAAAAAAAAAAAGCTTAACTGTACAAAAAGCGTGAGAAATATATTCTCATAATTTCCATCTCTTTCAGCTAGTGAGTAGCCAGTTTGGAGCTCAGGTTGGTATATGAATTAAATAGCCACAGGTGAGATTAAACTTAGACAAGACTAATGGGAAAGATTTGAGGTATAAAGGCTAAGTTTTACTTAAACAATGATAATCTAGTTTCTTAAGTGTGATCTCTATGAAAACCTTGCAAGTTATTTCACTTGTCTTTCTCTAAAGAAAAAAAAATCAATCACACGAGTTATCTTCTGTCCATATAGAAGTCAAACAAAAAGACTATATTATCCACATGAAAAATAGATCTAGATTATTGAATTTCAGTTCTAAACACAGATGTGTGTGTGAGTGTGTGTATATATGGAATTGAGAAGTCCAAAGGAGATGGAATTAAACCAATAAAGAAGTTGATAAATTTTGTGTTAAAAAAAATCTAAAACTGGATCTTCACTTCCGGTTCCACTAAATAATGGTTGCATTATGAGGGTGTGTCTCTCTGAAGTACTGATATTTTGAGACCCATCAGGATAATATGTATCCCTGGAAGAAAAAACAGGGACATCATTTCTAGTCTAAACCGCTTATCAAGAACAAGAGATGCTTTTCTGGAAGACCTGAAATATTTTTGAAGGAGAAAATTCAATACATCCTAAAATCACATTTACCCTAAATAGTGAACTACTAATAAGAATTTGCTGAAAATCTTGACACACAAAAAAATCTGTTTCTTGAAGTACTGATGTAAAAAAAATGCAAATCCACATACAGTACATACAAAATAACCTCCTCTCAAGTATTGAAAATAATAGAATTCTTTAAAAAATTATTTCATTGGGGGCTTGCACAGTTCTTATCACACTCCTTATACGCATCCATAGTGTCAAGCACGTTTGTACATTTGTTGCCATCACCATTTTCAAAACATTTTCTTTCAACTTGAGGCCTTGGTATCAACTTCTCAGGATTTTTCCCACCTTCCCCCAGCCATCCGCCCTCACTAACCCTTGACAACGTATAAATTATTAGTATTTTTTTCATGTCTTACACTGACCGATGTCTCCCTTCACCCACTTTTCTGTTGTCATTCCCCTGGGAGGGGATTGGTTCCCCCTTTCTCCCCCCCACCTTCCACTTATCCTCCTGGTATCACTACTCTCGTTATTGGTCCTGAGGGGTTTATCTGTTCTGGACTCCCTGTGTTTCCAACTCTTATTTGTCCCAGTGTACATGCTCTAGTCTAGCTGGATTTGTAAGGTAGAATTGGAGTCATGATAGTTGGAGAGAGGAAGCATTAAAGAACTAAAGCAAAGTTGTGTGTTTCATGGTGATATACTGCACGCTGACTGGCTCATCTCTTCCTTGAGACCCTTCTGTAAGGGGGTGTTCAACTGTCTACAGATAGGCTTTGGGTCTTCACTTCACACTCCCCCTCATTCACATTGATATGATATTTTGCTCTAGGTCTTTGATGCCTGATACCTGATTCCATTGACATCTCATGATTACACAGGCTGGTGTGCTTCTTCCATGCGGATTTCTTTGTTTACCTCCAAGCCTCTAAGACCCCGGACACTATATCTTTTTATAGTCAGGAACCATCAGCTTTCTTCACCACATTTGCTTATGCACCCATTTTGTCTTCAGCGCTCATGTCTGGAAGGTGAGCATCATGGAATGCCAGGTCATTAGAACAAAGTGCTCTTGTGTTGAGGGAGTATATTAATAGAGATCCAATATATATATATTTCCCTATAGCTATGTATAAATATATTTACATATGTACATGTCTGTATTTAGGCCTCTATAAATGCCCCTTGCCTCCTAGTTCTTTCCTCTATTTCCTTTTACTTTCCTCTTGTCTCACTATCATGCTTGACCATCATTCGGGTTTCAGTAATTCCTCTGTTACATTGCCCTTGATCAAGCCCTACCAGGCATACTACACCCTCCCTTGCTGCTTTGTTGCATGTCGTTGGTGTTTTGCCCGTCTTGGTGCACTGATTGAAGTTTGGTCCCTTTCTCCCTCTCCGATGGAGATATAAACAAGACTCTCCCCTTGGGTGGGTTAGTGCCATTTCCCCCCACTATCCATGTCTTTTTTTTCTTTGTTCTCCCCTCTTTTTTGGTTGACTGCCATATGTAATCCTGATTAGGTCTGGCCCCTGCCATAGTACCTGGACTTCACCCCAGGAATGTATGTATACAGTAGCTTTCCCCCTATACCAATTTTGTATCTTTAAGCTTACCTCAGCAGATGCAAATTGTACTTATTCTTTTGTGGTTGGCTTACTTTGTTTAGCATTACTTACTACAGTTCTTCCCATGCGGTGATGTGCTTCATGCATTCGTCACTGTTTTTAGGGATGCATAATACTCCATTGTATGTATATGCAACAGTTTTTTAATCCTTTCATTTGTTGATTGAAAATTGGGTTGTTTTCAACTCTTTGCAATTGTGAATTGTGCCCCGCCAATGTTGGAGCACTCACAGATGTCTGGCCATAATTTGTTTCCTGTCTCTTCTGGGTATATGCCCAGTAGGGGGTTTGCTGGGTCATATGGTAGCTCAATTTCCATCTGTTTTAGATATCGCAACTCATTATCTCAATTCTTGTGGAATCCCTACCTGATTTAGGTATCAGAGTTATATTAGCTTCATAAAAAGAGTTTGGGAGTTTACCAGCTATTTCTATATTCTGGAGGAGTTTGTGTAGGATTGGTGTCAATTCTTCCCTGAATGCTTGGTAGAATTCTCTTGTGAAGCCATCTGGCCTGGGGAATTCTTTATAGGTAATCGTTTGATAAACTTATCTACTTTTTCTATTGCCATGAGTCTGTTGAAATTCTTGACATCCATCTGGGATAGTCTGTGGAGGGATTGTTTTTCCAAGTGTTTGTCCATGTTTTATAAGTTGTTGAATTCATTGGAGTACAGGCCTTCATACTACTGTGTAATTATCCTTTTGAGTTCATTAGGTCCATTGTAATATTCCTTGTTTCATCCCTCATCCTTGCTATTGAAATTTGTTCCTTCCTTTCTTTGGTTAGGTTTGCCAAGGTCTGTCAAGTCTGTTAATCTTTTCAAAGAACCATCTTTCAGCTGCATTAATTTTTTCCATAGTTTTCTTGGTTTCCCTTTCATGAATCTCAGCCTTGATTTTTATTATTTCTTTTCTTTTGCTATTAGTAGGATTGTCCTATTGGCTCTGATCTAATCCTGTAAATTTTGTGCCAGCATATCAACCGTAAGTCTCTCTTCCTTTTTTATGTGTGCCTGTATTGCTATCAAACTTCCTCTTATAATTGCCTTTGCTGTCTCCCAAAGGTTATAGTACATCATATTCTCATTCTAATTGGCCTCTAGAAACTTCCTGAGCTCATCTCTGATCTGGGCCAGTACCCACTCCTTTTGCAATAGAGAGTTATTCATCCTCCATTTGTTTGTCCTTGCTTTCTTAATCGTCTTTTTGCTGATTTCCAACCTTATGGCATAGTGATCAGAGATAGAATTCTGTATGATTTATATGTGCTTGAATATACACAGATTCAACTTGTGTCCCCGTATGTGGTCTATCTTCAAGTATGTGCCATTGAAAAGAATGTGGGTTTTTTTTTGCTTTTGGATGGAGAGCGCTAAAAATATCTATCAGGTCAAGTTGTCTAATCCTAATGTTTAGATCTGTAGTCTCCTTTTTATGCTTCATTTGCTGTGATCTATCTTTCTCAGAGAGTGGTGTATTAAAGTCTCCTACTATAATTGAGCCTGTAATTTCTTTCTTCATCTTTTGGAGTGTTTGATGAATATCATGGGTCTCTTATTGGGCGGATATATATTTATTATGCTCATTGGTTCTTGGTCTACTGTTCCCTTGAGCATTATATAGTGGTCCTCCTTATCTCTTGTTATGGCTTGCACCTTGAGATCAATTTTGTCTGAGATTAGGATTGCAGCCCCTCATTTTATGAATTTCCATTTGCTTGGTATATTTTCTCCAGCCTTTGATTCTCAGCCTATTTTTGTCTGTAATCTTGAAATGTGTCTACTGTAGGCAGCAAGTTGACAGGTTGTGTTTTCTAAGCCAGTCTGCTAGCCTTGCCTTTTAATGCCTGAGTTCATTCCATTGCTATTCAGGGTTATTACATCAATATGTGGACTCTGTGATGTCATCATGTATCTTTTGTGTTTGGTGTTTTCCTACCTCCCTTTCTTATCAGTATGTTGTGTGTGAGTGTTTGAGTGTGTGAGTGTGTGTGTGTTTCATTCTTGCCTTCTTTCCACCCTCGAGCACTCTGGGTGGGACTGTTGCCATCTGGGTGAGGTTGTTGCCCTCTGAGGGGGGTTGTTCTATGTGGCGGTCTCTTATTTGTGCTTGGTGAGCGCTGTTCTTCTGCCCATAATGGATTGACAAGGTTTTTTTGTAGAGCTGGGTTTATTTTAACTTATTCTTTGAGTTTTTCTTTGTCTGGGGAGACTGTTACTTCTCCATCTATGTTGATAGATACTTTGCCTGGATAGAATATTCTTGGGTTTGTGTTCTTTTCCTTCAATTTTTGGAATATGTTACTCCACTCTCTCCTCTTCTTCACAGTGTCCACTGAAAGGTCTGATTTGGATATTCTTATTCTTATTTGGGTACCTTTACAGGTTACTACTTTTTTTCTCTAGCTGCTCTTATGATTTTTTCCTTTTCCTCAAAGTTGGGTAGTTTGACTGTTATATGCCTTGGTGACTTCTTCTTGGAATTCAGTCTAGCTGGTGTACTTTCGATCTCTTGAATGTTTGCCTGATTTTCAATCATTAATCTGCGGAAGATTTCCTCTAAGAATCTCTCGCTATTTTTTGCCGTTGACTTCTTCATTGTGCCGTGTTCAGTTAGTCCAATTATTCTAATGTTGTTTCTATTCGTAGCATCAGACATGGCTCTGGTGAAGTCTGCCTGGTTATCCTCTAGGTATTGGTGCAATACTCTGCCTCCTCAAGTTTGTTGGCAAAGTCTGTGAATTTTCTACCGACTTTTGTTATCTCATCCCTATGTCTGGTGGTATGTGGCCTTTATAGAATCTATCACTTCACCCTTTTTCTTGTTTAAATTGTTTGCTCTTTGTTATTTCCATTATATCTTGTCTGACTCCAAGCAGCATTCTGATGATTTCTTTCTGTGACAAATCAATGTCTGCTTCTTCTATGCACGTCCTTAGGTTCAGGACTTCTTCTAACACTGCCTTTACTTTCTCCTGTTTTTTGTTGAGGTTGTTGGGGGTGATTACTATTTGCATTGTGTTGTCAAAGAGCACTGGGCTCTCTATTTGTGAGATTCATAGGAATGCTCCTTCGAACTGCCTACAGCTAATTGCACTGTGGGGTTGGGTTACCACTTTATCTTCCTGTGCGTTCACTCTTTCCCTAGCCAACCAGTGTTCTGTTATTTGGAGAGCAGTTGGATAATCCCCTCAGGTAATGCTGGTTGGGTGGTTGTGGATGCATTAGGATGGTGCTGCACTGAATGATCTCACAGGAAGCCATAGTGGTGTGGCCCATGTTGGCTTGGCACCTCAGAGGGCATAGAGGGTGCTTGCTGCAATGGGAGTGCCATGGAAGACAGGTGGATGTGCCCACTTTGGTGTAGAGGACCATGGATGGTGTGTGGAGTTGCACTAGTCAGCTAGATCACCACGTTGGTCAGGCAGAGATTCTTGAAGCAGCATGGAGCACCGGAGAGTGTTGGTGGAGCTATCTTAGGCCATGTGAGTTATTACAGCAGGTGAGAAGAAGTTCCATCAGCCATGAGGGATGGCAGAGAATGGGCAGGGGCTCCCCCTACCACGTGGAGTGCCATGGAAAGTGGGCAGATTTCCCTAGCCTGGTGGAGCACCCTAAAGGGTGGGCAGGATTTCTTCCAGTTGCATGTTATGCCGCAGATGGCTGAAGCTTCCAGGAAAAGGGGAGTGGCTGAGAGACTCACAATGGCATGTGAGATGAAAGAGAATATTAAAAAAAATCTGAGTCCACTGAGATTATGGGGGGTAGGGGAAGAGAAGAGATGAAAACAAAAGTAAAGATATGGCTGAGCCCCTGATTGCCTGACTGTAGGGATGGAGGGGTTTAAACCCTGCCCAGAGGCAGTGGAAAGCTCTGGCTGTGTTGAAGTAAAGCCCTTGGGCTGGCCAGTAGATCCCAGCTGTGGCCAGGTCTGTGGCAGTGTTAAGGTTAAGCCTTAGCCGGCCTCCACAGTGGTAAGCCAAAAGCTGTCACCTCCTCAAAACCTAGCAGATCTTTGTCTACTATCTTTATGATGCTCTTCCTGTGACCTGGCAGTGTGGAATGTCCCTCTCAGCTGCTCTCCTGCACTGATTTCTGCGGAGTCCCTCTGATATGTTTCTTAATTGCCATCTTTCAGGAAGTCCAAATAATAGATTTCTAGATTATCACTCAATACTTTGTAGGCTAGCACTCAAATGTGTGAGGACTTTTCTCATACTTAGCATTGCTTACTTAGTAATCAAGATGCTAAAATAACAAATTGTGTTTGAAAGCAGTGAGAATCACCACTCCCTTTGCTTAGGAAGAACCTGTAGACAAAGGTAGTGATAAGGGATAGGAGGGTAACAATATGTCATACTCTGACAGCTAAATAAATTTTTAAAATTTAATTTAAAAACTGGCTGTCCAAAGAAGCAACCAAAAAAAAACAAAAAACCCTGCAAATGTATAGATGAAAAATCTAAAACACCAATATGAATCAATTAAAAACAAACAATAATTGCAACAAATAAAGGTAAGCCAAACTATTATTCTATTCCAAAAAGAAAAATCTAATCTATAATCCTGGTTTTTAAGAAAACAAACTATGTTACAATAGAAGGATAGCCAGCATGGAGCCTATTAAAAAATAACCACAATGTGTCAATTGATTTTCCAGTTAAATATAATAGGCAGGATTTTTGCATCTGGTTATGATGTAGAAATAGGCACCAGACCTCTCCTTTTACTGTAAACAACTAGAAAAGTAAGTGCCCCCTATATGAGTACACACCCACACACACTCACCCCATTAGTTTTACTAAAGCAAACACATTACCATGTGATTTATTCTGATTTTGACTCAATGTAACTATAGGACAGTGTGAAATTGCCTAATAGAGTTTCCAAGGCTGGTATTCGAAGGTCAGTGGTTGAAAACTACCAGCTCATCCTCAGGAGAACGATGAGAAGTATAAGCCTCATATATTAAGCTGTCTATGAGTCAGAATCAATTCAATAGCAGTATGTTTGGGTTTTGAGTTTTCAGTCTTTACAGAGTCAGATTGCCACATCTTCCTCCCGTGGAGCAGCTCATAGATTTGAGCTGCCAACCTTTTGTGCTTAATCACTGCACCACCAGGTTCCTCACAGCCATAAATAATAATGAATAATGCTTAATGAAATCTTTTATTTAATTTCCCAGGCATTTTTCTAATGTTTTTAACATATAGTTATTTGCTTAATAGTTATACTCCTAGGAGATAAATACTGCTATCATCCATCTTTCGTTTGATGAAACTGAGGCACAGAGAGGCGAAGTGATTTGCTAAAATGAAAGATGGAAAAAATTCAGAGTCTAAGTACGGTATCCAAATGTTCCAGCTGCCAAATCAGCATGCACGATAGACATGTTTCAGAACCGGAACCATTTTCAGGTCACCAGTGGTTTTTCTTTCCATGCCTGCTAACTACAAACCTGAAGCAGCGTGTCCACGGATAACTGGGTAGAGCAGAGAAACAAATCCATAGAAACTCATATGTGACCAAGAAAGAGGTTTATGTACAAGAGCAGTTAAATATTGAAGAAACATCCAGCCCAGTCTAGATCCCATAAGCCCAATGTTAGCCCATATGTCCAATACGAATCTATAAAGCCCTCTTGTGACTCAGGAAACACATGCAATGACGCCAAATGCAGGAAGATCACAGGCCAGTGGGATGGACGTCTTCTGGGTCCAGTGATGTGGTAAGCATCTCAGGGCTGGCTTCTCCAGCACCCAGGGCTGCATCAGAGTATGTCCATGTGGCGTTTCCTCAGGGATGTCTCTCAGAGAGTCAGACTTATCAGTAGAGAGTCTCTAAGGGAATGAACAGAGAGAGTGTATCTTCTGCCTTTAAGGAGGAAATCCAAGAGTTTTCTGAGAATCCTCAGAAGAAGGCCATGCCCACACAGAGGCCTTATTGATTATATCTTGATTGATAGGCCAGACTCTACCCCTTCCCTCCCAGTCCTCTCAAATTGACACCAGATTATGTAACTACCACAAAGCCAGTACATTGTATAAGAAAAGGCATTGTGTGAAAGAAAGAAAATGTCTTAGGGAAAAGTCCTCATTCCCAGACTTCCACCCCAAACTGGGGCCCTTCTTGTTCAAGAAACCAGATATCATAGAATTCCCATTGTTTATTGTCACTTCAGCTGGAAAGTCTAACAAGTTCTAGTTTACTGCAGATCCAACAGCAGTAAACATCCTAAATAACTTATGAACCACTATACCATTTAGTATATGAACTCAATTTTCAAGATTCTGTGAGTTATCTAGGAGAATGAGGGGGCTTTCTACTCTCATGGAGCATTCCAGTATTGGGAAAATCCCATAGGAGCAGTACTACCCTGCTCAATAGGGTCACTATAAGCTGAACTCTATTTTTTTAAGCATTTTATGATTTCATTGAGGAGCTCTGGTGGGACAAGAGTTTCAGCACCTGACCAAGAACCTAAACGTCTGTGATTGAACAGATCAGCTAGTCTGTGGAGAAGGAGGTGACAGTTTGCTTCCATAAGGAGAAACAGCTTCAGAAGACCAGTCCTATAGGTTTGCTATGAGTACAAATTGAATCGTGGGATTGGAGTTGGTTCTTGGTTTGGGATGTGAGTTATTTCACATTTGTAAGATTAAGATAAGAAGTACAGAAATGGTGATATCTGTCTTAGACCCCAATTATTACCTTTCTGAACTCAGGCGCTTCCAACCCACCTGAAAGACAGTCACCTTAGCCTAAAGAACCTCTATTAATCCCTTTAGGAAATCCCAAGTGGTCAAAGATGAGTTAGAAGATAAAAAAGCATATGAGTACTTGTTTTTAAACTTTATGTAAATAACCGTTTACACAGAAATGGCAGTAATTTCCAAAACAATGATTTTCTTTTTCAGGAATCTCCAAGAGACACCACCTAATTTTCAAGGCTCTAAGAAAAATGAAATCAAGTTAAAAATAAGCAAAAGGAAATTTGATCTATTTGTTCTCTCAATAGTGTTTTATAGATTAGGTACCATATACTAGACATACGCTAATAAGGTTTTCTATTAAGTTACACAGGCTTTACAGAGCACACAAATTTTCTGGGGAACACAGTTTGCTCTAACCTAATATGATTAATAGAATGAGCTTTTTTTTTTGCCTTATTGGGTTATAAAGTTTCTGCTATGTTAAAAAAAAGACAAAAAAACAAACGAATACTGTGTCCATTCTGATTAAAAGCAGCCCTATCTATAGGACAGGGTAGGACTTCCCCTGTGAAAGCCATATCTTTTTCCAGAAGATTGGCTGATGATTTTGGACTGCAGACCTAGTGGTCAGCAACCCCATGTGTAACCACTATGCCATCAGGAAGCTGATTTATCATCCTTTTTCCTATAGTGCTTCATAATGCACATATTTTTTGACAAAATATCATAAAGTATTCAGTTATCATGGGTCCTTGAACTTTGTGTTTTACAAAGCTGTCTAAAATTCATAATGCCTTATCAATAATAAATAAAAATAGTTTTACCTTTCTCTGGTCTCTGATACTATTTCTACTTTACAGATGAAGTCATTAAAGCTTGGAAAAGTTACACAACTTGCCCAAAGGCACAGAGCTATAAGATAATGGTTCTTAAACTTAAATGTGCATCACAATCTCTTTGCTAAAGCAGATTGTTAGGGCCCATCCCCATGGTTTCTGATTCAATAGTTCTTGGGAGGCGTATGAAATTTTGCATTTCTATCAAATTCTGGGAAGGGTTGCTAATGATCTTAACAAAAACATTTAGATGACACAAAGGGGAAATAAGATCTCTTTCTAAAGGAGAGGTGACATATTCTTTACAGAAGATGATATTTCAGCTTGGTTCTTGAAAGGGAGTTAAAAGTTATGAATGATACGATCACTGAAGACATATGGGTGCATGAGCAAATGTGGTGAAGAAAGCTAATGTGCCCTGCTATCAAAAG
>NW_022111369.1:10060671-10068176 GCF_000313985.2 Echinops telfairi
GAAGAGAAAAAAGATGATGATGGCAGCATATGTACAGATGTGCTTGACACAATGGGTATATGTATGGATTGTGATGAGAACTGCAAGAGCCCGCAATAAAATAAAATAAAGACAAAAGTGCAAAAGGTAGAAGGAGATGTCAGAGGCAGGCCTGAAGAGGAAGAGTCAGAATTGCAAGCACTCAATAGACTTGGACAGGGGATTGCCTAGGAATCGGCATGAGGACCTTTCTCAGGTAATGATACCACTCACCAACGCCTGTCCTTCCCCGGATATGGAAGGGCTGAAGAAAATTATTAATAAAGATGAAGCGTAAAATTTGGAACCTAAAAGAGGGCGATAAAGTAATTCATGCCTTACAAGATCCAATTTGCACATCTGAGCTTCAAAGTTCAGGAAAGAACTGTTTTAGGGTTTTATCATTTCTAGGTTTCTCTAAATGTCCTTACAAGGAAGGTCTATTTTTACATGTATTTCCATATCGATTGCAACTTTCTGACTTACTAGTCCTCCTTGCTCTTTCCATTTTCACTCACTTTGTAGAATAGATCTCGAAAAGACCCCTTGTCTGGTAGTTAGATTATATATACACTATGAAAGCTCATGTATCTACATTGGTGTTCACATTTGCTCAGTATGCAACTTAAACATGAATCGATGTGGGTTGCTATAAATCGTTGTTTATTAGTGGAGTTGGTTCATTTTCGAGCTGTCACAATCTACTGCTGTGGCCGTTGTGGTCGTTTTGGAGTGTGATATAAGTGCATTGCACAATGCAAAACCCAGCTGCTTGTCTTTCCTGTGCAATGAAGTATGATTCATTGGGAAGCTGGGTATCTGGCTATTACTATATATCCATGCTCTGGTTCCAGTCTCTCAGATAAAATCTTTGTCTGACAGATGTTGAGCAATCTCCTCCAGACCATAACCACATCTGGCACACAAAGAGGGTCATTGTCAATACTCCAATGAAGCCATTGTGTTTACCCCAAATGGTTTCCCATAATCCTTCTTGAGACAGCAGTTGAGACATTTCTTATTTCAGATCTTTCCAGAGAACTTACTTATTAACTAGACTAGAAGAGAATCACTGGTGTTTCCAGGAATCATGCCCTGCTTACTTGGTAAGCATACCTGCCCACAGGTAAAGAAATATGCAGCATTTAGCCAATGACTTAACCTCTATGTGACCTCATTTTCCTTTTTAGGATAGATGTCAGTCCCACAACATACAGTTCCTAGGAATATTAAATAAGTTATGATTATTACATCAATTAATATACGTAAAGAGCAGTGACTAAATAATAGTGCAAAACTTCCCTGTTTTCCAAATTTTGAAAAAGAAAAGAAGTTATCATAGATATATTTGGATCAACATTTTCCAAAATTAGAAAGATAGTTCAAGATTATAGGGCATTGGTATTGCACCAATCTGGGTGAGGTTTTACAAGGTTGAGAAACAACTTGAACTTGTACAGGATGCACATTTGCTTTCATTCTGGTTTCTTGGCCTTGTGGGAAGTGTGCATTTGAAGGTGGTCAGGGAAGAAAAATAAGTCCCTGAAGTTTGAAATATACCAGGAAAAAAGGAAGTTTCTCATGAAGACTTGAGAATACAGTTTTGAAGTGGAAAGTATTTATTTTGTAAAATCAATTAAGTAATGTCAAATCAATTTATTCTGGATACATAGGAGTGCTTTCTACTTGATTTTTTTAACCTTGACAACATTTCTATCTTTCAGACCTATAGAAACTTATACAAAGCATATACATTTTTCCATGCGATGATTTTGTGTGACCAAAAACTTAAGAGATACTGTTATGAATATGTATTAAACTTAAAATATTTATGAAACTTAGAATATTCTAGATACTATTGTAATGGTGAGTATATAACATTAATTTTTCATTAAAAAAACTATAAAACTTTATCGCACAAAGAAATAAATCTTAGTAAATTCAAATTTTTAAAAAATCATGTAGGGTATCAAGGGATCTCATGAAGGAACATTTATTGGAACAAGAGAATCTATGGTATATACAGTCAACTCACTGCCAGGGTCTCAAGTTCTGGGGACAAAATGGGTTATGAGTTGGACTTCTAATGGCAAGGTCAGCAGTTCAAACCAGCAACCTCCCTTGGTAAAAAGATTAGCCTTTCTATTCCATGAATACTTACAGTCATGGAAACAGACAGGGACAGTTCTGCTCTGTCATTTAGGGTCATCCTATAGAGAAATCTGGGAGGAAATCACACTATAATAATTAACTGGAAAAGAATGGGATCTGATGGGGAGAGAAGAGGGAGGAAGAGAAGAAGTGGGGGGACCGGTTGCAATGATCAACGTATAACACCTCCGTCCCTCCCACAGAGGGGGATGAATCACCATAAAATGATTTACTTAAAAAAAGAAAAAAAGGGATCTGAAATGCCAGACAAAAGAAAGCATATCTAAGAACTTTATTGATCCTATTACACATGTATACTATTTTGAACAATTAAGTACATGAACGGTGAGAATTGGGTATTTGAATGTTGGAGAAAGACTTTAGAGAGATAAACAGAGACCGAGGGTAGACTAATCCATGCTATAACGCATTGCAGTTAGCAACAGCAGTTCTGACAGCACGTTTGGCATAGTACTTCAAATACAGATGATTATATAGAGAAATATTATAACCGTGTGTATATGCATGGATTAGTTACTTGTCTACACACACATATATTCTTTTCCCTGCCAGCTTAGATGACCTAAAAGAAATGCCACCCTAGAAATAAAAAGCACACAGCATTTAGATCTTGGATTTCAATAGTATCCTTACAAGACATGGTGCCTCGGAGAAGAGGCTAATGACATGCCCAGAGGGTCATGTAATACAGGAGCACTGGTGCCATGGTGGTTACCCCTAGGCTGCTAAATGCAAAGTCAGCACTTCAAAATTACCACCTGCTCCTAGGGGCAAAGTTAAGGCTTTCTACAGGCTTTTAACTCCCATAAAAATTTATAAACTCAGAAACCCACAGAGGTAATTCTACTTAGCCTTATAGCGTCTTTATGAAGTGGGAATCAACTCATTGGCAATAAGTATGAGTCATGAGATCATGTAATGCCAGGAAGATAGGAAGTAATAAAACGAGAGGGAAGAAAGAAGGGAGGGGAAAAGAGAGAAAGAGGGAGGGAAGCTATAATAAAGGGTCACAGCAGAAGTCAAATGAAAATGCTCACAATGGCCAAAGCTTAATCAACTTGAGCAAAGACAAATAAGTGAATAAAGTGTTATTTGATTATTACCCATCATATTAAATGTCCAGGACTTCATCTAATATAAGTCACTGAATAAATAAATGAGGAACAAGAGGCAATTATAAACAGAAGAATTCCAAAGAATTTATGTATATTCCCCATACAAGAAAGGCCGGTTACCTACCCCTTACATGTGATTCTGCATAATAACTTCCTTCCAATATGTGCAGTATGGAAAGAGGATGTGTGTAACTTTATAGTGAAGAGAACTGGGCCACATTAATTCCTCCACGAAACTAGCTCAGCATCACTAACAAAAATTCATGGCCATAGTATGTACCGTGGATATGATGTGATAAGATTAGGAATTTATCTGTGGTGTCTTCCTCCCCCAAATGAACAGGCTCAGTGTAATATTTGGGGGAAAAATCCCATCAAATGATGTTCCCCTGCACGGGTGAGGGAGGATGGTAATAGGATTCCTCTTTGAATCAATATGAACAGGATTCCCTAGAGTGTCATACTACTGCAAATAAAATGAGCCCTCTGAGAATTAGGAAGGGGTATCTCAACCAAGCAGAATCAACAAGTGGAGCACATGCTCTGGAACCAGATCCCTGCGCAGTGAGTCACCTGGATTCTAGGGACAGTTACAACATCAGAGGAATAGCAGCAGAACCAGGAGGCAGAGTGTGGAACAAGAGCTTTTGCAGGAGGCTGGCTTTCAGAATGAGGTGCTTCTAGGCACTTTATTGGGGGAGCTGGGCTTGCTGATCCTGGAAGTGGATTTGAGTGACTTGGGGTTGAGGTTTACTGGAGTGGGGTGCCTCTGAGCACCGAATTCATGGAGCTGGGATTGTCAATCCACAGAGTTAATGCTGAATGCCTTCCAGCGAAGGTTTATAGCAGAGTGGTAGGCCCTTCGGGCATTTATTAGCAGACTTAACAGAATTCTGTAACAGGTCCTGATAAACAACTCAACCCTTACCATTTCTCACTAACATTATAGCTTGTCAACTTCCTTAAACTCTGTAATCATGAAGTTTGCCTGTGAGTTCTGTACAGATATTGCAATGGATATTAGAACCGAGATATGAAATTGAAGTTGTTAGGTGCCATCAAGTCAGTTCCTACCAATAGTGACCACATGCACAACAGAAGGAAATGCTGTCTAATCCTGCATCATCCCCGCAATTGTTTCTATACTTGAGCCTATTGTTTCAGCCACCTTAGCCACCTTCTCCTCCTTTGTAGTCCCTCTACTTTACAAAACATGATGACCTTCTCCAGGGACTGGGCTCTTCTGACAATTGTCCAAGTATATAAAATGGAATTTCTCATCCTTGCCTTTAAAGAGCACACTGGCCATCCTTATTCCAAGAAAAATTTGTTTTTCCTTTTATTAGTTCATGGTACTTCCAATACTTGAGTCTTCTTTATTCAATATCCAACTCTCACATGTGTATGAGGCAATTGAAAATGAGGTAATAGACTATGGCTTGGGTCAGGCACACCTTAGTACTAAAAAATCATCCTTGCTTTTAAATGCTCTAAAAAGGTCTTGTGCAGCAGATCTACCCAATGTAACATGCCTTTTGGTATCTTGACTGCTGCTTCCATGAGCATTGACTGTGGATCCAAGCAAGACAAAGAACCTGACAACTTCAATCTTTCTCCCTTTATCATGATGTTACCTATCGGTCCAGTGGTATTTTTGTTTTCTTTACATTGAGTTGCAATCCCTATTGAAGGCTGCAATACTTGACCATCAGTAACAAATGCTTCAAGTCCTCCTCACTTTCAGCAAGCAAAGTTGTTTCATCTGCATATTCCAGGTTGTTAATAAGCCTTCCTCTGATCCTGATGCCATATTCTCCCTTAGATAATCCAGCCTCTCTGATGATTTTCTCTTCATTGAATAAGGTTGAATAAGTATGGTGAGAGGATACAACACTCACACACACCTTTCATGATTTTAAATCATGCTTTATTCCTTTGTTCTGTTCACAATCTTGATCCATGTACCACGTGATGCAAATGCCGATTGAAATATTTCAACAGGCTGGTGAAGCATTGGGTGCACTTCCTTGTCTAGGACAGGACATTTGGAAGACAGCTACTTGGCCAACAGACAAGAAAAGATTAATATTTGTACCCATTCCAAAGAAAGGTGACCCAAGAAAATGTTCACATTATAGAAAATATCACTGATATTTGCTGAATAATGGTTGCAGCAGAACATTGACAGGGAGCCACCAGGGTTTCAGGCTGGATTCAGAAGAGGACATGGAACAATGATATCATTATTGATGTCAGATGGAAACTGGCTCAGAGTAGGGAACACAAAAAGTTTTTTACTTGTTTCATTGACTACTCAAAGGTATTAAATTGTGCGTATCACGACAAACTATGAATAGTGTTGAGAAGAATGGCAATTCCATATGGAACTTGCACATGGATCAAAAGATGTAAAACAGAGAGCAACAATTAATATAATATATACCTCAAGTGAACCCAGCAAATGTCCTACACAAAGAGGATGCAAAAGAGCCATCTTAAAGTTGGCGGTCCACATATACAGGACAAATAGAAATAAATAGAATATTTATTGAGCATCTGATATTTATAAATAGTAAACGTATGGGTTTTATAAGTCTTATCAATTTGGATACTTGCATTTGAAAAATCTACTGTTCTATATGATTATTCTATCGGGTTGTCAGAATCGTTAGTAAAGAGCATCATATTTGACAAAGTGGCAAAGTTTCATTCTGTTATCTATGGAGTCACCATGAGTCAGAGCATGTTTGAGGACAACTAACAACAGCAATATATTGATTTAAGTTTTAAAACTAAATTGTTGGAATATTGTAACAATGTTAATAATGGCTATTCTTTTACAAACATTTATGTTAACATAGTTAAAAGGCACATGTGCCCAAGCCTCCTGTACATGCACACACACACACACACACACAGAGTTGTTAAGATTCTCTTAACACTGGTCAGGCATTTTCTTTTCTATCAGTTTATATTCATTTATTAATCTCTCCGTAAGAAGAGGCTCATGCTTAACACTTGTGGGAAAGGTACAGGTTAGGGAAGGGTTTGTTCTAAGAGTTGTTATTATTACAATAGTAACACCAACATTTCTTAGCATTATTGGTAATATATCTATTTCTTTTCTACAGTGTTAATTTTATGAGATCATTCTTTGGGAGAACTAAATCAATCAGGTTGATATCAAAAACTTTATTTAAAATAAAGGCAACTTTGTTCAAACAGGTATTTTCTAGATACTTTGAATAAAGCATAAACAATGTTAAACATAAATAAATTTATGAGGATGGTTTAATCATTTTATTAATCTAAACTTTGTTCTAAGTTTAAGTCCATTATAAGCTTTGAGATTTTTGAGACATCATTAAATACCTACTACTGAACCAATGATACTGTTGAAGTCCTTTGGAAAAAAATATGTGTCTTTCAAATTAAACTTTATAGACTAACCCTTGAAGAGAAATAAATACGATGAGGATTGAATTTGAAAATCGAGCTTAATTGATCACACATGTCCGTAAACTAAGTGAGACATGAGCATGATGCCATTATTATACCTTTGCTAGATCCACTAGTAAGTTTAAGTCCATTATAAATTTTGAGTTTTTTGAGACATTATTAAATACCTACTACTGAACCAATGATATGAATGAAGTGATAGTTTTTCTTAAAGAGCAATTCATCTTCATGCGTGCTTTTCCTAAATACCCATTTCAATATCCCATAATGCATTTTGTTGAACACCAGAGGAAAGAAAGCATATTTTCATTGAATGTCTGCTCCAAAGCTTGGTGAAAAATGTTCTATGATTTATCCGACGCTATTGCAACAGCTTTTCCCCTCAAATACCAAACAAACAGCGACAAAAGAGTTGCCATCAAATCAATTATGACTCATGGAGATTCCATGTATTACAGAGTAGAACTAATCCATGGTATTTTTCTTTGCTGTCATCTTTGTGTAAGTACATTACCAGCCCTACTTTTGCACTACCACTCTGAGAGTTCAAAATGCCAATTGTGTTAGTCTGGGTACATAAGAGAAACAAATCCACAGAAACTCATATGTGTAAGAGAGTTTTACATAAAGGGTAAGTGCAAATCAAGAAAACATCCCAACCCAGTGCTGCCCAAGCCCACAAGTCCAACATTAGCTCATATGTCTGACACCAATCCACAAAGTCCTCCTCAATCTCACAAA
>NW_022111369.1:10069637-10084414 GCF_000313985.2 Echinops telfairi
AAGAAAATAGAAAAACCAGTAAAGAGAACCCAGTGCAATGATGACTGTCTTGGGTTATCTAGAGGAATAAAACTGGTGAGATAAATATATGCGTGTATACACACACATATGTGTATTATGCACGCCAATTACCATACGTGTGTGTAATGTATGTACATATATGTGTATATTTTGAAAAAATACACATGTATATTTTAAAATATACCTACATACATTATATATTTTCAAAGGTGATCTGATGGGATCAACCAATATAGAAAAGAGAGTTGCCCAGAAATGTGCCCAGGCTCCCAGGCTCCAGAATGTAAGTGGATATTCTGACAGAGCTCTTTATAATTCTCTGTTCTCCTCACTGTTCTCATCATGGAATATTTAGATCTTAGGATAGTTATATAGGTAGGTAGATGATTGTGATTCTTAGGTTTTTTGTACCAACTAGGCGAATAGGAACATTTGGGCAGGGTTTAATCAGGTCACCACTTGATTTGCGGATGACCAAAATAAATAAAGACAGCTAGCATCTCATCTCTTTTTTTGTTCTCTGGTGATCAGAACAGCACACTGCTGCGTTAGCTACTTCTCTGGCTTAACCTGTGTCTACACTACCTGTGGGCCAAGCCAACCCATGGATCCTGTTGCTAGAGCTTGAGGCTCCTTCAAGACCTGCTTTGCCCTGCTGCTGCGTACATTGCTTGAGCGTGAGACTGGTGGATCCTGTCGCTGTGCTTGAGTTCCAGATCCCATCAGGGCCTGTTTCACTCAGCTCCTGAGCTATTGAATGTTGCTGACCCACCCTGCTGTCTGCTGCCTGCAGGCAGACTCTGCCTGGCTTGCCTGAGGAAAGACTCCACTGTCTGCCTCTTTGACCTTGGATCCAACAGCCCATGAGAGTTGAAGGACTTCCAGTACATTAACTGTTCCATGAAAAGTGAGTTGAACTGAGCCCTCTGTACTGCTGGGTGGAGTAATTAGCTTTTATAGTCCTTCTTTCTGTATAAACCTATCTATCATCCATCTATCTATCTATCTATCTATCTATCTATCTATCTATCTATCATCTATCTGTCTATCATCATAAGTGTTCTGATTTTTATTTCTCTAGAGAACCCTGCCTAAAACAATGATAGGTAGAAAGGCAGGTAGATAGATGATAAATAGAAATGTGGGTAGGTAGATAGGTAGATGGAGTGAATGGATAGATAGATGATAGATGATAGATGGAGAGACAGAGTGTGTGTGAGAGAGACAGAGATCTTGTTTTATTTCAAGGAAACAGTTCATTCAATTTAGGGGATTGACAAATCATAAATCCATAGATAGGCCAGGGGGCTGGGAGCAGAATTCTGATGGCTCAGGAAACTACAGGGACTGGAAAATCTAAAATCTGTATATTAGGCAGTAGCCTAGAAACCCTTTAGATCTATGTCCCAAACTCTGAAGACAGAGCAATGAGAAGAGTTAGGGAAAAGAAATGTCTCTGTCAGCATGACCATTTCCATTCTGGAGTCAAGCCCTAGCCCCAGGACCACTCCTCTTTCAACTGGTTGGCTGATCACATCGTGGGTGGTGACTGCACTCCATTGTATTGCCTTGCATTGCATCATCGGACAGCAGCCAAACTTGACACAAAAAGTCAAACACCGCAATTTCAAAGACAAAATGTATTACCTTTTATGTGCTGATGAGATGAGGTTGTGTGTGTAAAGGTGAGAAAATTACCTTTGAGAGGTCACAAGGGAGCTTGAGATGACAGTTTTTTGTTTTGTTTTTTAAAAAAAACCAACTCATTGATTGGATTAGCACTAATATTAGTAGTATATAATAGATCAAACAATATAAATATAAAACTTTTTTGCTAATAATTATTAAATATAGTAGAGACCCAACCCTTCCCTGATTGTTTGACCAGTATCACCTGCCCTGTCCCTCTGAAGTCAGTGAGATACAGTTATACTGAGAGCCTGCCAAAGCTCCATTACAGTTTGCTTGAAAGCTAATGTTTGCAGCAGTACTGTGCTTTCTTTTCCTTCTTTTCCTCCTATTTTTCTTCATAATTCTTCCCTCTTTCACCACATCTCTCTTTTCTCTCTCTTCATCTCCTCCCATACTCTCTCTCTCTCTCTCTCTCTCTATATATATATATATATATATATATATACTGTAGAGTGGGTGCCCAAACCTGTCAAGCCACATCCACAATCAAGAATTGATATTATATAGGCCATAAAAGAAGCTTCAAGAAATTTTAAAATTTCAAGATATGTAGAACATAAGAAACAGCAACAGAAAATCTAGGACAAAATAAAAAACCAAATACATAAAAATTGGATAACCACTACTACTGGGCAGAAATAGAAATAAAGAATGAAATGAAAACTTTCCTTGAACCAGACATGAATGAAAACACAACATGCCAATATATTGGTGGCACAGTGAAAGCCATGCTTAGAAGACAATTTATAGCAATACATGCATACACCAAAAAATAAGATAACCATAACCAATACTCTAAGAATTCAAAGTCGCAAACAATTAGAAAAAGATCAGAAAAATGCCCACTGTGCCTACTCTAATCAACAGAAGAAATGAAATTACAAATATTAAACAGAAAAGAACAGAAAGAATCAATAAAACTAATAAACTTGGTTTAAGGATCAGTAAAACTGAAACCACTGGCAAATATATTAAAGACAAAAATGAAGAGGATGCAAATGAGATAAGAAATAAAATAGGTGATGTTACAACAGAACAGACTAAAATAAAATCATAATGGCAGATTACTATGAAGATATGCACCCCAACAAATTTGGAAATGTAGAAAAAGGGGGCAAGTTTCTAGAAATGTGTGAAAACGTTGTGGAGCGCCCAGGTTACACAGAGGAGAAGGAGAATCCACCTCTAGACCTCCCCGGGCACGTTGCCATGAGGCTGAGGCAGATGTGCCTCCACCCTGCACCTCTGTTCAGCAGGGATATTATCTTGGGGGTATAAACTTGATTCATTTCCTCTAGCAAGGTGGAGACTCAGAACTCCCTCCAAAATGGGCTTATAACCAGAGGCTAGGATTTATAGTCCTTCACAAAAAAAAGATTATAGATAGAAGAGTCATATTCAGAAATGCCATGTCACCACACTCTCCAGTAAGATACGGATTGTTACAGTGGATGCAAAAATGAGCTCAAGCATAGGAGCACGTGTGAATATAGGGCAGGACGGAGCAGTGTTTTGTCCATCTTGTGCATAGGGTCTCTATGGATTGGAACTGACTAGATTGGAACAACAACATTGATCATCTCAATATTGAAATTTGATGAGGTAGTTTAGTTTATTGTGCCAACCTAGCCGGTAAACACATGTGGGGCTAATTGAAAGGCAGAGAGATAAATGGCTCAGTGAGCCTCACCTTTCTAGTTCTTGGGTCTCTTGCTTTGTGATGGTTGGACCAAGGTGCAGCTGCCTTAGCCAGTTCCCTGCTTCAGCTGGCAAGGCTCACTTCCTGGGTGCTGGAGCAGCCATGTGGAGACCCCTGACAGAGCTGAGCTGTTTACACAATCACTGATTAGTCTTTCCTCCTGCAGTCGGGATCATTGTGTCTGTTTTGTGAGATGGAGAAGGACTTTGTGGAGTGGTGTCAGACATATAAGTTAATGTTGGACTTGTGGGCTTGGGCAGCACTGGGTTGGGATGTTTTCTTGATGTACACTTAGCCTTTATATAAAACTCTCTCTTATACATGAGTTTCTGTGGATTTGTTTCTCTAAAGTACTCAGACTGACACACTTGAGAAATATGCTCTACTGTTGCTCCTTGTATTAAATGAAAACAAATATGCAGGTTATAAAATTATTATGTTATATATTACCTTATTCATTTAATATATTTATACAGATTGAACCTATACCATGTTTGTCTAATTTCCCCATTCATCAAGCATCCATTTTTCAATGTTATAATAAAGGATAAATATGAAAAAGGCAATCTCACCATAAGACCTTCACTCACAAACCTTTCTTTACCTTCACTGTTCTCCTTCCATTTCACAATGCCACACTTTCTATCATTTGTCAGCAATTCTGTCTCACTTTGCTCACAGCCTCTCTCTGAGAACAGAAAAAAAAGCCCCTATTGTTATTGACACAATGAAAAGCGAGTCTGAAAACCTGAATGACCTATAAAGCCGAAGCAAGTGAAAAAGTACACTAGTACTGCCAGTGAAAGTGCTGACCTGAAAGTTTATAACTGTGTGGCTGAATGAGAAAAACAGAGCGAAGTGCACAGAATATAAGGCAAAAGGAAACAAAGGAAAAAAAAGAAGTAGCATATGTCACAAAGAATAACAACTTAGGTCCTCGAACTTCCTGAACTCTGGCATTGACCTTGGCAAAACTACTCAAGTTCTTGTCTGAAATCATATGTAATCCTGATGTGGGGAGAAGTGACTGTGAGTACTCTATGTAATACAACAAGAAAACAACAAAAAAGATTTTAATCATTTTTGAAAAATACCTAGTGCATATCTTTTCACAAGCTCATGGCGCATAGACCTCAAACCTGGATGTATTTAGCAAAAGAGGAACATTACGACGTTTTGTTTTTTTACCCTTCTCCCAATTTTGTTCCTAATTGTTTTAGAATTTCTGACACAACTAGTTAGGCAAAAATAAAATGCAAAAGGAATTCCTACTAGCACTTGGCAATAAAAATATTATGTGAATGGGGATGATGTTTTGTTAACATTCTGCATCTCCTGTTTTCAATTTCCTCCATTCTTTTAGATAATAAAGTTTTGGCTATGCCTCTGGATATAGGGTAAATTAGGCAAAGTTTAAAGTCCTGTCTTGTTAATGATGCTTCTTGTAAACTAGCCTAAAGGTTAGTATAATTGGTTCCTTGAGGAGCTTAAGTAGAAGGCACTCTCAGATTTCCATGTGACGAATGTCTGACATAGGCTCAGAAGTGGTGAAAACCATGCCTCACCTGCCTGATTTTACTGAGACAATTGATTCCGTAATCTAGGTTTGCCCATTTCCAGTTTTCCAGATCGTTATTGAGTTATATTCCCAATGATCCAGAAAGAAAGCACTATTGTAATTCTCATGGACATTTTCATCTATGATGTAATAATAGAATTTCAATTTGTTTCTTAAATTCTCATCTTTTGATTTTCAATCTTCTTTAAACTTCATGACAGAATGCCATTCCTTTTGCACATTTCCTATGTTCACAATTCAATTACAATGTCACTTCAGAAAGATTTACATAGTGTTCCTGATCTCACTCCAATGATTTGTTATTTGTTTTTTAAATATATAAGTAAAACAAGGATGTATTGGTATTAAAGTTTCAAACCATGCAAAATTTGACTGTGTAGATCAATTGTTTCCCCTTTGACTTACACTCAATTCCTCCTCCTTTCCCTAGGGTGACAGGTGGCTTGGCTTTCTTCCAGTTATATAGTTTATCTTAAGCAAATTGATCAGAGAAAGCAAAAAATTTCAGCAAAAGGCATTGCCTGACTTCCCTGTTGTCAATATTTTTAGGTCGTTGAGTCCATTATAAGTCATAAAGTATATCTGCCCCCTATGATTTACAAAGCAGCAATTTTTACAATAGTAGATTGCGTGTCCTCCAGCTAACCTTTCTGTTAATAGCTAAGACCTTAACTGTTGCTTGACTAGGGATCCTTCTGACCTCCCTAGCCCTGCTACACACACAGACACACACACACACACACACACACACACGGAATAATTTAGCTACAAATAATTAACAAGAAAATTTTTATTTTTCATTCATTCAGAGTTCCATTTCACTACTGAGTGTTCTATAGCAAAATGAACAATAAATTCAAAATTGCCCATATCATTGGAAGAAATGCTAAACTAAAACAAAGATCTGATTCCAAGTTCTACAATTTACCATGTTTGCAAACATGGAAAACTCCTCATGTGGAAAATGGACATCCTTATAACCACCCACATAGAGTCACTGAGAGGTTCTTTCCTATGAGGGTTGGCATCCCTGAGGTGCTAATCAGGGAGGGAAGAGTCCATTCATAGTATGCAGGGGATATTTAACAAAAGGAATTTGTTCCATGGAAAAGATAATTGTTGAGAAGTGAGAATGAAAGCAAGAACTTACCTAGAGATTCAAACAGCAAGAAACCATTACCACTTTTCGGCTAAAGAGACAGAGGAAAGGCCAGTGATGGAGCAATCCTGGAATGGGCATCAATAAGCAGACAGTGGGGCTGAGTGGACCCATCAGAGGGAAGGTGGAGCCATAACAGAAATGTAGCTGCTGTCTAGACACTTTGCAGGACAGCTGTGGGAGGGGACTGTGGACAGGATAGAAATACTGTGGTCTCTCTTTTCTTCCCTGCTCTTCAATATTTTACAGTAGCTACTGTAGGCAAAATCAACCTGGAGCCAGGTGGAAATTCAAGCAGTCTCAAAATTTAGTCTGTAGGAATCATCTGTGGAGGGAACATGTGCCTGCCCCCCACCACTAATCACGGGTTCCATAGGCACAATTCTACGGTTATTATATATAATTATCACAATAAAGTCACAGAGAGCATGAGAGATAGAAGAAAGATAGAAATAATGGAGTCAGACACATTTCATGGTAGCAACGCTCACCTCAGCCCCACATGGTGGAGAGAGGGGGAGGGGAAGGAGGACAAAGGGAAAGGGAACAGGGGAGTGAGGATGGGAGAGGAGAGGGGGAACTGATGAGAGGTCAAGGGGGGAGCCCAAGAGAGAGGTATTTATTGTTAACCCAGGCCTATATACCTTTGGGGGGAAGTGCAAGCCCACTAATTACAGGTAAAGACATACATCACAGGAAGGGGTTGCACTATAGGTTATACAGCAATGAGAGGTGGACAATCTAGGGATGTATACACAGTAGGAAGAGAAGGGATTGGGGGTATACATGTGACAAGAAGGGCAGATCCTAGCTTCAAGATGGCAGCCTACCTTTGGATGTCACTGAGCCAGTTTGATCTGTTCTTTGGATCTCCATAGAAACCATTATCAGTAGGGTGTAAACTCCACCTACAGACACTAAATCAATGACTGTAAGTCTTTAGGGAGAAGTAGCCCATTGTCTTTAACAGCAGGAGGTGGCCCTACCAGTCCAGACAGTTGTTTGGCAACTGACTGCCTTCAGGGAGGTAACTTGACAATCATTTATCATTAGCTGCAAGCAGTGTCCTAAGTCTAACACATATTTGAGGGAGACGACTTGGGAGAAAGATTTCCCACAATCATCCTTCAGTCCTCTACTTTCAGAACAGAACAGAAGAGCTAGAATGGCTCCAGAGGACCAGCCCACAGGGGGTCTTGCTCAGGTTCTTCCCTTTGTCAGTCGAACCTGCCCTGTACGACTACACTCAGCATAAATGTCATTCTTACAAGAGAGTCACCTTAATCATCTGAACTACAGCTAGTTACTCTCCTTATTATCCTCTCTGATATACCTCATATAGATTCATTGTTTTTGCCTTCTTAACACTTGCAACTGCTTGCAAGTATATGCTTGATCTCTCTATGTGGCCACGTCGTAATATAACTACAGTAATTATCAGAGTTGTGAAACACCATAAACAAACATGTTCATAATATATTTGTATGAACCTTAAGCTTGCAACTTGAAAGTAGCAAAGTTTTTCCCAGTTTGAACTGTCCATTTTCTGTAGATAATCAATTCAAAATTCAATCATCTCTAGAATCTCTTTCCTCTGTCTAATGACAAAATTGGACTAATATGTAACATCGTGATAAATGGAGAAAAGATTGATGTTGTCAAGGATTTTATGTTGTTTGGACCCACATCAGTGCTCATGCAAGCATCAGCCAGGAGATCAAATTGCTTTAGATAAATCTGCTGCAAAAAACCTCTGGAAAGTGTGGGAAAGCAAGGATGTCCTTTTGAGGACTAAGATACTCCTGACCCAAGCCATGGTATTTTCAATAACTTCATATGCATATGAATGTTGGACATTGAAGAAGGAAGACAGAAGAAAATCCAATACATTTGAACTGTGATGTTGGCTAAGAATATTCAAGGGACCATAGACTGCCAAAAGAGCAAACAAATCCATCCTGGAAGAAGTACAGCCAGATTGCTCCTTAGAGGCAAAGATGACAAGACTTTATCTCATCTACTGTGTATGTGATATCAGGAGAGGTCCGTTCCTGGAGAAGGGACATGATGCTGAGTAAAGTGTGGGGCAGAGACAGAGGAAGCTCCGATAAGATGGGTTGACACAGTTGCTACAACAATGGGCTCACACATAAGCACGATGGTGAGGATGACACAGAACTGGGTCGTGTTTCATTCTGTCGTACAGAGGGTCACTATGAGTTGGACCCAACTCAAAAGCATCGAACAACAATAATAACAAGGATTTATCCTCCGCTTCTCCTTTCTAAGAGTGTATGTAGGTGCTGAGTTGAATTTATGCGTCTTCTTAATACATGTCCCTCAAATACATGCTGTCTTCTAGCCACTGCAATCGCAGTTGACCGCTTTGCACTGAGGCTTACTCAGGTGCGACTGAACTCACCTGCTCTGGGCTGATGATGACCAGAGAAGGGGCATTTGCTGTCAGGCAGGAAGCCCCACCTTCTAGAATCTTTTATCTCAACATCTGGTCTACTTTGTCCTCTCAGAAAATTTGCTCTTAGCCAATGCTGGCAGTAGTGGTTAAGAAATATATAGAGTTTAAATCTTTATACAGGGAAGCTGCTCCCAGGCAACTTTTTCAGTAATCAAAATCCATACATCCTGGGTCAAAGGATTTTAAAATCTGTGTTACAGATACTTTATGCCTTCTTCTGTTTGTTTGTTTTGAAATTTTGCTGAAGATCATTTTAACAAGGGTTGCAGAAGAACATCAACAGAAAGTTGCCAGAAATTAAATCCTTGGCTGAAAAGTGAGAATACCAGAAAGATGCTTACTTGTGTTTTATTGACTATGCAAAAGCATTCAAATTTGTGGATTTTAACAAACAATGGCTAGAATCCAGAACCCTTTATTGTGCTGATGTAGAACTTGCACATGGATCAAGAGGCAGACTTTCAAACAATACAGGGGATACTGCATGACTAAGGATCAGGAAAGTTGCTTCAGGGCAGTACTTATTCAATCTGTATGCTGGACTATAAGGAGAATGAATGCAGCATCAGTATTGAAGGGAGGCTTTGTAACAACTGTGATATGCAAATGACCCAACCCTTCTTGCTGAAAGTGAGGAGGACTTGTGGCACTTGCTTATGAAGATCAAGGATTGTAGCCTTCAGTACAGATTACAACTCAATATAAAGAAAAGCAAAACGCTCACAATAGGTAGTATTGTCAGGTGCTGTCGAGTCAGTTCCAAGTCATAGGGAACATAGCTACACCGCCAGATCCTGTGCCTTGGGCCAGCCTCACAATTGTCCTCACCTCCACCACTTGCCTGTCACTTTGTTGTACTGTGGTGCCTTGTGCTTAGCTATGATGCTGAAAGCTATGTCACTGGTTTTCCAAAAATACCAGCAGGGTCACGACAGTGCACAGGTTTCAGCAAAGCTTCCAGACTCAGAACAAATGACGAAGAAGGGACGGACAGGCTGTCTACTTCTGAGGAATTAGCCACTGAAAACCCTGTGGATAGCAGAGAAACAATATATGATTATGTTAGGTACTATGAGCAACGGAGGTAAAATTGACGTTATCAAATATTTCATCTTGCTTGGATCCGCAATTAGGTACTCAACACTCAAGAGATCAAATGGCACATTGCATCAGGTAAATCTGCACAAGACTTCTGTAAAGTGTTCAAGAACAAAGAGGTCACTTTGGGCCTGACCCAAGCCATGGTATTTGCAATTGCCTCATGTGAATGGAAAGTTGCACATTGTAAAGGAAGACCAAAAGACACCCTGCATTTGAATTATGATGCTGACAAAGCACATTGAAAGTACTGTTAACTGCCAGAAGAACAAATGTGTTTAAGGAGTGCAGCCAAAATATTCATCAGAAGCGAGGATGGCAAGACTTTGTCTTAGGTCATTTCGTCATGTGAGCAGGAGAGACCAGTCTCTGGAAAAATGACATCATGCTTAAAGTAGAGGGGCAGCAAAAAAGAAAAAAACAAAAAACAAACCACTGCTCACAAAATGGATTGGCACAGTGGCTGCAAAAATAGACGGAAACAATTACAAGGATGGCACAGGACCAAGCAGTGATTCTGCGCATATAGGACAGTTATAAATAAGAACCTATTTGAAGGCACTTAACAACAACAACAACAACAAATATCCTCATCGACAAATTCTGCATGATTTCTTTTCCAGGAATTGATTTCTCCTGATGTGTCCAAAGTAAGTTTGACAAAGTCTCGCCATTTTTGCCTGTAAGGAGCAGATTCTGGCTGTACTTCTTCCAAGCTAGATTTGTTTGTTCTTTCGGCAGAGCATGATAGTAATTCCGAATTCAACCCTCTTACTTCTCCACTTTCTCCTTCTTTTCCTCCTTTCCCTTCCTCTCCCACAACAAAGCCTAGATTTATAAACCAGTCTTCCCGTTTGACTTAACTTTAAAAAAAACCCAACAAGAAACAACAGATTTATGAATGTGCAGTTTAAGAGTAAAGTTAAACATTTTAACATTTGTAGGTATTATTTCCACTCTATATGGTTTATATTGTCTGTCAGCCCATAATACATTGTTGCAAAGTATGTTCTCTATCCGTTCCTATGCCAATTGTCTAACTTCTGGTGGTTTCTCTCTTGCTGCACAGCTCTGAGATGCTGTAGACTTCAGAGCCAATCATGACCGCATTCTACCAACACATACTCCCGTCCCGGAAGCATACACCATCAATCACTGATCATTATGGTCTTCTCTTTCACTTCTTTACACCTCAATAATTATATTTGGTAGATGAAAATCAGTGTTAGAGAAGCCAGTTTGCTACCTAGAAACTTAATTCATCTGCCCAGGTGGCAAAACAGGAAGAAATATATACTGAAAAGTATAGAAAATACGTAACAATTCAAGACTAACCACAATGACAAAACAGAACAGAGATAAACCACAATATGAAATAAAAACACAGAAAATATTAAAAACCAGATAGAGCTCAAAATGTATCAGAAGGGAGATCAAGTGAAAATATTTGAACTGTTCAGGTCAGATTTATCATTTTAATCTACTGTTATCATCTTTCCAATACTCTTTGTCTGATAACCAAGTTATTCCCATTCCTCAATTATGGTTAGAGGAAACTGTTGGAGACATTCCTTGAGTAGACCCTGCAAACGTAATTTGGGTTTCCACTGTCATCCATAGTCTTCCACAAACAAAAATCTCACAATTTAAGCTCTGATACTATTCCTTCCTTTGGATTTGGATTATCTAATTTACAGTCCTTAGATCACAGATGCTGGTGTGCTTCTTCAATGTGGACTTAATTGATGTCTCATTTAGATGGATGCTTGTTTAGATACAAGCCTTTAAGACCCCAGGCATTATTCTATCTGATAGCTGGACACCATCTAATTTCTTCACCACACTTTGCTATAGCACCCGTGTCTTCTTAGTTTCTTTCATGAGGCTGAGTATCAATCAGAGCCGTGTGTTAAGAATTAATTGATTCTAATATAATCTATACCAGTAGTATAGTACATAACTAACAAGTAAGCAAATGAAAAAAGTAAATAGAAATTTTAAATGAATAGACAGTAAATTAATAAGGCGTAGCCAAAGAAATGTAACAAATTTGTTAACTAGTCTGTGTTTCTTACCCACAGGAAGCTCTGGTCACTGTTGCTTTTTATATAATTGAAATAAGTAAGAGAAAATAAAAATAATCAAAGCCAAAATTTGAAAAGTGAGATATATTCAGTTAATATGGTACTTCTGGCCATAATTCCTTATGGAGTGTATTATTACTTTGGACTCTATGTCTGTGTCTATGATGCCATTTTGGAGGAAATCATCTGACTCATAGTGACCCCCTGTAGGTTTCCAAGACTGTAACAGTTTATTGGACTGAAAAGTCTTGTCTTTCTCCCAGGGATCTGCTGGTGGCTTTGAACTGCAACCACGGGGATCACAGCCCAACTCTCAACCATGACACCAGTTTTCTTACAGGTATCTTTATAATCACTTACTTGGAGGGTGTGACTTTGTTTTCTTTGAGAGCATGATCAACTAAAATATTAAAATAATTGTTGAGAATATTTTTATATTACATTATGATTACATGGGCACTTGCAATCATAGTCATGAGAAAGGAAAAAATTAAATTAAGTTTAAAAGTTTAAACAGTACCAAATAAACCTTCTCTTAAAAATTTGAGAAAGACAATTTTGCAACATTTTAGAAAAACTCACATTAAAGAAAAATCAGATCTGATTCTAACGCTTTTGCACAGATGACATTTGGCTGTCTGGAAAAATTACTGAAACAGACCCTTCCATTTCACACACCCCTAAAATAGTAAGGTTCTCTTCCAACTGAATGAAACATTTTGTTTTCTAATGGATGACTTAGCCTTTACCTGAGATTTTAGAAGATAATAACTCTGGTCTTCTAACACCTAAAGAAACCATCAACTTTTCTCTTTAGGAAATGTAGTCCTAGAAGCAAATGTATCTCTCTGTGCTTCGCACCCCGGTGTTTTACCTACAAGTTCAGTCTCTGGAGAACCTATGGATGTTGTTTTCTACATATGCCTTTGGCTACCACTTCCAGCACAACCCCTTTTTCCCAACTGCTCTTCTCAGCTTCTGAACTAAATCAAAGAGAGCTGACCCTTGTACATCGGAAGCACTGTAAGATAGATAGTCTAAAACAAAAGTCGACATTCCGTCGAAAAGGTGACCTGCTCATCGCCAGTCGACTGGTTGAGGAAACAATATAATTACTGATGGTAATTTTGCCAAGAAATTTTCATTCAAGAGGTATTTGGACAGATATAGAATTATAAATCAGACATGTGCCTTTATCTATACTAAAGCGAAAACACTCTTTTTAAATCATATAAGGACTAGTTATTAGTGGTTCTCAAATACAGGTTATCTCCTTACTGTACCAATTTGTTTTTCCAGAGCCCAGCCAGTGTGATATGAAAGATGAATAACTGGGAAAAATCATATTTTGCCACAGTCCTTTTTTGGACAAGATCTTACCTTAAAATGTGTGGGGTCAGTTTACAACTCAACAGGGATAACTCAAGAAAAAAAAGGAAACCAAAAATTCTGAAATCAAAATACAGTAATACTCATATGGTCATCTTAGAAATAAAACCTTTCTGTCAAAATGAAACAAAAGCAAAAGAATAACATGTTGTCTGTGGTTAGAGCCACTCACTTGAACATTGTTTTAGAAGATACTCGAATCCCCTATTGATTGCTCAAACCAGGGAACCAAAGCAAGCCATACTTCTTTTTCATTTGCAGCCTTTGCTGAAGATCATTCAACAATGCTGGCAGCAGTACATTTACAGGGAGCTGCCAGACATTCAGGCTGAATTCATAAGAGGACTTAGAGCAAGGATGGCATGAATTCCACTCAGATTCTTTGGACAGGTTATCAAGAGAAATAGTCCCCCAACAAAGATATCATGCTTGGTAAAGCAGGACTGCAAAAGGAGGAAGACCACTGACACGATAGATGGACACAGCAGCTACAGTAATGGGTTCAAACATGAAAATTGTCAGCTCGGCACAGGATCTGGCAGAAGCAACTCAAAAGCGCATAACTTCAACAACCAAGAATGTCTCTATTTCCATCCGCTCTCTTCTATAAATAAAGTTGATTTAAAAATGCAACTGTTTCCCTATGACTCCTGTGCTTAAAATGCTCAATGGATTCTAAAGATCACATGGATAAAGTCCAAAATACTTAATATGAACTCACAAGATTCTCCTCAATCTGATCCATGCATACTTTTCCAGTCCCATTTTATACCAAGAAAGCTGATCTGGATAGAAGTTGAACTGGGTTGCAGGTCTAATGACTCCATTGGCCAACTGGGAGGGGAAATTGGGAATGACTGTTAACCATCAGAATCATCATTTACCAAAATTAAATGTCTATCCCTTTGTGACCCCATTTTTCAGCCTGCAGATTTCAGCTTCCAAGTAAAAGAGTGAGCTCAAGTGATATAATTCTGTGCAGCTGAGACAGACCCTCAGGACCTGCCACTTGGAGGCCATTAACTTCAGGCCCTCACCTTCCAGCACTAAGGAGGAACTGTATGTTTCTGTCTACTCCTCAGATATACTCTCGTATTTGTATTTGGGAGCAGATCCTCCAAGATTTCCCTGGGCCTCTATTCCTGAGGGAACACTCTGGAAAATCAGTTTATTGGAATGAAATGGTCTCAAGTCTCCAGTTGATACTCATCATATTCCTCCTCCACTATCTAGTCTACATCTCCTTCGTGTTCTTAGACTCGGTTTACCTGGTGTGCAGATGCAAATCCTTGTGATTGAAGTTGGTGGCTCTAAGGTCACCATGCCTTCATTAGCTAGGCTGCTCTAACTAGTCATTTACAGTAGTATTTGAGGAAAGGAGTAACAAGAGGTATTCATATGTATCTCCTGTGGTCCGGTCCAGACACATGCCACTTATGTGTCCTCATAACTATAACCAATGATCCAGGCCAAAATAGTGACTTCCCTTCTGACCTTCTGCTCCAAGGAAACAGGATCAAATATATGTAATTTGGGACCAGGCTTTAAACACCAAAGGTGGGGAGGGGGAATCATATCCT
>NW_022111369.1:10085085-10088360 GCF_000313985.2 Echinops telfairi
TTGCTAAAAAATGTATCACATTGAGGCCTTGGGGTTTCTAATATTTAGAGTGTATTACTGCAAAATTTTCACTCACAAAACTCCCAGGTGGTTGGTGGGAGGGATGTTTTCATTCTCATCTTTCCCTTCTTATTTGGAACACAACCTCATATACGTTCTTGGATTCAATGTATACCCAAAAAAGCACTGGAACTTTTTTTCAAAGCTATGTATTTAGTTGTTTTTAAACAAAACAACCTTATCACCTTTCAAGTACTCTCCATTACACTCACTACATTTGTCAAAACTGTGATTCCATCTTTGAAAACATTTTTTTCAAACTCATCTGTTTGGATGGCTGAGATACAATTGATTTTTCTCCTCACCTCTTCTACGTCTTCAAATCGCTATCCTTTCATGTCCCTCTTCATTTGTAGAAACAAAAACAAGTCGCATAGAGTGAGGTCAAGTGAGTAAGGTACGTGGAACAAGAGAAGCATGCTGCTTTTTGCCATAAACTGGCACACTGAGATGGCTGCATGAGCAGGTGCACTGTCATGGTGGCAAGACAAGTCTCCCTTCTGCCACAAATCAGCCCTTTTTTGTTGCACATTGTGATGCAATCTTTTCAGAACCCCTAAACAGAAAGCTTGATTAATAGTCTGACCTGGTGGGATGAAATTTAAATGCACTATCCCCCTCACAATAAAAACAAAAACCAAAAAAACCCAAATGAACATTGGATTTTTTTGGTATCCCTCATATGTACGGCATCACATCCACACCTCCAAAGATAGCACTTGAGCTGTGCCTTTGGCAGGTAGTTTCAACGCTTTATTCGCATGTCAGATTTGAGGTAGTGCAGTGGGGAATATAACTATTGAGCCCACAGCCAAGGGACCATTTCTGTACCATGGTTGATAGAAAATATGCCTTTGTATGATGCAATGCTCTGTGGACCCCACACCAGTGGATCAAATGCTTAGGCCTTTAAATAACAGACTGTCTAAAACTCTAGAAACAGAAAAAGAAGTTCTATGTCTGTAATATATGTTGATTCTTGACTTTCAGGCTAGAAAAGTCCAAATATAAGTAAATACCTTGTCATGGTGGGGAATTTATCTACTTGAGGAATGATGTCATATTAAGAGTTAAGAATATGCCCCGATGGCTGAATAATTCAATATTTTCCTTTGGTAGTAGCTGAATTAACTTTCAGTGGAAGCCCATGATGTTGAGCCCATTTGTGACCTCCATCTCTGCCATCAGTATTCATGGACATATTCTTCCAGAAATAATTAAAGAATGAAAGAGGCTGGTTAATGTCCAAAAAGATTGGGTTACATGGTTGACTTGTCTCTTCTGTGATGAATATTTTCTAGTGGGCCATAACTAATAATACGATGGTATTTCATTGCCAATCCCACATTTAGCTACATACTTCTACCTCAGATCAACTCATCACCAAAATTCCAATATTTATCTTTCAAATTTATACTATATAAATTTTTCTCTGTCTATAATGTTATATATTCTAAACAGATGCATTTCTTAAAAATATGCCTGTTGTATTGGGAGAATTGTCATCATTATTATTGGGATGATTAATGTTAACTGTCAGTTGTGATAGTGGGTTTGCCAAACACTAATTGGTTTTTTCTATATTATAATATAATTACTTTCCATGATATGTTCTGATGTGATCAGCCAATCAGCTGAAAAGGGAATTTTCATTACCCTGTACTTCTTTCCTTGCCTGATCTCCTGAGGTTTAAGCCTCAGAAATCTTTGACCCATCACTTGACTTAAAAATTTTCGATTCACCAGCCATTGCAATAAAGTTAACCAGTAGAGATATCCAGCCTGCCACCTCACCTATGGACTTGGGACTTTGTAGCCCCCAAAACTGCATGAGACATTTCCTTGAAGTAAACACCTACCTACTACCTACCTACCTACCTACCTACCTACCTACCTACCTACCTACCTACCTACCTACCTATGTGTCTATATTCTTTTAAAAGTTTGTGGAAATTTCCATTACCTTCAATCTCAGTTTTCAAAAAAAAATTTTAAAACCAAAGAAGAAAACTCACTGATATTGAGTGGACTTTAAATCTTGCTGTTGTTAGGTGCAAGCAAGTCAATTCTGACTCATAACGACCCTATGTGCAATAGAACAAACACTGCCTGGTCCTGCACCATGCTAACAATTGTTCTTATATTGGAGTCCACTGTTGAGCCACTGTGTCAATCCAGCTTATTTAGAGCCTTCTTCTTTTTTCACTCCCCCTCCGTTTTACCAAAAATGATGTCCTTTTCCATGGACTGGTCTCTCCTGATAGAAAACACATCCAAAGTATTTGAGACCGTCTCGCCATCCTTTCCTTTAAGGAGCAGCATTCTGGTTGCACTTTTTCAGACAGATTTGTTTGTTCTTTTAGTTACTTTCTCTTATCTTTACCAACTCCATAGCTCAAATGCATCCATTTTTTCCCAGTCTTCCTTATTCAATGCCCCAACTTTCACATGCATATGAGGTAACTGAAAATACCATGGCTTGAGGCAGGCACACCTTACTTAGTCCTCAAAGTAACAACCTTACTTTCCAAAACTTTCAAGAGGTCTTGTGTAACAGATTTACATAAGTCAATTAGTCTTTTAACCTCTACTTCCATGAGAATTGATTGTAGATCCAAACGAGACAAAATACTTGACCACTTTAATCTTTTCTCCGTTTATCATGATGTCACCTATTGGTCCAGTGAAGATTTTTGTCTTTTTTACATTGAGTTGTAATCCATACTGAAGGCTGCAATCTTTGATCTCCATAGGCAAGTGCTTCAGCAAGCGAGTTTGTGTCATCTGCATGTCACATGTGGTTGGCAAGCTTTTATCCAATTATATGTCACATTCTTTTTCATATAATCCAGCTTCTCTAATTGTTTGCTTAGCATAAATATTGAATAAATTAATGAGAGGCTACAACCCTGATGCACACATTTATTTATTTATTTATTGGGGGGCTCTTACAGCTCTTATAAAAATCCATACATCAGTTGCATCAAGCATTTGTACCCATGGTGCCATCATTATTTTCTAGACATTCACTTTCTACTTGAGCCCTTGGGGTCAGCTCCCTTGTTTCCCTTCCTTCCCCCG
Source organism: Echinops telfairi (assembly GCF_000313985.2). Lineage (NCBI taxonomy): Eukaryota > Metazoa > Chordata > Mammalia > Afrosoricida > Tenrecidae > Echinops > Echinops telfairi. The sequence goes on from NW_022111369.1 coordinate 10,088,227, forward strand.
CTTCCCCCCTCATGACCCCTTGATAAATTATAAATTATCATTTTCTTTTCTTACACCAACTACTGTCTCCCTTCCTCGATGCTTTCTGTTGTTCGTCGTACCTTACTCACTTGACCTCACTCTATGCGACTTGT
>NW_022111369.1:10088460-10094522 GCF_000313985.2 Echinops telfairi
GGGGGGGGGGCACCCTGAGGGGGTGGTTATGTGTCCATCATTGTGATCGGTTCCCCCTTCCTCCATTCCTCTCCCTACCCTCCTTGTATTGCTCCCCTTGTTCTGTTCTCTCAGCTGCCTCCTGATCCATGTGCAGGTCCCATATGAGCACAGTGATGTGTTCTGGAGTCCCCATTCTTCTTGAAAATATTAATAGTTTGTTAAAACTCTTTTTAAAATTATGCCTTTGCATAATAAATGAAACACATGTAAACATATTTTTGGTCATCTTTACTTTCACCCAAGATCCATCTGGCATGAACAATGATATCCCTTGTTCCATATCCTCTTCTGAATCCAGCTTGAAGCTCTGGGAGCTCTTCATCAATGTATTACTTCAAGCATTGTTGGATAATATTCAGCAGAGTTTTACGTGCACGTAATCTCAATGATATTGTTCTATTATTTGCACATTTTTTGGTTCACCTTTTTTTTGGAAAGGGTACAAATATAGATCTCTTCGTCACTTGGACAAATAGCTGTCTTCCAAATTTCCTGGCAGAGCTGAGTGAGTGCTTCCAGTGCTTCATCAGCCTGGTGAAAGATTTCAATAGGGAGGCCATCAATTCGTGGAACCTTGTTTGGGGCTGATGTTTTCAGTTTAACTTGGACTTTTTCCTTCAGTACCAATGGTTCTTGTTCATATGCTACTTCTTGAAATGGTTGAATATTGACTAGATCTTTTGGAAGCAGTGACTGCATTCTTTACAATTTCTTCTGATGCTTCCTGCATCATTCAATATTATCCCCAGAGAATCTCTCAATATTGCTACTCAATATTCTTGAGTTCATTTAGTTTAAGATATGCTAAAAATGTTCTTCCTTTTGGGCATTCTAACCCTAGATTTTTGTACGCTTCATTATAATATCTTATTTTGTCTTCATGGGCTATCCTTTGAAATTTTCTGTTCAGCTCTTTGACTTCATTTCTTTCATTTGCCTTAACTGATCTACAATTAAGAACAAGTTTCAGAGTCTCTTCTGACATCCACTGTGATGATATTTTCTTTCTCTCTTTTTTCTGTCTTTTTAACAACCTCTTAATTTCTTCACATATGATGTTCTTGATGTTATCCCACAACTCATCAGGTCTTCTGTAATTCATGTTTAATGCATCAACATTTACACTCAGGTCATATTTGTCTCTTGTCAGTTGGTTTCAATTTTCTTCAGCTTCATCCTGAATTTACAGGATGAACTGGGCCCTGTTCTGGCTTTAGCTGCTGATATTGAGCATCTCTATGGTCTCTTTCCACAGATGTAATCAATTTGGTTTCCCAGAGATGTAACCAAGTTTTATTCCATCTTTAGATGGAACACATAGAACTCACGGCAACTCATAACAACTGTAAATCTTATCTGGTGTACAGTCTCATCTTTCTCCCACGGGGCAACTGGTGAGTTTTAACAGCCAACCATCTAATGCTCTCTTGTATATGCACATCTCACTGTTTTTACCTCTTTAAAGAACCGAGACTAAGATAACTGTCTTTACAAGCCACCTCTGAATGAGTCCTAAACCCAGATATTCATTTTGAACTATAGTCACATTCATTCATTCAATCAATGCTATAGAATATTTATTATATATGAACTACTTTACTATAGTGTTTTTAATGGAATAAAAAATGTTAAATCCTTGCTGACTAGTTTATAAACCCCAATAAAACCAAACCCACAGCCATCAAGTCAGTGATAGCTCAGAGTGACCCCTGGTGGGTTTCAGGGATTGTAACTGTTTATGGGATTGGAAAGCCAAGTTTGTTTCTATGTTGCTGCTGGTGGTTTTGAACTACTGACTTTGGGAATTGCAGCCCAACTCATAACCACTACACCACCAAGGATCCTGACATTAGGTAATACTTTAGTAAAGATAAAAAATAAATCCAACATGGTAAGTGACATTAGCAGCATTAATACAGTATTTTGAAGAAAAGGTATGAGGTGTTACCAAAACAGAATGTACTGAGTAGTGGATATATTCTACTAACCTTCACATTGAATCTATAGATTGACAAAGTTTCCCTGATAAAGAAGATTAATGTTGAACCATAGATGTGACTGTAAATTAATAGAGATCAAGCCCAGAATATAATTTGGGAAAGTTGGAAAATAATCCGGAGTACCATAAAAGCAGCACATCAGATTCTGAGTTCATCTAATTATTCTTCTTCAAACATGTGGCTCAGGGTAGCTTGCAGACTCCATCATTGCCTGCCAACAATGGAACAGACTACCACTCTGTGAAGGTGATGGGAGATAGTACCAAAGGTGGGAAAGGAAGCCAGGGAAGAAGGGTGTTCAAAAATAAAGAATCATTAGAACAATGTGTTCCTCAATGATACCGATGTGCGTGTTACAGTTCAGAAACTGTGGTTTCTGGCACAACCTCTTAAAACAAGTCAATTAGGCATAAGTGAATGTTCTCGGCACTGGTCAAGTGATTGGTCAATAATCCAAAAGGGAAATCATGCCTCAAATAAGATTTGAAATTAAAAACAAAAAACTCAAGCTACTCCCAAAGGAAGAAAGCCAATAGTGCTCTCCAAAAGAAGGTGTACTCCCCTAAAATCCTAGCTATCTCTCTGGGCCCCAAGGTCGCTACAAAAGACTTAATGTAGGAGCTCCCCTCACACACCGTGTCCTAAAATGAGAGGATAAATCTAGAGCCCCAGACCGGGAGTAAAATTCTGAGTGTAAACAGTGTTTTCTTTCCTCTAGTTTAGAAATGGAAACAGGAACAGAGAAAAGAAAATCAGCTAACTAAATTCTGAAATTCTAACAAAATTAGCATTGAAACATTTGGACAGCTACATGAATTTATTTTTTCAAGATCCAAAAGTTCTTAAGAAGTCTGGCTACATATATCATGGAAAAGATGCAACTGTGGCATTTCTAAATCTTTCTGGATTAAATCATAAAGGACCTCCTGTATGACTCACGCACCCTACTGATGCGGATGAAAATCAAAGCATGTTTCTGGGTGGATTAGCTTATAGTATTTGAGTGAAAAACAACAGACAAGTCCAGAATTATTATCATGCCTATCCATGGCAAGACAACCATTAAATATCTCTGGCATTAAAAGGCATTTTGTAAAAAGAAAACCTTACCCCAGAGCATGCAAGTTCTTGCCAATGATTGTCAAAACATGCTTTATAGTGTTTATACCAAATTATCAATAATTTACAGGAAAAAACCCTCTAATGTAGGTTCCAGGGAAACATTTAAGAACTTAAAGAAAATATAGCTCCATACGTAACAAGCAAAATAACACTCAGCATTCCATCTTGGAGAAATATGCTATTGAGATTTAGGTAAAGTCACTATTTAATGGCTGTTGGCATTTCAGAGACTAAACCCTCACAAGATTCAAGACATGTCTCTCCATGCCCTGTCTGCCTGTCTATCTGCACTGCACATGCAGACATACTGTCGCTCAAACGTCCAAGCAGCCATGAACGACTAGAAATGAGTCAATACCACAGCTGCCACACTCCTCTGTGATGAAGCCTGACATATGAGACAGCGGTGGCAGAATGAAAGCCGTTATTAATACTTATATCAAGTAAACAGTAACAACACATTTTCAAAAGGAGAACCACTTAGCCTTCCTCAAGTTACCCATGCCTATTTTATGTTGCTGGGAAAGAGTTCATGGCCGATGTCAAATGCCTCTGGCTATTACTACAACGCTAAGGGAGACAGCCATGTTCTCAGGCTTCTACTCTGCCGTGGGGTCTTCTTGCTCATCTTTGTAGCGGCTCCTTCTGGGCTACCCAGGTCTTCAAGACTCTCGGGCTTATCGTGCTACCCAGGCCACCTGGCCCAGGGTGGAAAGGGTGGAATTTCCCACCAGGAATTTTCAAGTGTTGCAACAATGGTAGCTCTGTCGGCCAGCCTCCAACTCAGAGGGACTTAGCTCTCTCTCTCTGGGCTCACAAACCATCTGGCACTGTCTTCAACAGAATAGTCCTGTCTTCTGGATCCAAGGAGTTCTCAGCACAGATACTCTAGGTCCTTGGTCCAAAAGACTTATTCCACTTGAGCCACTTCTTGATGATCGTGAGGTCCTTCTGTGAAGTTAACTCTCTGTCATTTTCATAGCCTGACTCTCCTACCATGACCACAAACTGACCAATCCTTTCAGTAAACCATGTCATTCAATTCCCATAGTTCCAGCTAATCAGTCCAAGACTATGAATAAGAAGGTCCACATAAAAGTGATTCCCTGTATCATAGTATTTTATATCAATATATGGAAATAAATGATCCAATAGATGTTGAATTCCATTAAAATCAACTTTGACACACTATCATTTCTATGTAATATACTGTGTCTATAGAATTCCTTTTAATTATAATTGTCAGGCTGATCTACCTCTTTCCTCAAAACTAACCAGTGTCAGATCTAAATTCCGAATGACAAAACTCACTCCTTTTATACAAGTTGTCACTGCCTCACTAAACAACTAAACATCTATGGAGCTATTCAAATACCAAATAAATGCTTTTCTCCTGGTGATAAGATGAAGTATATGGAATTATTCACTTTAGGCAAAGACTTAATTCTCCTGTAAATCTTCACTAAAACAAAGCAAACAACAATGAACCCCATTTTTGTGCAAGAGAAAACATATTAAAACCATTGTCAAAAAGAAGTATTTAATCCAACTTTTCCAAATTAAAGAAAATGGCTAAAAAGGAATAATGCTTGGTGTGGTGCATGCGTGCGTGCGTGTGTGTGTATGAATTTATTCAATGAATTAATTTAGCAACTTGCACTTCCTAGTTTATTGATTTACATCGTAAATATTGTCTCCAAAGCACAAAGGTTTGTCACTAACAATAGTACACCACGTCCACGTCGGAGCTTAGTGTCTACCATTGTTTGCTATGGAGCTTCCATTTCACATCTGAATTTGACATTTTAAATACTGAACTCCTGTGATTTTTATCAGCAGGAATATGAAAAAGGGAGTATTGAAATACACTTATGAAATATTAGGTTGTTGGTAGAAGTTTTTGGCAGTTAGTATGTTTTAAACCACATTTAACACAAACCCTATGGAAATTTAAATAGTAAAACAAGTTATTATTCCACTTAACAAAAATTCAGAATAAGGGTCAGGTTTCAGGACAGATCACTTCAGCATTACAACACTCTTTTTAAAGCCCCAAGTTTTCGGTATTTCTTCTTTTCTTCCTTTCTTTGACCTCATCCATAGGCTGATAAGTCATTACAAAAGGACCAAGTGCTTACTCAAGACGAGAAAAACAAGAAACAACACAAAACCATGTAGACCACAGTTCTAGGAATATCACTTGTGACTGAGAATACTTTGAGAAGAGGTACCCAGATATTTCATTTCACAGTTCATTAGTAAAGATAGGGTCACATTTATATTCCTGAACCAACAACTAGCAGAATTATTAGTTTACAAAACAACTAGGTTCAGTTTGAGTCCCTCCAAGATACGCTAAAGTAAGGCAACCAGGCACATCTTCTTTTAGAGGGCTGTGGCTCTATATGGGACTGCTGTAAGCATGAATAAATTCAGGATTAATTAGGAGGCTGGGAGAAGTGAATTGTGGATAGGCAGCCAAAACATCCATCATCTTTTAAGGCAAGGAAAAAAAAGTTTAGGTAGATATTGTTGAGGGAGTGAGGATCAAGGAGAGAAAGTTTAGTTTATGTTAATATGATATTTCTTTTTGTAGAATAAGATTAAAGACAAGTAAAACAAATGCCCATTTAATAGAGATTAAATCAAAGGCAGTGCATCTTTCAATAATAAATATGAATCAATATTGAAAAATAACTGAAAATTCCAGTCCCACTAATCAATGTATAAATAAGGAAATATAATCTTAAGGGATATTAAATTGTTTAAGATCAAATAAGGATTAGTTATAGATATAATGTCCTTTTCTCAACAATATTTTAGATTTATATCATTGGCTAAATTATAGATTCTGGGCCCACACTTAATTCTAGCCCCAATCTAAGAACAATTAATTCT
>NW_022111369.1:10096549-10099111 GCF_000313985.2 Echinops telfairi
GGTATGCTCTTATGTCTGCTCTAGCAAGAGGCATGATGAATCTTATTTTCTGGCACTTGTGAATCTTTTTGGAAATTAAGTTTTTGTTATTACCAAAAATCGACATCAACTATGTGTCCGCTCCTGTGTCAAATGCCTTTTGGTCAATTGTTCCAACGCCTAAAGGGAAATTTTAGAATCTCCCTCTTATTTTTTTCAATGAATTAAAGTCTGAACTTTCTCTAGACTACTTTCTGATCAAATTGGTTCCAGATCAGGGATTTAGAAAGTTTTGCTTATTTAACTCTAAAATTCTTCCCATCATATTAATATTGCTCCAAAGGTGTTTTGTCGAATGTTGAGTCTAATTGATCTTTCATGAAAAGTAAACAGGACTTAAGGGAAAGATGTTGCTTTAGACTTCTTTCTTGTAAATTAAAAATGCACAGTGTGATGTTAAAATATGGAAATCCTACAAAAGCAGAAAGTTTCATAACTGGCACTTTCTGCTGTTTTAAGATTAAACCCCATTTTCACATGACATGTGCTGATACTCAAAGAAAAAAATACTTGGTTGCACCACTTTGGGAAATTCTGCTCTATGTTATTTGACATTGGATTGTTAATGCATGTTAGCAATCAAGTTACATTTGAATGATGATAGTAATATGCAATTATATTTTAAATATGTAACCAGTTTTGGAATCTCAATGTGAAATGCTTTTATTTTCCATTTGCTGTGCTCAAATGGTCCTTTCATTCCCAATGAACAGCCAGTCTTTCCCAACATCTTGCTCAAATTTTCTCATGTCACTCATGATTATGTTTCACATTTAAAAGTTAGTCTTAAAGAATGACAGACAAAAGCAATGTGACAGACAAAACGGACAAAATAGTTGCTTCCATAAGAAGATCAAAGTATTAAAAGACATTTGGCTATCTATTGGAAATAAAAGATAGAAGCTGTAATTTGTTATTATCAGGGATGACAGAGATGGCAAAATTAGAGATTATCTAGCTATTAAAAGGATAATAAGAGAGTATGCAACAATGTATATAATATGGACAAATTCCTAGGAAGACAAAAACAGTCAAAGTCCTGTCAGAAAGTAATAAATCTGAAGAGTCCTATCACCATTAAAGAAATTTAATTTGTATTTAAAAAACCATTCCATCAAGAACATTACAGGTCATATGGGTTCAGTGGGAAATTCTAAGGAAGAACTAATTCCAATTACATGTAACAATTCCAGAGAACTGGAGAGGAGGAATGTACCATTCACTCTGTAAGAGAGCAATACCTGGGTACCAGAACTCAACCAAGTTCAAAATCCACGGGCAGTGCAGAGGAATACTCCGCAGGACCCTAGTGTCAAAAATTCTAAGTAGTATGTGAACAAAATAACCTAACAATGCATGGAAATTATAATACACCATGGCCAAATGTAATTAATTGTAGAAATGATAAGCAAAAAAGTCAATGTAATTAATAAGATTCAGACATTAGAAAAGTAGAACCACTTGGCCATTTAAATAAATGTAGGGGGAAACATTACTAAATTTTTTAAAAGTATTCTTGACACTGGAGATGTGCCAGCAGGTCCACATGGAAGACTCACACCAGCCCATGTGATCCAAAGGTTTTAAATAGTATAATGGAAACATGAGGAAGGGAATGATGTCAGATATTAAATTGTGAACACCTGGTTTTCAGAAGGCGGATGTGGATAACAGGTGAAGCCCAATATCCATTCACCAAGTCCATACCTAGATTAAGCCTCCAGTAACTGCTCTCTGACCACAGTCGGGGATCTGAACAGCCTTGTTAACACAGAGATCATAGTAACGTCCACTATGGTAGATAAAGCTCGGTTAAAATATAGTATATTGTTTGATCTCCCTTTTGACCCATTTTAAAGCTGTTTCAGTTATGAAAAACAAAACAAAAAGCCAAGGCGGGGGTGTCAGGGGAGGGAACACACCTGGATTACACCTCTGGTGACTTCTCTCACACCATGGACAAAGGGAAGCAATTTCAGTTTCTCCTTCTTAATGATCATGCCAAATTCATGAGTAATTTGGATCTTCCTTCACTTAGCTTGAGTAAGGAAAGAAGGAATGCTTGTTCCCAAGAAAATACTTTACTTCACAGTGGCTGTGATAACTACATAATTACCAAACATATCTTGTGATTTTTCTGGAGAATGTGGCAAATTTATATCTCCCAGAATTGATAGCATTTGCATGAGAATGAGTTTTATGAAATGGAATACGTGCAAAGTGAAGAATTCTACTTTTGTTTATTACCTATTAAAACCTATAATATGTAATTTTCAGTGTCCTTTCCAAAGCTGCAGGCTATATTTATGTCCAGGAAGAACACAGAAGCCAGTGTTAGAGATAGTAGATTCTAACAGTTTGTTTCCTTAGATGAACACATAGACTTGAGGCTCCTATACCCCAAACTCGATCCACATTAAATTTAATCCCAAAGCCAAACCTTCAGCCACCTAACCAATTCCAACTCCTAGAAACTTGATGTAGGATGTCTGAGATTGTAACTCTTTATGAGAGCCTCATATC
>NW_022111369.1:10099854-10137094 GCF_000313985.2 Echinops telfairi
ATAAACGAATTTCCAACTTTATATGGAAAGGAAAGAGGCCCCGGTTCCTAAAGCATGAGTGAAGTAGAAGAGGAAAATAGGAGACTTCATAATTCCCTGTCTCAGTAGTCCCTAGATAGCCAAAGTAGCCAAACAGCCTGGCACTGGTACAGGGAGAGACACATAGCCCATAGAGCGGGTGAGGACCTGGAAGTTAATCCATCCAGCTATGGACAGTTGATCTTCCATAAATAGGATATTTAGCAAATGGTGCTGGCAAAACTAGATGTCCACTGAAGAAACATGAAACAGGATTCATATTTCACACCATACCTGAAAACTAACTCAAAATGGATCGAATGCATAAATACTAAATCAAAACCTATAAAGTACTTAAAGATAGCACAGAGATAAAGATCAGAAATATGCATAGTTCACACTGTCTCCTAAGTCATTTTATAGCTCTAGACCATAAAGCTTTGTCATGTACAATATTTCATGTTCTCATTTTTGGGCTGGTAGAGTGACCCCTGGAAGCCATGTGCTGAAAATGGCAAAACTAGAAGTTAGATTCTTCTTAGAAGAAAACTGTCCACCTAGAAATACTGACAATTTTCTGACACATAAGTGAAAACTAAAATTGTATTATATGAATCTACTGAAAATAAGTGAGTTTGTTGGTTACAATTGTTACCATTACTCAAAACCAATATGCCATATGAGGATAAAGATTATGTGTGTCTTTTCCCAGTCCTCTTGCTCATTGCTGGCTGAGGGTGGGGTATATTTTACCCTTTAACAAAGCCCTGTCACAATATGACTGATTTCAAAGTAGGATACTTAGAATATCTCATTCACAGTTTGAGGTCTTAACCACATTTCTGGGACACAATTACTTTCCCAGTCAGAATTCCCTAACATATTTTAAAAATAGATAACAGTGTTAAATAGAGGCACTGGCTCAGTGGTAGAATTCATGACGTCTATGCAGGAGGTCAAGGCTCAATTCTAGGCCAATGTACCTGAAGTATAGCCACCGCACATCTGTCGCTGCAAACTCACGTGCTGCTATGATGCTGAATATTTTTAGTGGTGCTTTCAGATTGAGGGGCCTGATGGTGTGCTTTCAGAAACCAACCACTAAAAAGCCTATGGGTCACATAGGTGCAACCTACAGCTGATCGAGGGCCTAACAAAGGGCCCGACAAGGTTCCGTTCTATTAGGGTCTCCAGGAGTTGAGGGCTGACTCCTTGGTAGCTCATAGCAACAACAATAAATTCGATGCGAAGGAAAACTCACATTTATTAATCATGAAAACAATCCAAAGTATCTGGGACTCAACTGGGAAGTGTTCTATTGTTTATGAAGAAATCAGGGGGCTATGCTTTTATCGAGAGAGAGAAAACCATGACTCCTTTTATAAAGAGACTCACCACATTTCAAGACTGAAGCCACAGCCCAGCTATCGACACTATGAGGGACCTTGAGCTTGGAAATAAGATTCTTTCCTCCTATCTTCTATCCAGGCTCCTGGAGAATTAATGTCGAGGGACTAGGAATAGCAACCTTGCTTAGATAATTAACATCATGCTTCTTGCCTGCTCATTGTCCCTAGAAAAAAAAAGAAAGTTAAATTTTGTGTCTTTGAAGTAATGTATCTGATAGTGCTGAAAAATTATGATCAAATTCAGATGGTTTGCCTTCTATGACAGCTAGAGATGAGCCCTATTCTGGCATTAAATAGGAAATGTGTATACTTAGCAGTGAAGGACAGCAGCGAGCATGGGGTAACTTCTGAACACATGACCCCATGCAGGAGAAGAGATAGAAGGGTGGCCAATGGATAATGATGACATATCACCAAATATCCAAAAATAAAGCCATAAATACATATTAGACCTGAGATAATCTTCTTTTATTGGCCCTAGCATTAGACAGATGCCACAGTTTTCATAAGATGGTCCAAATTTATGACAATCAACCTGGGCTGATTTTGATAACAAATCTTATGAACATTCTGTAGTCTAGAACAAGGATCAGAAAACGTCACTGCTCATGATCCAAATGGGGCTCTTTTGGTATTATATGTGGCTCTGTTTTAAAAGATTTAAAATGTAAAGGATATTATTCAGCTAAGGGTGATTTAATTTGTTTGTAAAAACATATTTATGGATCTTGAATAATTTTTAAATTGTTGTGAGGGACAGGATTTATTCTTCCATCTCAAAAGTTTGCCAATCCCTGCTCTGGGTCCCTGTTTCCCAAAGTAGGCAATATCTCCTCCCAGGGGCACTGGAATGCTCAGAGGGGCTGCAAAAACAGATGCATACACTTTATGCTGGATTGTGGACTATAGAACAAACGTTTTTAATTGTCTGGGACGAGGTGTGTGTGTGTGTGTGTGTGTGTGTGTGTGTGTGTGTTTACATAGACAAAGGGCAGAAGGAAAGCTTTTTGGAAATCTTTAATGAAATTTTCATTTTGTGGACATGCCCCAGAAATATCATGACTTCTATTTTTCTTGGTTCCCCTTAAGAGTAATGATAGCTTTTGAGCTACCCTGGTGAACTGCTTTCAAACTATCCTACTAAAGCATACGTTGAAAACTCAGAGTTGCATATAGACTGGATCTTTTATTTGTTCCTCTGGGTTTCACAACACTTGCCCTGTCCAGAGCAAAGAAAGCCAGGATTGTTAGCCAGAGCCTGCGTATTTAGATCAGTGGTGGTTTGTTGTAAAACAGCAATTCTTTTCAGCAACAGAATGAAGACTTTGCTCTATAAAGCATGCTTGACTGGGTGAGCTTCCTTGCTTGCTCAACCTAACAATATAAAGAAAAATCAAGGTGCTTTTCTCAGCTTCTACCTTAACTCAGCAAGAACTATAAAGTGATGTAGGTGACAGTGTGATGCATGCACGTTTCTGATCATTAGGGCAGTCATATTTGAAAATGGGGTAGATCTGTACAGTTTCAAAAATTAATGTTACTTCTATTAATATTAAATAATTGCTTCAGAATCATGCAAATCAAAGGGGACATCACACACGTGACCTTAAAACGTGTCCCTTCTCTCTTGACAAAAGCAATTCTCTCTCATGTACACCTTGCTCCTGAGCTCACACTGAAACTTTTCAGATTACTCTCAGCTTTCCTTGAGACAATCTCCAACGGACTCTAAGAAAGGAAATCAGACCAAAGTGACGGCGTAAAACAAAATTATGGCTTGTACACCACGTAAATCAAGCAAATGAAGAAGCATGGACATTCTTCCCTTCTGGGAAGAAAAGAGAACTCTACTACAGGTGGGAAGAACTCTTTTAACTGAATTATTAAATGCACTGGGTCTCCAGATAGCAGCTCCACTCGGTACTCTGCATGTGAGAGATTGGACAAGTAGACTTTTGGCTGATAGAAGGTCTCTGACTTAAAAAAAGAGAAGACAACAAACCAGCAGAATGGCAGAGACCCTGTAAGAACAGTTATCCTACCAACCGGGTGTGAAGCATCGCAGGCAAGTCTATGCGCATCCATTAACATTGGCACAAGTAAAAAAAGTAATGATGTGATCAGAGAGGAAAGCACACCAAAATCTTGTTGGTGTGGCTATTTTTATGTGCAGAAAACTGGGAATGATTGAGCCAATAAGAGAAAGATAACAGAGGTTACTCTAAATAACATGTTGTTGACATCTTATGTTCTCCCAAGAAATTAGAGGACACTATTGGATCCAGGAAATGCAAAGCGCGGTAATGATTCTACAATGAAAATTATAAATGATCCCACAGATGAAGCAAAATAAGAATGTTTCAACATTTTTACAGCTGATAGAAGTTGGTGACTGTATCACATTTTATATTCTCCTGGGCAACTTTCACTCTGCCTTTCCTCCATCATGACAACAGGAAGCAGGATTATTCTTCACTTGGTCCATAATGCACGATAGTATCTGATGACTTACGGAGATAATGAACAAAACGGTGTATAATGTTGTCTTCCTGTTCTCATTCCTGCACCATAATGCCTCTGGCAGCCAGTGCTGCACTGTGACTTGATGAGTAGCTCCAACATATTCTGAGACATGTTTCTGACGATGAACTAAATTGAGGGTTAAACTTGTGTGCGACCCTTACCAGAGAAAAACTCTTTCATATTCTTTCGTGAAAATCCTTCTCATTCATTTTTCTTAGGACTTGTGCACAAATATCCCTGAGAAGATGTCCAGAGCAATTTGGAAAGTGAGCTGTTAGTGGCCTGAAGGATTTATTTTATCTGCTTTGTCTGGGGGAGTTAATTGACTTGCTTGAACCTGTAGTTACTAATCTATAAAATGTGCCTACTTCACATGATTTTATTGTTTTTTAGAAGAAATGGGATATTATAAAAAGCATACTTTTCTCAGTGCCAAATTAAGACTTTGGTAAATGTTTACTATTATTATTTTAATATTTCATCCTTCTAAAATCTCCATAATAACTATGTTGCAACTGCTGATGGTCATCTCTCAGTTTTCTCACATTTCCTTCAACTACATTGAGAGCTCACACTAAACTTCCAATCATTTATTCTTAAGAAATCCTACATTTCTAAGCATTCTCTTGGATTCCTCTTTTTCCCTGAATTGACACACCAAATCAAGAATGTCTAAGCAGTGGTTCTCAACCTTCCTAACACCACAACCCTTTAATACAGTTCCTCATGTTGTGGTGACCCCCCTAACCATAAAATTATTTTTGTTGTTACTTCATAACTGTAATTTTGCTACTGTTAGGAATCGGGCAACCCCTGTGAAAGGGTCATTTGACCCCCAAAGGGGTCACGACCCACAGGTTGAGAACCAGTGCTCTATTGATACATGTTGATCTACTTCTTCTTCCCAGCTACATTAGCAAGACCCAGGGCCAAGTTCCAAATTATTCTCCCTACTTCCATTTTTAATCCTCTACAATCTCTAGTCCACACAGCAGACAAAGCGAATTTAGAAATCCAGATTATGTTAGATCATTCATATTCTAAAATTTTTCCTGTGTTTTTGAATAAAGCCAAGACAATACTTCTTCATTATTATAAAATGTATCTCATGATTCGCCGCCAGACTTTTGTACTAAATGCTTTCTCCAGAAAGGATGCTCTTCCATATGATATGTTTTCTTTCCTTTTAATTCTTAGTCTAAATGCAATGTCTTCTTTGGTCTTCTATGACCACTCAACCACCATCCTTTCTTTTTTAGTTTCTCAAAACAACAAAGGTCTGTATGATGCTATTTTTGCTGAAAACAATGCCGCTGGAATGTCCAATACCAGCAGTTACCCACGCTAGGCTTGTCTCACCAGAGCTTCCAGATTCAGGCAGATCGAGGCCTGGGAACTTACATCTGAAAATTAGTGTATCACAACAGACTATCACTGGATGCAGTAGTTTAAGACAAGCCCAGTAGATTGGAAGGCAGTCAATATACATGAGAATGAATTAGAGGATGTCCAAGATCATGAAGATGGAGCAAGGCCAGACCATGTTTTATGTCGTTGTACATGGGTGACACGAGTGGGTTGATGCAACAACAACTAATAATAATCGCATTGCCACTGATGATGACGAGTGTCTCAGGTGCTCTTGTTCCAAGTACCTACGGAATCAGTATTTATGATCATGTCCAATATTCTTATTTCTGGTTGCAAAGTGCTATACCCCATCCTACAATGACATGTAATTTAAAGGGCAAATGTAAGTGTGTGTATCCCTTGATTCCTTCTGGGATGCAATTCTCGTTTGGGGTTATTTCCAGCTCATGAAATGTAGTCTACAGTGGCATTCAAAGAAATGATATAATCCCTTTTTAATTTTAATTTTTCCAACAAATGCATTCTAACTTTATGCTGTGTAAAAACAAACGAATGAGAAAATGTCTTGTGAGTTATTCTAAATTGTGTTGAAATAAAATGTATATGCACTTCTTCCCACAGGGCCTACCACATGCCAGTCATGCTTTGTAGGATCCTCAGAATATTGAGCCGAGTAAACAGAATGACTTGATCTTTTTCCAACTATATTTTAGCAGAGTGAGATAAATTATAGTTAAACAAATAAATGGGGAAAAAGAATAAATGAACAAGAGAAATGTGAGGCAAAGCAATGTGGTAAACCGTGATTTCTGCAAAACCTAATATACATTAGCAAAGCTTCAAATAAACTGGCTACCAAAAAAGAAAAAAAGCAAAGGATTCTAGTGACCAACATTTCCTTGACTGCCTACCTTTACAAGCATATTGCTTAAATGTCATGATTAATTTCTCTCCTTTTTTTTCTTTTTAGGTTACCCTGTGATGTTTCCCTTTAATACACTAGGAAACCCTGCTGGTGCAATCTTCTATGGCACTAGGGTGCTGCTATCTGAAGCGCTGGAAGTTCAAGACCATTCATAGTCACCTTGGGAGAAAGAGCTCACTGGGAACTTCTAGAAATACAACCACTGTAAACCCTATGGAGCAGTTTTATGCAAACGCCCATGGAGTGGCCAACGGATGGAGGCATTGGGAGGGCAGCTGGGTTTGGGTTTTGTCTTGTTTTTATTTCAAGTGAAGTCTGTGTTGCTTAATGGATGGCTTCTTTCAAAAATGAGCTCAAAAGTGCACATTGCTCAATCAAATAAATCCTGCGTCTCTGTAACATATTTCATTGTGTTTCTGTGAATTTTCAGGATGCTCTTTCCAAGTGATCCCCTTCCTTGAATTTTTTCAAAAACTGGTCATTTTCTCCCACAAGTTTTTCTTTTATTTATTCGTAGAGTAGACAAATAATGGCAGCAAGTGAAATAAATATAAATTTTCAACTTGGAAAGAATTAGCAAAGTGATCTCCCAACCTAACTATTTGAGGAGAAATTGAGTTCCTATCACCTTTCATCGTCCTTGGTGTTTGCTGTAGGGATTTCTGCATCATGTGTAGCCCAGGGCAGACTGTGACAGAAGAATCCAACTTTACCAGGGATGGGGAAAAGAAAACTCCCAATGTGTTCACATAGTTTCTGATCACTGGGTGACTGTTTTAAACCATGAACAAAGCAAGCTTCAGTGGAAGAAATTGGAGGGGCATATTTGTCAAAGTGTCTAAACAAGATGTGATATGTCATTCCGTGCTGTACTTTTAAACTCTGTATTAAGAGTGTATCATCCTGAAGGGAGGAATGTCACAGTGCACGGCCCAGGAGGCTATTCCATGAAGGATGCTGTTGTACATAGTCACCCTACATACAACAGGGAAAAGGCTAGCATCTTTAGCATGCCTGCGTCTACACACACGAACACTTAAAAGTAAACACCTGCTGCACATTGAAATTAGAAAGTATTATTTAACTAATTAATTTTTTTGATAAATAATTTTAATGGGGACTCATAAAGCTCTAATAACAATCCACATGTCAATTGCATCAAGCACATTTGTACATATGTTGCCATCATCATTTCCAAAACATTTTTGTTCTGTTTGAGCCCTTGGTATCAGCTCAAGACTCAATCTTTTTTTTTTTTTTTAATCATTTATTGGGGGCTTGTACAACTCTTTTTTTTTATTATTTTACTGAGGGCTCGTACATTTCTTATCACAGTCCATACATACATCCACTGAGTCAAGCACCTATGTACACCCATTGCCCTCATCAATCTCAAAACATTTGCTCTCCACTTTAGCCCTCAATATCGTTTGCTCATTTTCCCCCTCCCTTCCCCCTCTCTCCTCCCCCTCCCTCTTGAACCCTTCCTAATCACTGAAAAAAAAGGTGTACATAAGCAAAGGTGGTGAAGAAAGCCGATGGTGCCTGGCTATCAAAAGGTATAGCATTTGGGGTCTTAAAGGCTGGAAGATAAACAAGCGGCCAACTAGCTCAGAAGCAACGGGGCCCACATGGAAGAGCACACCAGTATGTGTGACCATGAGCGGTCGAAGGGATCGGGTGTCAGGCATCAAGGAACAAGAAATCATATCATTGTGAAGGTGGGTGAGTGCAGAGTGGAGACTCAGAGTCCATCGGGTGGCAACAGAACACCCCCCTGCGGAGGGGTTTTGGGGAGGAGATGAGCTAATCAGGGTGCAGGGCAGCAATGATGAAACATATAACTTTCCTCTAGTTCTTTAATGCTTCCACCCCTCCAATATCATGATCCCAATTCTGCCTTGCAAATCTGGCTAAACCAGAGGATGTACATTGGTACAGATAGCAAACTTGAAACACAGGGAACCCAGGATAGATGACTTCTTCAGGACCAGCAGTGAGAGGGGCAAGGCCTGGAGGGTGAAGGGAATGTGGGATAGAAGGGGGGGACCAATTACAAGAATCTAAGTACAGCCTCCTCCCTGGGGAATGGACAGCAGAGAAGAGGGTGGAGGGAGACGTCGGACAGGGTAACTTATGACAAATCTATAATAACTTATGAACTAATTAATTTTTTATTATCACAGTATTTATGTAAGTGCCAGGGAAACAGGCATCTTTTGACCTGTCCACATGCCATGGAATATGTGCCTTGACTCTCTTCTAAGCCACTGATCGAGAGTTTCTTACTAGGTAAACCTCATAAGGGTTGGGTCTTGTCACAGGTGAATTTAAGTTAAAAGATACACTATGGGTACTTTTCATATAGGTATAAATGGATTTGTTAGCACAGTATAGACACATCTTACAGCATTCCCCTTTCACTTACATTTCTTAGTGTGTTTATCATAAAGGAAACAGTGCCACTCTGTTGCCGACGAAATGGGCTCTGCATTGCACTGGTTGTCTTAACCATTTAGAACAGTCGTTCTCAACCTGTGGGTCATGACCCCTTTGGGGGTCGAATGACCCTTTCACAGGGGTTGCCTGATTCACAACAGTAGAAAAATTACAGTGGTGAAGTAGCAGCAAAAATAATGTTATGGTTGGGGGGGTCACCACAACATGAGGAACTGTATAAAGGGTCGTGGCGTTAGGAAGGTTGAGAACCGCTGCTTTCAGAGCTCTCCGTGCCGTCATGAGGCCCTGTGGCTGAGCACAGCGCATTGTGTGGCAGAGAAAACAGCTGGTTAGTTTGTGGAGTTTTGTACTTTGTATTGCAAAACACTAACATATGATTGCAGGCTGGAGATGGTAAGTTTTTATAGTCTCAGCAGTCATCTTTGCCAACTATGTGAACTTGGACAAGATATTTAATTAACTGTGGTGTTTTATTGTTCATATCTGCAAAACAGGGCTATTCAAAGCACCTCCATCACAGACTTGCAGTGAAGATTAAATGAGATGTTTGGATCATGCTTACAAACATGTCTGGCACATGTTCGTTGTTGGAAGATGCCATCTATCTGATTCTGACTCATAGTGACCCTACGTGCAACAGGGAAAGAAAAGCTCGCTGGTCTGTGTCATCCTCAAACTTGTTACGATGTGAGAGTCCATTATTCCAATCACTGTGTCAGTCCATCTCAGGAAGGGTCTTCCCTGCTTTGTTGACCTTCTGCTCTACCATGCATGGTGTCCTTCTCCAGGGACTGGTCTCAACTGATCACACAACCAAAGTGTGTGAGATGAAGTCTTGCCAGCCTAACTTCTCAGGAGCACTCTGGATGTACATGTAAGAGGGATTTGTTCATTCTTTTGGAAGTCCATGCTGTGGAAGATCCTTAATCAATACCATCAGTCAAGCACATAGGACATTCTTAATAAATATTAACCTATCTTACAATAGTGCAAATAATTGGACTGTGCAAGATGCAGCATGCATGTTGGAGGTGCCAGGAATGCTGAAGTTATATGATGTCAAACACTGGCTTTGTGATATATATATATATATATATATATAATTTTCACTTTTAGATGTGAGTTAGAAGTTACAAAATTGTTATTGAAATTGCTAAAAGAAAAAGTACATGCAACTACAAGATTGAAACTCTCTACTTTTAACCACAACTTTTGTGCTCTAGCAATTGTTTTTATGCAATACGACTTAATGACAAATCAAGTGATATTAGGATGCAGCTATCAGTTTATGGTTTCACATTGAAGTTCACACAGTCTTTTTGTATCCATGGTACGGATCAGAGCAGTTAAGAAAAATAGGATACTGCAAATGGGATACCGAGAATGATTAAGGTTTCTTCAAAAAAGGGTTTTGGACTAGATGGATACCTCAAAGCAAAGTGTTTCCTTCACCAATGCTTTCAACACTTCTGAAAATTACTCCTATGAAAGACTTCGTCAAATGGTGTGATAATAACAGACGGAGCCACAGCCTAGCTCTCAAAGCTTGAAAAGCAGGGGATATCCAATTCAGTTAGAATTCCTCTGACCAGGAAGGCAAAAAAGCAGATCAAAGACAAATAAAGTGGGCCCAGCTGGAAATCTATGACAATTCATTTGATAGTTTACTAAGTAAATGATGGATATAGTGGCAAAAATCACATGCTTAATCCAACCTGAGGCCAGTGTATTTACTCTCTTTGGGTTCTTAGTTCAAGGGTTTGTGACCTCAACCACAGTTAGTTACATAGAAATGCAGTTAGCTATCTAATGTATGCATTGAGTAGGCAATTGGTCTTCTATTTTATATTTTAGATAACTCTTCAAAAAAACCTTCCTTTAATCCTTTTATCTAAAAACAGACTCCATTTGTTAATGCCAGATCATCATCCTTAGATCGTATCCTTCAGACAGTAGATTTCACCCTGTTTATTTCCTCATAGCATTATTATCTGAAAGCATCTTTGCTTGTTGGTTTTGGTTTATTTTACCTCCCTGGGCTTTATGAGCACTCCCAGGAAGCATTAAGCTCAGTGAATGCCTTTGGTTTCCTGCTGTACCTAGCACATAGCAAACACTCAAGCTGCCCATAGAGCACAAGAATAACAATAGGAGTTATACAAGAGGAAAGTCTAGGCCAATGCTGCCAATATCCTAAATTCTCGGATATTTTATGTTATTGTTGGATGAAGAAGTAGCAGCACAAATCCCTTAAGTGTATAAGAAACAACTCACCTTTTTACTTAATTACAGTTGTTTTATTGATTACACACACACCTTTTAAAAATGTATTCCTGACATTTTCACTGTTATTTTCCCTTCTTTTTTATTTGTGATGAAATGTGGTTTTTGTCTTATTTTATCAATGAGTAGTAAAAGAGAAAGGGAAAACAATTTTTATCAAGCTTACTACTTAATACATTCCAACAAAAATGTATCCCCTTGCTACCTATTTGAGTAAGGATATAGCCTAAGCTCCTACCTTTTCTTTCTTGCTCATAATCAAGAATGGAATCACCAGCACATCAGAAATGTATGGAAATGAATTCTTTTATGAAAGAAGTATTAGTTCAGTCTTCACCACAAAAAATTCTCCTTCATCAGAGTTAAACCAGGCCTTCACTTGAAATCTTATTTCAGGTTAGAATAAATGTTTTTCCCTTTTAATTTCTTTCACTGCTGAGTGTTCATGAGCCAAAGTAGAATAACTCCAGCTGCCTGTCCCCAATTACTGAAATTGAACAAAAAGTAATATAATTTTTGAAGGAAAATAATACCAACAAGTTATAGCTCCCAATTCAAGGTGTATGCCAAAGTAACTTCTTAATAGTGTACAAAAATTATGAAAGGTCTTTCTTGAAATCAGTGATTATACTATCATGAAAATAAGATTGTCCTTAGGCAGATGTATCACAGAAAGTAATGTTCTGGCACTTTTAACTCAAGCAAGTTTTAACATGTCATCGTGAGCTCAGTATATTAGTCTCTGAATGACAAATTCCAAGCCATTTGCCAATATGCACTGTGAAAATTTTGTAATTTTAATTGATGAGTAAAATATGAGCAGTTACAGCAGGTGGGAATTTTTCCAAAATTTTTTTATGTTCCTCTAGAGAAAGATCTCTGAAAATTTGTGTGTGTGTGTGTGTGTTAGTATTCTTGCAATGAAGTACTGCTTGTGATTTGGGGGAATTAATAGTTAGTAAATTGATGTATTGCCTTAGTTAAATCTGCTGCACAAGAACTCTTTTAGAGTACTGAAAAGTAAAGACATTACTTTGAGGACTAAGATAAGCCTACCTCCAAACATGTTCCTTTGAATGGCTTCATAGGCATGTGAAAGCTGGACAATGAATAAGGAAGATTGAAGAAGAATCAATGCATTTAAATTGTGCTGGAGAAGAATATCGAAGGGACCATAGAATACCAAAAAATACAAAGGCAAAAACAAATTCATCCTGGAAGAAGTACAGTCTGAATGTTCCTTAGAGGCAAGGATGGCAGGACTTTGTGTCCAGTACTGCGGACATGTCATCAGGAGAGATTCTTTCCTGGAGAGGACATCATGCTTGGGAAGTAAAAGGACAGGGAAAATGAGAAAGGTCTTCAACAACATGGATGGACACCGTGGTTGCACCAGTGGATTCCAACATAAGAACAATTGTGAGCATGAAAGAGGACGAAGCTGTTCTGCTTTACCTATCTATGAATCAGAATGTCCACTGTGAACTGGGAGCAACTGGATGGCACCCAACAACAGCCACAAAACACAAAGATGATCTCGAAGCAGGATCACTTCAGTCCCTAGAGCATGCCAAGACTACTGCTTTAACACGGTGTCAGTAGAAGAGCACTGTTTCTTTGAGGAAGGGTTTTTATTGCTTTTGTTAGGTGCCATTGAGTTTGTTCTGACCCACGAGGCTCGTATGCACAACAGAAGGAAACACTGCCTGGCCCTGTGCCATCCTCACAATTGTCCCCCTGTGAGAGTCCATGGCTTCAGCCATGGGGTCAATCCAAGCTTTCCTCTTTTTCGCTGCCCCTCTTTACCAAACTTGATGTCCTTCTGCAGAGATTGCTCTCTCCTGACAACATGTCCAAAATATGTAAAAAGTTACATCTTTATAACTTAAAACTTTAAAGAGATATTTGGGTGCAGATTTGCCCAATACAAATGTGTCATTTTATTTCTTGACTGCTGTTTCCATGGGTGTTTATTATGTATCCAAGTAAAATGAAATCCTTAACAACTTCAATCTTTCCTCGATTTATCACAATTTTGCTTATTGATCCAGTTGTAAGGATTTGGGTTTCCTATATGGGGGGGGTATTAGGCAGAGATCACACACACACACACACACACACACACCGCTATGCAAGCATTGGAGGATTGAGCAACTCTCTCTGAGTTAGTGCACCTAGTGGCATCACCTGGGAAGGTTCTCTCTGGTCACAGGGAATTTTTTCATAAAAGCAGTTTTGCTTTTTTTTTTTTTTTTTGTGGTGGCTGATTGAAGAGAACAGCACATGGCTGTGAAATTTTGTTTCCTGCTCGGGAAAAATGCCACAAAATTGTTGTGATGTTGAACACAGCTTACAAGGACAGCACTATGTGAAAAACGCATGTGCAATTGGTTTTCTCATTTCAAAAAAGGTGAAATGTCAATTGATGACAAACCTCATTCTGGAAATTTGTTAACTTCCTGAAAGGATGAAAATGTCAACAAAATTTGTGCATTTGTGCTTGAAGACTGACCACGGACCATTGAGGAGATGAGGGAACTATATGGACTACCTTGGAGTCAGCTCAGCGATGGCAGACTTGGCAATGAGAAAGGTCGGTGTAAAATTTGTGACTTGGATTCTGACTGATCAGCAAAAGGAGCATTGATTGGGACATGGTTTTGGTGTGAGCGGAATAGTGCATTGCAGTTCTTCCCACGAGGTGAGACTGTTAATCAGGCTTTCTATGTAGTGGCTCTGGAAAGATTGTGTTACAGTGTGTGACAAAAAAGGCCTGCTTTGTGGCAGATGAGGGACTGCTTTTTGCCACCACAACAATATACCTGCTCAGTGCACCAGTTTGGGGCAAAAAACAGGATGCCTCTCTTGCCCCATGCACCGGACTTACCTGACCTCACTCCATGCAACTTCTTTTTGTTTCCATGAATGAAAAGGGACATGAAAGGACAGTGATTTGACGATGTAGAAGAGGTGAAGAAAAATATTGAGGGAAGTGATGTCCGCCAGCCAAACTGATGAGTTTGAAAAATGTTTCCAAGAATGGAATCAGAATTGACAAATGTATTAAGTGTTATAGAGAGTACTTTGAAGGTGATAAGGTTGTTTTATTTTTTTTTTAAGTTTAAATACATAACTTTGAAAAAAATCCATTTTGGTGGGAGTATCTCCTCATATATTGAATTCGAATCCATACTACAAGCTGTAGTTTTCAATCTTCACAGTATTTGCTTCAACTACTGCTCATTTTCATCAAGCTAGGTTGTGTTATCTACATATCACCTTCCTCGAATCCCGTTGTCACATTCTTTATATGGCCCAGCTTCTTATATAACTAGCATTAGGAATTGAACATATGATGAAAATACTCTTCTGCTCACTTCTGTTTGGTTTTAAACAATGAAGTATTCCCTTTATTTGCTCAAATAACCATCTCCTGGTCTACCTAGATTCCTTATGAGCATGATTAAGTATTCTGGAATTCCCACTCTTTGTGATTCTTGCCATAATTTGTTACAACCCACAAAGTCAGATGCCTTTTCATAGTCAACAAAACACAAGAAAACATCTTTCTTCTATTTTTTTTTCAATCAAGATCCATCTCACATCAGTAATGATATCAGTTTTTTGTCTTTTACTGATTCTGCCTTGAATTTCTGGCAACTCTCTGTCAATGTAATCCTGCAGTTGCTTCAGTAAAAATGTACTTGCACTTGATACTAAAGATATTGCTTGATAATTTCCACATCCTTTCACATCACCTCTCTGTGGAAAGAGCAGAAGTACAGGTGTCTTCAAATGAGTTGGTTAAGTAGTTTTTTAACAAGTTTTTAGCATAGAAAAGTGAGTGCTTCCAGTGTGCACCCATTCATTGAAACATCTCAATATGTATTCCATAAATTCTTGGAGCATTATTTTGTACCAATATCTTCAGGGGTAGTGAACTATTAATGGGATTCTTCTAGCCCAGGGATCAGCAAACCACAGCTTGAGAGCTCTTTGTGGCTCTATTGTTACTTGCAAGTGGCTCACAAGTAAAATGGAAATATTTTAAAGAATATAATTTGGATAATAGTGATTTCATTTGTTTGTTAAAGCGTATGGCTCTCAAATAATTTTTAAATTTTTGTGAGAGACAGGAATTGGCTCTTCCATCTCGAAAATTTTCTGACCTCTCTTCTAGACAAGCCTCTAACTCCCACCACATATCCTTCCCTTGGGTGGGTCTGGTAAAAAGCTGGGATTGATGCTATAGACAGCATTTACCAATAAGTGATTGCAAACAGAATTCCCCGGAGTGTCATCCTGCTGTGTATGAACTGAGCCCTCAGAGAAGCATGGGGATCTATCTCATTACCAGCAAGAGCCAGAAGAGGAGTGTGTCCCCTAGACCTGAGGTCCCTGTGCAGTGACCCTGCTGAATCCAGAAGACTGCTATACCCTCTGAGAAACAACAGCAGAACCAAGAACCAGAGCAGAGAACAGGTGCCTTCCTAACCCATGAGGCAAGTAAAGCTGAGTGCTTTTGCACCGAAGGCTGGCTTGTGGAGTGGGGTGCCTCTGGGCACTTAATTGAGGATGTTGGACTTGATGACTGATGGGAGTGGAGCTGAGTGCCTTTGGGCTGAAACTTACTGGAGTGGGGTGAATTTGGGCACTACATTCAGGGAGCAGGGTTTGCTGATTCACAGAGGCTTATATCAGAGTAGTATGCCCTTATGGCATTTATTAGCAGATTTGACAGAACTTTTTGTAACATGTATGATAAATAACTCAACCCTGAACATTTCTCCCTAGCATTACAACCTGTTAGCAAATTTAATAAAACTTTTAATCATGAGTTTTGTCTGTGAGTTTTGTGTAGCCATAGCAATGGATATCGAACCCAATAACCAAGTAGAGAATACCAACTAGCACAATTCAATACTATCAGTGTAGTTTCAGGACCATAGGTTCTCCATCACAGGTTCTCTCTCCTCCTAAAATGGTCTAACATCGACCAAGTCCTTGTGGTACCCACACACGACCTTCAAGTTGATTCAGACTCATAGCTACCCTCGATAGGGTTTCTGAGGATACACATCTTTATGAAAGCCGATAATCTCATCTTTGTCCTGTAGAGGAATTAATGGTTTGAACTGTCGGCCTTTCAAGTAGTAGGGAAGGGCTTACCCGACAGCTCTACCAGGGTTCCATTTATGTATTTATTTTTAATGGCTGTGGATTCCTTCTATCTTCTTTAGATGCTTTCTTTATCATTAGATATTTGGCCTACAGGAGTCTTCCATATTATCACTCAAGGTTCAATTTTTAAAAATTTTCTTTCGTTCTTTGAGCTTGATAAATGCTGAATATGTTTTTACCCAACTCCAAGGGTTTGCACATTGTATTGTAATGCTTTCCTTTGTATTCTTAAGCCTTCCTTTAAAATCTTTAGTGGCGCTCTATTACTGCATCATTTCATTATTTGACTTTAGCTATCACAATGCAGTGGTTGCAACAATCGGCTGAAGCATGGGAACAATTGTGAGGAAAACACGGGCGCTGGCAATGTTTCGTTCTGGGGGGCATGGAGTCTTGAGAAGTTGGAACACTAAGGATTATGGACCAAAGGCACACATTCTGCATAGCAACCCTTTAGGACAGGGCAGATCTACTCCTGTGGGTTTCTGAGACTGTAACCTTTACAGATGCAGACAACTCACTCATCTCCTGAACAGCAGCTGGGGATTTTGAAGAATGTACCCGACACTTAACCCACGGTTCCACTGGGGCTCGAAGCACTGCTGACAGCTAGTAGACATGTAGAAGCAGGGAGCAGATCTTCCTCAGCATCTTCAGAAGGAACTATCACTGCTGGTTCCTTAATTTCGGTTTTCTAAATCAACCTTGATTTCTAAGTTCTGGTTTCTAGAACGATGTAACACTGTTGAATCAGCCCACTCATTTTGTGCTGAGGTAGTTTAGAGGTACGGACTAAAATCATAATGATTTACATTCTTATTCTTATGCAGGAAGAAGAAAGGCAGGAACCCTTTACTAGTAACATTTTCTAATAAACACTAATAAAATCATCAAAGAACCATTGAAGTAGCATTTGGTTAAGTATGGATGAGTGAACCAGAATGACATTATAGTTTCAGGCACCTGCATTCAAATCCTGGGTCTATAACTCCCCACGCTACCACTTCCTGGTATGTAACCTTGGGCATCTTTTATAACATGCTTGAGTCTCTTCTGGAAAAGTAAGTAATAACATTAACAAATAATAACAGTCTTTACTTCCTAAAGTTGTTGTGAGGATTAATACAAGTAAAATACCCTTGCAGGGCCTGAAACAAAGTTCATAATCATAGTGTGAGGGAACAAAAAACATAGAGCATGTGATTAATATTGGTTGAAAACAGCATGAAGGGCACATCAAGAAATATGTTCCTAATTTTTAAAGTTTTCCAAATTGAAAACACTAGTTTAAAAGCCCTGCAGTGGCAGGTCTCTTCCCCCTCCTCCTCTCCTCTCTGCTTTTTTCTGCTGCGCTCCTTTCCTCGTGGAAAGAAAGCTGTCACTGCCCTTTCTATTCGAGTCCATCCTTCGGAGTCCGGACGCTCTTGGGAAGAGGAAAGAATGGAGAGGGGTCAGTATGGAAACTAAGTCCCCAGTCCTGTCCATGTTGATGGCCTAAATGAGGAGAAAGGGATTTTAGAGACTGATGCCATATTCAAAAAGATCTGGGCTTTTCTATTTGGATAAAATGTTTCCCTTATTTTACAGATTCCCAGGGATTTGATGAAACTCATGCAAGGAAACTAGGCTCAGGGAGGGCAAAGGACTTGAGGGTCATTTTAACGACTGCGTACTTAGATCACAGCCTTGAAAATCGATGGAGCACAGTTCTGGTCTGCCACCTGCATTGGGCTACCGTGAATTGGGCTGACTCCGCAGCACCTGGTAATATATTTATCTGTTAGTGGGCACCTACCTAGGTGTATGGAAACCGATAAAGAAATGAATGATTCACAAGCTAGTGAATGCTATGGCCAGGGGTACCGTATTCTGCAACCCAGAAAATAATATTAGGTGTAGGGGCAAGGTGTGTGCTAACATTAAAATTTTAAATAATTTAAAAAACACTTCACTTCCATCAAGTCGATACCAACTCATAGCAACTGGATAGACCATAATAGAACTGTCCCTGTGGGTTTTTGAGGCTGTCACTCAGAAGTAGAAAGCCCCGTCTTTCTCCCAGATGTGTTCACATAGTAAAACACAGGGACACTAACCCATGCTCTTCCTAAACTAATGGATCTAAGTTTTATGATTTTATGTTGGAAAGATGAATCTTGATATTACTGAAAAGAGATACCTCTCCACTAGCATCTAGGCAAATAATAAAGATGAGCCGAGAAATTGAATAATAAATAAATGCATTACAATGTTTCTTTCCTATCTTTTCCTTGACCTGAAGAGCTGTCTTAACGAGATATTAGTGAAGTGTCTTCTAGTTCCAGAAATGACAGACCTTCCCTGATTCCATCTGCAAGACACATGTAGCCATCTCCTCTTTCTTTCAGAGGAAATTTGCCTGTCTCCATATCCCAGAAAGTGAATTTGGGAAGTTGGAGGGAATGCAAGGTGGTAGGGAAGTCAGCCAAAAGGAGCAATTTCAACTTATTAGCTTTTTTTTTTTTTTTAAGTGTGGTAGCCAAAAGCCAAACAGCACTGGCTGTCTTGCCTGCATGCAGTCTTCCCCATCCCTCCTCCCTGGCAACAGTCTTGCTATCTGAGTGTCTTTTGCAACGTCCTTTATCAGCAGGTGGCTTTCATTCCTTGGAGAAGCTCTATTTCAGGACCCCATAAAACTTATTGAAGAAAAATTGGAAAACTTTATCACACTAAAAAGAAAGCATACAATTCTTTTCCTTCCCACTTGATCTGATATTTGTCTTGCTTCAAGATCACTTTAGACAGGTCACCAGTTTAAAATTTTAAAACTCACTGTCTTTGTGTTAATTCTGACTAATGGCAGCCCAATAGAACATAATAGAATTGTCCCACATGGCCTCCAAGACTGTGTATCTTTGTGAAATCAGACTGCCATATCTGCCCCCCATGGAGATGCTGGCTGATTTGAAAATCGCCAGCCTTGATTTTTTCCTTAGCAGTAGAACCTTTTAACCATTGTTCTAACAGATACTCGTATACAGTATATGTTACCCAAAAATGTCAAATTGGGTAGATGGGAAAAGATTTACCACTTAAGTAGAATGTAATATTTACTCAAAATATATGGAAAGCAGAGGATTATCTTATTTATGTACGCAGTAAATCAAATCCTTTAAATTACTTTTTAATATACTGCATAAAGGAAGATCGAATCTATTTTGACCCAGTGGAAATTTTAAATCCAGATGTCAGAAAGATGAGGAAACTTGTTGAAGAATATTCATAATGAAGTATTAATATGTCAGTGTAAATTATCTAATGCTACTTCTTGTTACACACGGGTCATTGACATCAATATAAAGGAAATCCCTTTAATTTGTGTAAGTGCTCATTTTCTTCTAGACCTTAGAAAAAGTAGTCCAAATGATCTCTAGAAGTGAATAGCGTGGGATTTGATCTCATAGACTTTGGAGGGAAAAGCCATGATGTCCAGGAGAACATCATATTTGGTAGTGTCAATCAAAAAGAGGAAGATCCTCAGGGCCATGAATTGAGTGGCTTCAATGATGCACTTAAACAAGTAACCACTGTGAGGATGGCGCAGGACCAGATAATGTTTCATCGTGCTGTACACGGTGCTGCTAGGAGTCAGAAATGACTAGATAATACGAAACCAAAGCAACATGTGAGGAGAAGTTTCAAAGTATTGCTACCGAATCGTGTTGTTATTGTTAGGTGCCAGTGAGTCAGCTCTGAGCCACAGAGAACCTATTCCCAACAGAACAAAACACTGCCTGGGCCTCACAACTGTTACTGTGCCTGAGCCGACTGAGGCAACACCACCGTGGCAATCCATCTCACCGAGAGCTATCCTCTTTGTCCCTGCCCCACTACTTGACCCAACAGGATGTCCTGCTCCAGTGACCGAGCTCTCCTGACAATATGTCCCAAATAGGGAAGTCCTTGGCCTCCAAAGAGCACTCTGGCCGTCCTTCTCTCAATACAGATCACTTTGGCCTTTCAGCAGTCCATGGTGCTTCCAATATTCGTCTCCGGCACCACAATTAAAATGCATCAATTCTTCATCAATCTTCCTCATTCAAAATCATAGGAAGCTTTATTAAGCAAAAATATCAAAATATTGAGGTACTGTTTCTCAAAATGTCCTCGAAGTCTAAAAACGTCTGACTTCAATGTTGCTATGCAGAGATTTATACCACATCCAAATGGAACGTTTGTCATCCTCGATGAACGCAAACCTTGCTCCTTTGAAATGTTCTTTGCAATTGGGGAGCAAAAAGAAGTCTGAGGGGATACGAGCAGGACAATCGTGTACATGGGGTCAGGTTTCTCAATGAACTTTTTATAGAGCAGCCCTTGCAGGTGCTCGGTTATGATGGAAAGAAAATTCTTCAGCACAACTTTCTGAGTGTTTTTCTCAGTTTTCATTTTCTTGAAACTTCTTCTTCAAAAGCCCTCATGACTACCCTGAGTCTGTTGAACAAATAGATCTATATTAGCCCTTTGGGATCCCAGAAAACAGTGCTATTACGTTCTGAGCTGACCTCTTTACCCGGAATTTAACAGGTAGAGTAGATGCCCTCCCAAGACACTCTTGTGATTAGATGCTTTTGTTTGTTTCTTTGTTTAAAGCACTCCAGGGATTAGAACAAATGTACCACTGAAATAGCATGTATGCAGGCATCTATTGATCACAGAGGTATTTTTAAACTTGATTTATTTGGAATAAGACCAACATGTGTAAAATGGAAACTGGAAATCTAGAGACAATACGTTTTTACTTAACTTCATGTTTACGGGGGCAGTGGGGGAGGGAGGTTCAGGGGGAAGAAACTAATTCATTTCCAGTAATGTGCAGTTAAGAAGGCCAATATTTCCCAGATAGAAATTCCCCCTACCTAACTACCCCAGAAGTTCTGGGGCACTGATGGGTAAGCTTTGAACCACAAGGTCTGAAGTTCTAACCCACGATCTATTCCCCAGGAGAAAGATGAGGCTATGTGCTCCCTAAAGATTTATAGTCTCAGAAACCCTGTGGCCTGCCTGTGAGTCACAATCGCTTTGGTTGGTTGGTTTTTACGTATCCCACATTTTTCCTATACCTAAGTTTATTATCCAGAAGAGTAAAAATAGCAAGACATTAAAATCACAGGATTAATCTCCCTTCAGAACATAGCACCACTCGTCAACTCTGAAGTCTACAACAAAACCGTGAAGCTTTGGTCTCCAGCCAGCTGAGGTTTGCATTTTCCTACCTTCATGAACAGAACAAAACAAGCAGTAGCTTCTTTTATCATCATTCTCTTTGACGACCATTGACAATGCTCTCAGGAATCTTCTTTTACGGGCGTTACTTTAAACCCAGGGTGAGTCTTCCCTGGCTCCTCATTAAATCGGGGCTTCCTTCTTGGCCACAGGAGAGAATTTTCTGTAAGCAAGATTCACTTGTACTTTGATCTCTTTGGTGTGGTGAACTCATCAAAAACGCTGCCTCTCCAATTTTAACATCTTCTCACCTTGCTCCTTTTCAATTATTGGCCCCTATCATGTCTACTCAAAGTTCTTTTTTCCCCTCTTTCTGTAGGAATTACTTTTTTTACCCTTTCTCTCATTATTTGCCTCTTGAGCCAGCCCTTTGAAATGACAAGATCAAAGGGGGCCAGGGAGCAGGAATCAGGAACAAGCACATTGTTTAGAATAAAGAATAAATCTTTCTATGTCTAAAAAAATGATAATATTTATTACAAATAAGCATTGTGCTTCTTTTCCCAACGAGCTGGTTTGGGAAATGTTACATTTGGGTTAACTTTCTACTTCATATACCTATACTGCTGGAAATTCTCATTTAAAAATGAGAATTTTGAAAGTGCTACAGTTGTCCTTTCCAAGAGTGATGCTTCTTTAGGCTGAATTGCACTGAACACGTACGTGGTTGCCTATTATGAAACATAATATATAATACTGAATCATCTTTAAAACTCATTGAAACATCTGTGAGAAGTAGTGCTTATGTCCTGCATGTGTCATATGTCCTCAGGGAAATCACTCGACATCTCTCCTTCATAAGATAAGGGTCCCTTTCAACTCAGCACTTCTATTACATCAGAGAATTTCTAGAATGTCCTAGGATTCCATAAAATCAGATAGGCATCAGAGTTTTACTTAGGAATCTTAAAGCAGAGTTTTCTGTTAGATATAACTTATACCACTGGCTCTTGTCACCAAGTCAGAATACGTTCTCAGGCACATTTGTGATGTTCAGTAAACTTGAAATATAAGCTGAGGACAGGCTCCATGATAAGCGTTCGGCACGTACTTCCGCTTGCATTGCTGCACTGGGGCTTTGGCATCTCTAACTGTGCTGAACACTGCGCAGTAAGAAGATAGCACCACAGCGTTATGCTCTAGCAATGAAAAGGAGGGAAAATTAGAAGTCCTCAAGAAAGAAAATACCAGCAAACAAGCAAAACGAAAACCAAATCGATATTTTTAAAAAGCAAGCACAAGAAATATGAAATGATTAAAATTGCTACTGTATCGTTTCCTTTCCAAGAATTAATTTTGGGATTAAACTAATTTGACCTGCCTTAGTTTCTAAAGACGAGAAGAAACTCTCTTATGTGGCGGATGGGGGGGAAACCCAGCTTTCCTCCTTAACTTCCAAAGTAAAAATAGTAATGAAACAAAACCACATGAATGGAACACGCTTGCCTGTATAGCTGTATCATTGTTGGGAAATAACTTAATTTCAAGGGACAAGAGAAACCTTAAAAGCATTCTGGCTGCTTAGTGAGTGCATTTTGAGGCAGGACTCTGCCCTCGGACCCTAGTGTTTGTCAAGAAACTTTGCTGCTTCCTGGTCCTTGCTGTATGTTTTCCAGCCATGTACTTAGTAGGTGACCTTTATGTGCCTGCACTGTTTCCTCAAATGTTTTCATAGCTCATAAAATGCTTAGGAAGTGTTTCTAAAAAATGCTCAAATAAATTGGACCACAAAGAAATTGAGCTGCATGGTTTTCGATGGTCCAGCTTTAATTTCATTTTCAAGGAAAAGAATTTTTCTCATTGTAAATGCCCTGGTAACATCTGTGTTTTAGATTCCTTTGGAAGAGCAAGTAAGAAGTGGTTCTCTCCGATGTGTATTATTTGGCCATCTCTCTGAATTGTGTGATGCTCCAATTGCTCTGCTCATGAAATCATACCAAAACATGAACCCTCCCTCTTGCCCAAGCATCCTCCTCTTTTGTTGGTCACTTCCAGTTATCTGACTAGGGTAGAAAGGCATGATGTCATAAACAGCACAATAACATCTGCAAAAAATCCCTTTGCAATCCACTGCATGTGCTGTCAAAAACCAAAGTGTTCTCTTGGATCTGAAGTCCACTATTGCCAGAGCTGACCTTTAGCACTATAACATTTGAAATCCACCCCCACCCCCTGGCCCAGTGTTGGCTGTTGGGGATGCATGGCTAGAGAAGTGTCACAAGCAAGACCTCAATTTATAGCTGTCTGGAGAATCATTGAATCGAGTGATAGCAAAACATTATAAGTATCAGATTGCCTTCTCTGTTTGGTATTGAAGCTTTACAGGATAGAGGGTGGTACTGGAAAATTTGAATTTAATTGAATGTGCATTCTTTGCTCTGAAATGCTTGTTTGGAGTTCCACACTTGGGGTTTTACACTGTGCTTCATGTAATATAACTGTCAGCAGTGCAGCCTAATAAATACACAACATACTAAGTGTGTGTATGTGAGTCCATTAATATAAACCCTGTGGAGGAGGCTGTCAAATCAACTCTCGCACAGCTGTCTCAGTCTTGTAGGCCATGCCTTGGCACACATTCCATAGCTAGAAAAACTATAAAACACAAACAAAAGTCCAGTTGCAATTGAGTTGATGGTGACTCAGGCAACCCCACATATTGCAGTATATGACTGTACTCCCGATAATTTTCAGGGGAGAATTTTCTAACGTAGATCACCAAGCCTTTCTCCCACAGTACCTTTGGGGAACTCGAGAGAGCACTATTTCCACCATTCAGGAATTAAAAATGTCCCTTAGTGTTATTGTTATCGGGTGCCATTGAGATGGTTCCAACTCATGAACAAAAGAATGAAACACTATCTAATCCTGTGCCACCCTCACAATCACTACTATTCTTAAGTCTACTTTTATAGTCAGTGTGTCAGTCCCTCTCAGGGAGGGCATGTCTCTTTTAGATAACACTAGTTATCCATCACAATGTACTTTTTCCAGCGATTGGTCCCTCCTGATAGCATGTTCAAAGAACATGAGACGTCGTCTCACCATGCTAGCTCATAAACATTCTGGCTAAACTTCGTCCAAGACTAATTTGTTCTTCTGGAAGTCCATGGTATATTCAATATGCTTCACCAACACCATACTTTAAAGGTATCAATTATTTTTATGTCTTCTTTATTCATTGTCCACTTTTCACATGCATATGAGGTGATTGAAAATGTAGAGAATTGTGTTAGGTGTATCTTATTTTTTAAGGTGACAAGTTTGCTTCTAGCATTTTCCAGAGTTCTTTTATGACATATTTTCCTGATGCAATACAGGTTTTGATTGTTTGCTGCTTCCTTGGCAGTTGATTGTGGATCAAGTAAAATACAATCTTGACAACATCAATCTTTCATCTGTTTATTATGATATTGTTTGTTGGTCTGATTGTGAATTTTTGTTTTCTTTGTTGAGACCGAATCCAAGTCTTTGATCCAGAAGGCTTCAAGTCCTCTCTACATTCAGCAGTAAGGTGTGTCATCTGCATCTAAGGCTCATTAATGAATCTTTCTCCAATCTTAATGCTGTGCTGTTTTTCATTTAGTAATGTGTTTAGTAGTATTTGTTCATCATACAGATTAAGTAAGTATGGTTAAAACAGTACCTAATTCTGACACACAACATTTTTGGGTTCACACCATGAATTATCCCATTGTTCAGTTCAAATAACAGGCCCTTGGTCTATGTACAGGTTCAGCATGAGCATAATTTAGTACTTGAGAATTCTAATTCTTCACAGTGTTATCTATAATTTGTTGTGATCTAGACAGTAAAATGCCTTTTTTAAAATTTTTTTTTAGGTAACCATCTTTGTGTTATTCTCTGCTCTCCGACAAGGCATCAGCAATAACATCTTATGTTCACTTGTTTTTCTGAATCTGGATCGAACTTCTTACAGTTTTCTGTTGGTGCAATACTTTTGTTATCATCAGAAAAATCTTATTTGCATATGGCATTAATGTTATTGTTCAACAATTAATGCATTCCATTGGATTATCTTTCTTTGGAATGACCAGAAAGATGAGTCTCTTTCAGTTGGTTGGCTAGGTCACAGTCTTTCAAATTTTTTGACATAGATAAGTGAATATTTCTAACATTACATCTGTTTCGTCAAGCTTCTCAAGTGGTATTCTATCGATTATTAGAGTCTATTTTTTGCCAATGCCTTTCATGTTATCCATAACTCATCTGTCAACTTGTCATGCAGTGGTGATCTGCCTGATACTGGGCGCTAGCTATGCCACAGGAATTTCAAATACAAGCAGCAGCAAACAGTGAAACATAGTCTGATATATTGCCACAAAAGAGATTTTTCTGGCTGAAAGTCAATCAAAATATGACAGTAGAAGGGCTCCCTTCCCCGAGTGGAGTCCACATTAACGATGTGGATTGAGGAAAGCTTATCAGACCTTTATTTATTGATTTAGCACAACTTAAAAAGAGAAGAAACAGCTGCCACCACTCATTAAAAATCAGAACATGGAATGTACAAAGCATGAGCATGGACTAATGCTGACCATTTTGAATTGGACAATCATATGGTTTACTAAGTCAACAATAACAAAAACGAGTGTCATAATATTCGTTATCTAAAGAACATTTCAAAATCTACCCTGAATTTTAATACTGTCATTGATAAAATTATATGTGCATATCTACAAGGAAAACGATGTGAAACAAATACTATTCAAAGTTATGCACAAACCATTAATGCTAAAAATAAACTGAAGATTTTTACCAACTTATGCAGTCTAAATTCCATTGTACAGGCACTCAAGATAGATTGATGATTACTAATGACTGCAATGAGGAAACTGGAAACCAAGAATAAGATTAGGTACTTGGAAAATATAGCCTTGGGGATAGAAATGATGCAAGGGACCCCATGATAGAATTTTGAAAAACCACTGTAAATACTTTTTCTCAACAACATAAATATTGGCTGTACACCTGAACCTCACCAGAAGGAATACACAGGGGTCAAGTAGGTTACATCTATGGAAGAGATGAAGAAGTTCAATTTCATGAAACCAAACAAGGCCAGGGGCTGACTGTTGAACATACCATTAATTGTTCACATGTAAGTTCCAGTTGTAACTGAAGAAAATGAAATTAAGCCCATGAAAGCAAAGAATATCCTTGAATGGTTCCCATATGAATTTAGAGAGCATTTTGAGGGGAAAAAATTGACATGTTGACCACTAATGATGGAAAACAAGATGAGCTGTGGGATGACGTGAGTATCAAACATGTAGAAAGAAAGGTATTATTTAAAATATGGTAAAGAAAGAAAGCAACACAGTAGATATCAGAAGTGTCCCTGAAACTTGTTCTTGATTCTAGAGTAGCTACAGTGGAAGGAAAAAATAAGAAAGAAAGCTGAGGAGAGTTCAAAGGGAGACTTGAGAAGAAAAACGAAAGTGATGAAAATGAAATGGGCCAAGTTTTGGAGGTGGAAAAAAAGCTCACTGGCATTTATCAAGCTGGAAGAACCAAAGGAAAAATTTCAGGCCTTGAGTTGGAATATTGAAGGAGTCTATGGGCAAAGTATTTAACAAAGCCCAAAACATCAAAAGAAGTTGGAATAAATACACCAAAAAGAATTGGTCAGTGTTCAACCATTTTAGGAGGTAGCATAGATCAACAGCGTTGAAGGAAGAACTCCAAGCTGTATTTCTTCCACAAGAAGAATGTTCTTTAGGTAATGAATGGCCAAGTAGCTGTCTTCCAGAATTCCAAAATTATTGACCAAGAATGTTTATATAGATATGGATATATTGTATTTTAATAAAAAATAATTGCTTGATAATTCAAAAGTTGTATATGAGTAACACACACATTTATGACAGTGCACTTGTGGCCTTCCTATTTCCCATTACCTAATCCAATGGAAAGTTATAACAGATTACTGTCCCAGTATTTGCTTTGAAAGATGATACAAACCTATTAACATATAGAAGATTTTTACTTTGAAATTGATGTGCTAAAAGAGCTAAACAATTGGGGAATAGTGGGGTGTTTGAGCCAAGAATCATTAGTTTCTATTTTATGCTGTGTATACAAGGTACTGCACTGTCTTTATTCAGTCATAGCTCATTACCACAATCTGTTGGAATGTGCCCTACAGGGGAAAAAACATTCAAAATCTTCCCAAACATGGTGTGTGCTTCCAGTCTTCTGAGGTAGGTGAAGCTATCTTGCCCTCTCTCCCAACTCCTCAAAATCCTGAGAACCCTAAGATTAAAAATTACTTTGAAAAACTCGGGGAAAATTCAGATTTTAAAACTTGAGAAATTTGATGGAAAGTGTGTAACCAAGGAGGTCTAGTCATACACTTAACAGAAAATGAAGGAAGAACAAATTCAATCTGTGATATAAGAAATGTTATTTGGTTTATGGAATGTATTCTTGATTAATTGTGTTGGCATTCAGCGTTATAATAACTTCTGTAAAGTGAGATTTCACATGTCTCTGACCCATTAAAAAGTAAAAATGGGCCAGAAGTTAATGAGCTTTTTACCAACTCCCTCATTCTGAACCAAGGAAGTTTGGGAAAAACACTAAGCTAATCTATAACAATTCTTTAAGGACTTTGTCCCAGTATGGGACTTGGCATTCACTCCTTGAATCAAGAAGAAACAAATACAGTCAAGTTTGTTCCCAGAAAGAGCCATCAGCAGGGGTCACACTCAGCTCATGTGCTGAACACTGACTTGGCCTGCAGAAACAGGTACAAGATGCTGGTCTGGCTCTGAGATCAGAATGACTCAGAATACTCCTCTTCCAAGTCAGAAGATAACTTTACAAAACACAAACAACTTTCTCAATTTATTTCAAGAAAAAAATAAGAGCTTTGGGATGAACTGTAGTGACTTCTCTATCTTGCAAAGCATTTTGAACCCGCACAAAATCATGCTAGTGGGAATGAGAAGAAAATAACAAAAGATTGAGTAGAGGTCAGTTCACTAGGACCAGAAAAAAGTAAATTCCAAGCAGCCAGAGAGTAGATTCTGGTGAATGTAATAACTTCAATCAAAGCATGATTCTTTTATGTGACTCTAGAGGCCATCGATATCTGGAAGTTAAGTCAATGAGTGAGGAGAAATGAGGCAAGGTAGACCAGATAGGAATTCAAAGTGTAAATATGACTCATGTGAGAGGCCATTTTGTAAACCAATTTGTATTGATTTTCTGCTCATTTTTTTAGATCTTTTGGGCCATGTTTACTTCACTTAAGGAGATCTTAATTCTAGACATTACACCTTCTAATTGTTGTTGCTATTGTTAGGTGCCCTCAAGTCAGTTGCAACTGACAGCAACCCAAAGTACAACAGAACACAGCACTGCCACATCATGCGCCATCATCACAATAGTTCTTGTGTTTGAGCCTATTA
Organism: Echinops telfairi; assembly: GCF_000313985.2. Lineage (NCBI taxonomy): Eukaryota > Metazoa > Chordata > Mammalia > Afrosoricida > Tenrecidae > Echinops > Echinops telfairi. The sequence goes on from NW_022111369.1 coordinate 10,128,726, forward strand.
CTGCAGCCACTGTGTTGAGGGCCTTGCTCTTTTGCTTTACCTCGCCACTTTACCAAGGGACTGGTCTCTCCTGACAACATGTCTAAAGTACGCAAGACGAGGTCTAACCATCTTTGCCTCTAAGGATCACTGTGGCTGTGCTTATTCTAAGAAAGATTTGTTTATCCCACAGGTATGCCAGTGTACTTTCAATATTCTTATCCAGCACCACAACTCAGATGCACTGATTCTGCTGTAGTCTTCCTTCTTCAATGTCCAACTTTATCATCCATTTGAGAGAGCCAAAAATACCAAGGTTTGGCTCCACCTCAGTCCTCAAAGTTGCATCCTTGCTTTTCAACACTTTCAAGAGATCTTGTATGGCAGCAGTTCTCAACCTGTGGGTCGTGACCCCTTTGGGGGCCGAACAACCTTCTCACAGGGGCCGCCCAATTCATAACAGTAGCAAAATTACACTTTATGAAGTAGCAACGAAAATAACTGTGTGGTTGGGGGGGTCACCACAACATGAGGAACTGTATTAAAGCATCGCGGCATTAGGAAGGTTGAGAACCCAGTGTAGGGCATGTTTACCCAATTCAATCCATCCTTTGACCTCTTGACTGCTGCTTCCATGAGCATTGATTGTGGATCCAAGAAAGACAAACTCTTTTCCAACTTCAACCTGTTCTTCATTTATCATGAAACTCTACTGGTCCAGTTGGGGTGATTTTTGTTTTCTTTACAGTGAATTGTAATCCATGGTGAAGGCTGCAATCGATGACCTTGTCAGCAAGTGCTTCAAGTCCTCCTCACATTCTGCAAGCAAAGCTGTGTCATGGGGATATGATTCTCTGAATATTTTCTCAACATACATATCGAATAAAAATGACATATCATTTTAAATATTTTGAATAACTGCTTCTTGATCCAAGTACAAGTTCCAACTAAGCACAATGAAGTGTTCTGGTATTCACATTCTTCTCAAAGCTTTTCATAATTTATTATGATTCACGCACAATGAATGCCTTTGCATAATCAATAAACACAAATGATCATCTTTCTGGTGTTCTCTACTTTCAGCCCGATCCATCTGACATCAGCAATGACATCCTTCCATCAAATCCTCTTGTTAATCCAGGCTGCACCTCTGGAAGCTTGCTGTAAATGGACTGTTGTAGCTTTCAGTGGGTGACCTTCAGCAAAATTGTACTTGCGTGTGATGTTAATGGTAGTGTTTTGTAATTTGAGCATTCTCTAGCATGAGTTTCCTTTGGGATAGCTATGGCTATGGATCTCTTTCAGTCATTTGGCTAAGTAGCTGTCTTCCAAAATTCCTGGCATAGATCAATGAGTGCTTTTTAAATATTTCCACTGGTATTCCATCAATTCCTGAAGTTTGTTTTTGTTTTGTTCTTTTTCCCCTGCTGATGCTGTTAGTGGAGCTTCAACTTCTTTCTTCAGTATGAATGGTTCTTACTCACATTCTCCCTTTTGAAATGATCGAATATTGATTCCTTCTTTTTGCTACGGTGACTCCGTATTCTATCTCTTTCTATGCTTCCTGCACCATTCAATATTTTACCCAGAGAATCTTTCAGGATTGCAACTTGAGGCTCAAATTTTTCTTGAGTTCTTTCCATGTAAGATAGTCTAAGCATGTCCTTCATTTCTGGTTTTATGAATCTTGGTCTTAGTACATTTCATTATAATATTTTGCTTTGTCTTTTCAAGCTACCGTTTGAAATTTTCGGTTCAGCTCTTTGACTCATCATTTCTCCCATTTGTCTTTTCAACCCTGCAGATCTGCCAGGTGCTCTGAAGAGTAAAGACAGGCTTCCAACTCCAATGAAGGGTCACAGTTTGAAAACCCACCAGGTTCTCCCTTGCCCGAGGCTCACTATGCGTCGGCATCGACTTGGTGGCAGTAAGTGAGAGTTTACAATTAAGAGCAAGTTTTGGAGTCTCTTCTGACATCCATTTCACCTTTTATTTCTTTCCTGTCTTCTTGATGGCCTTTTGCTTTCTACACACATGATGTTCTTGATGTCATCCCACAGTTCACCAAGTCCTCTGTCATTAGCATTCAAGAAGATAAATCTATTCCTGAGATGTCATCAAAATTCAAGTTTGTGTTTTGGCTCTCATGTACATGTTGTTATTTTCTTCCGTTTTAACCTGGACTTACCTGTGAGTAATTGGTGGTTTCTTCTGCAGGCAGCCACTAGTCTCCTGTTAGCTGTTGCTACTGAGTTTGGCAATCATCTTTTCTCACAGAGGTAGTCCTTTTGATTTTTGTGTTCACCATCTGAACAAGTCCACTTGAAGAATCACCTTTTGCATTGTTGCAACAAATTATTTGCCATGAAAAAGTCACTGGTCTAACAAAATTCTATCATGTGAACTCCAGCTTCATTTCTATCACCAGGGCAATATTTTCCTACTATGTTCTTTCCTCTTGCTTTCCAAATTTGCACTGCAATCTTCAGTAATTATCACTGCATCTTGATGCATCGATTGCAGACTGAAGACATTGGTAGAATTCTTCAACTTCTTCATCACTAGATTTGGTGGTTAGTGCTCACATTTGAATAACAGTTGTATGATTGGATTTTCTTGAAGGCAGAGATATGTAACCTTATCACAGACTACCTTGTACTTCAAGATAGATCTTGAAACACCCCTTTTGACCAGGAATACAATGCCATTCCTCTTTTCATATTCTCTGACCAAATTATGCAATACATGATGGCTTTGAATAATAATGTGTACTATCTTTGTTATTTTCTCTTTTCTTAAAATAGCTTTATTGGCATATAATTCACATATCATACAATTCAATAGTTCAATCACACCAAGAAGAGTTGTACAATCATCACTACAATCAGATTTAAAACATTGTCTTGGCTGTTGGACTCATCATGATTAGCTCTTCGCTCCCCTGCAATCTCCTCTTCCATAACTCCAAGGAACCATCAATCCAGTTATGTCTCTATAGATTTACCTATCCTTGATTTAGTATACAGAAAATAAAGCTTTTAAACTAACAATAACAAAATAAAACAGACAAAAACCTCAATCAAAAAGATAGCCAAATATTATTAAAACTAGAAAGACTTTAAAATGGATCAAAAAAATTTCAAATGATCAGGTACTAGATTTTAACCACATTGCATCTGCAGTCATCCACTTCCCAGTGCATGCTGCATGATAGCAAAGCCACACTTTATCTTCTAATAGGAAGATTCATCCTAGTCACATTTAGTTCAATAATTCTTTTTTTTAGTTCATTAATTCTTTTTGTTTGTTTTTAATTGTTTTATTAGGGGCTCATGCAACTCTTATTACAATCCATACATACAGCAATTGTGTAAAGCACATTTGTACATTCATTCCCCTCATCATTCTCAATACATTTGCTCTCCCCTGGCATCAGCTCCTCATTTTTTTCTCCTCTCTCCCCGCTCCTCTCTCCCCCTGCTCACCTCTCCCTCATGAACCCTTGATAATTTATAAATTATTATTTTGTCATATCTTGCCCTATCTGATGTCTCCCTTCACCCACTTTTCTGTTGTCCGTCCCCCAGGGAGGAGGTCACATGTAGATCCTTGTAATTGGTTCCCCCTTTCCAATCCACCATCCCTCTACCCTCCCAGTATCGCCACTCACACCACTGGTCCTGAAGGAATCATCCACCCTGGATTCCCTGTGTTTCCAGTTCCTATCTGTACCAGTGTACCTCCTCTGGCCTAGCCTAGCTTAGTCATTTTTTGAATGTCTTACAACATAGTGGTATAATCCATAGTGAAGGCTGCTACCGTTGGGCTACTAACTGCAGAGTCAACAATCAGAACCTACCAGCCAAGTCAGCAGGAGAAAGATTCGTCTTTCTACTTATGCAAAGAGGTCCAGTCTCAGAAACTCACAGGAGAAGTTCTATCCTCTCCTACAAGGTCTTTATGAATCAGAATTGACTCAGTGACAGTGAGTTTGGTTTTCTTGTTGTTACAACCTGACAGGCTCATCTTCTGACACTATCTCTGATACCTGCTTCTTTTCATGAGGTTTTCAGCATCTGAAATGCTTCAAATTTGTCCAGAAGGTTTTCCATGGCGAGTTCCTCAGAAGCGAATGTGCTATTCTTTCTTCCTAGTCTGCTCTTAGTCTGGAAGCTCTTTTGAAACCTGTTCACATGGGATGAGCCTGTGGGCATTTGAAATACCAGTGGCATCACTTCTAGTATCACAGCAATACACAAGCCTCCACAATACAAAAAATTAATGAGACAAAAGTTGGTCTAATTAATTGAGCTACCCATGATACAGTTTACATCTCCAGTGTTGTTTTTTTCTATGACTGTAGTAGATCACTAATCTAACAACTAATGTGTCAAAGCACTAACATTTTGGATTTTGCTGGGTTTTTTTTTTTCTTGTATCATTGCAAATGTTGTTAGTTGCTATTGAATCACCTGTGATTCATAGCGAACTTCAGTGTAACAGAATAAAACATTGGTGATCTCACTTCATCTTCATGATCATCAGTATGTAGAAGTCCACTGTGATGGCTATTGTATCAATGAATCTCATTGAGAGGCTCCTCTTTGGAGTGTTAAGTAATGTCAGTATGTGGGTGATAATAACTAATGCTTTATCTACCCAGCATACTTTCTCACATTCCTCTTTTAATTTCTAAAACATATATATCCTCCACTCCATATCATAACAGACATACTCTTCACACTAAAAGGATTAATATACATTCAGGGCCTAAGCTTGGCCAATCAGAGACCTCTCAGAGATTTTTCTGGAATTCCTGGGTAATACAAATAGTAAGTGCTCAATGACTAACCTAAAGGTTAGCAACTCAAACCCACCCAGAGGCTCCAGAAAAGAGGTTTGGCAATCAGTATCTGCAAGGTTTCAGCCTTAAAAACTACAGAGCAGTTTTACTCTGCATACACCGGGTTACCATGAATCAGAATGGACTCAACAACAACTAACGAATGCTAGAGTTTTGGGTAAAAACATTTCCATTTGAATCACAAGCTCTAGTGATACAGACCTGATACAATTTTTTTTTGTCCACATAGAATAAAGAGGCCAATATACACATAGTCAGGGCCAAATCCACCCAAAAGACAGAGAAAGAGAGCTCAAGTCATGATAATATTTGAGCCCAGAATTCAGCGTTGAGCTACCAGTTGCAAGAGCCAATAAATATTGTTCTTTACTTAAGCTAGTTCAATTTGCGTTTCAGTCACTTACAACTGAACAGTCCCAGGGGTGTACAAATGTCAAACATTATTAACAGGAACACAGTTGATATTAACCTCAAACTTCTACAGATTAACAATAAATGACTAATGCATGCTGCTCATACTTGCCAGAAATTGTTGATGCCTCATGCCAATAATATTAAAAATGCTCAAGCCATTCATTGGTGAATATGTCATTAGTTATTATGGATTACAAACACATTCCAAGGTTACTGTTTTCTTGATTTTGCTATTGTGAACAGGTTTCTGAGTCAGGGGATTTGGATTTTAGATGAAGTCAGCCCTTTTCCTTGACTCTGAGAGGCTATCTAATGGCTATATAATGCCTTAGAGGAAGGATAACAAAGTTTCAACGAACATACTTTAAACATATTGTTAGGAGAACCAGTCCCTAAAGAAGGGCATCATGCATGGTAATGTGTAGTGGCGATGAAAAAGAAAAAGGCCCTCAATGAAGTGGATTGACCCAGTGGCTACAAGGATGGATTCAGGCAAAGGAACACTTGTGAGTAGGATGCAAGACTGGGCAGTATTTCCTTCTATTGTGGAAAGGTTGTTATGGGTTGGAACCAAATCAGTAGCGTCTAATAGCAACAACACACAATGAAAGATGCACCATGGTTAAATGATCAAATCCATGTTCTGCTAAAACTAGAAGTGAAATCTTATAGTATAAAAAGTATAGTATAGTATTAAAAGAAGTATCTGTTTTTATATCCTTAACCAAATAAAGGGAGTTTTTTTGAGCTCATACATGCTGGAGTTCTGCTCAAAATATAGTGAAGACAAGACAATGACATCCCTACTTGTTTTGGAATATAAAGCACATTTATTTATTGAACAAAATATTTATTAATAGCCTACTATCTGTCAGAGAGTGTATTATAGTCTGGGGACATCAGTTGAGCAAATAAAATTGAGGACTTAGTGATCAACACAGACAATAGTCCCATAAACAATTTAGAGTGTTCATAAATTATATATATATATCTCCGCTCAGGGAGTGAATAGAAGTGAGGAACACCCTGTATAGTTAAACGTATAATGGTAAATTCTCAAGTAGGCCTGGTTATGGTCAATTGATTAATTTGTTTTCTGAGATTACAAGTTAAAAATTCCATTCCAAATGAATTTGTAGTAAATTGATGCTGTGAGTAGTTCCACAGTTCTGTCCCCAAGACAAGGTTGAGGTAAAATGGTCAATTAGACCTGTTCACTAGAAAAATGTTCTTCCTTATATATTAAACCTATCTATGCATACAATTCAATGGTAACCTAAAAAATATTACTACAATACAAAAGATAGCATGCATTTAGAGGATGTTTCACAGATATTTGAAACCAAGATCATTATATGATCACTCCCTCAGCACAAGAAAACTTTGTTCTAACAACCTGGTATTCTGTGATGCTCACTTCCCCAAAACAATCACTGAAGACAAATGGGTGCATAAGCAAATGTGAAGAAAGCTTATGGTGCCTGGCTTTCAAAAGACATAGCATCTGGGGCCTTAAAGGCTTGAAGATAAACAAACAGCTATCTAGCTGGGAAGCAACAAATCCCACATGGAAGAAGCACACCAACCTGTGAAATAACGAGGTGTCAATGGAATCAGGTATCAGGCATCAGAAGACCCAGAACAAACAATTATATCGATATATCGATGAGAAGGGGGTGGGGATTGGGGGTGGAGTAGTGACCCAAAGTCCATCAGTAGACAATTGGATATCCCCTCACAGAAGGGTCACAAGGAAGGGACAAGCCAGCCAGAATCCAGAATAGCACCAATGAGCCATACAACCTTCCTCTAGTTCTTTAATGCTCCCCCCACCCCCTGACTATCATTACCTAAAATCTACCTTACAAATCTGACTAGACAAGAGAATGTACACTGGAACAGATATGTACTCTCAAAACAAGGAATCCAGGACAGATGAACCACTCAGGGACAATAATGGGAGTAGTGATACTATGAGGGTAGGGGGAAGGCAGGGGAAGAAAGGAAGAACTGAACACAATGATTGACACATAACTGTCCCTCAAGGGAGATGAACAACAGAAACATGGATGAAGGGAAACAGAGGTTGGTGTAAAATATGAAAATAATAATTTATAAATTATCAAGGGTTCATGAGGGATGGAAGTAGGGGAGAGAGGGAAAAAAATGAAGAGCCGATATCACGGGTTCAAGTAGAAAGAAAATGTTTTGAAAGGATGATGGCAACATATGTACCAATGGATGTATGGATTGCTATAAAATCAACAAAATGATTTTTTTAAAAAGGATATTATACTATCATATTCCTCACACTCAAGGAAAATATTGAAATATTTAATTACATTTAAATATAAAGGCATAGATGAATTCTGGCTAAATTTATGAGAAATAGATTATACGACACATAGCTTGTATTTTGCCACAATACCATATTCCTCTATCACTTCCAGCACTCCCATTGTGAAGCCTTTGGGATTCTCAATATAAAGAATCATATCATCTGCAAACGATAGTTTCAGTTGTTCTCTTACTAGATAAATAAAGTTGATGTCCTTCCATTGTCTTATGTTATTAGCTAGGACCTCCAGGACCATGTTGAATAAAAGTGGGGCAAGGGGCATTCTTGTCTGGTCCCCTTTTTCAGTGGGAATGTTTTCATCTTTTCTCCATTGATTGTAACACTGGCTGTTGGTTTTTCATATATAGCTTATATTAGGTTGAGGTCATATTCTTCCCATTTTATCTTCTTGAAAGTCTTATTTAGGAATGGGTGTTAAATGGTGCCAAATGTTTTTTCTGCATATATTGGTATCATCATTTGGTTATTGTCCTTTTTCTTGTCAATGTGATGGATAATGTTGATGGATTTTTGGATGTGGAACCGTCCCTGCATGCCTGGTATGAATCCCACTTAGTCATGATGAATTATTTGTTTTACATACTTTTGTATCCCATTGACCAAAATTTTGTTAAGGATTTTTGAATCGATGTTCATTAGAGATATCAGCCTGTTGTTCTATATTCTTATGGGCTCCTTGCCTGGTTTTGGTATCAGTGATATACTAGCTTCATAGAATGTGTTTGGGGTTTACCAATGCGGTAGTTACATAAT
>NW_022111369.1:10139079-10148567 GCF_000313985.2 Echinops telfairi
AAATGTATTGAGAATGATGAGGGCAATGAATGTACAAATGTGCTTTACACAATTGATGTATGTATGGATTGTGATAAGAGTTGTATCTGCCCCTAATAAAATGATTTTTTTTAAAAAGAGTGAAGGGGTGGAGGTTAGCCTGCCCAACAGATCCCACCTTAATGACCCAATTTGGAGGCACTACGGAGATAAATAGCTCACTAGAGGCCAGACTCACACTCTCTGCTTGACATTCCTGTTGAGGAGCCAGACGGAGCTGCTCTGATAAAATCTGAGGCCTGGAGCTGGAGGAGCTACGTAGGAGATCCCACACCAGAGCTGAGATGCTTCCACCACCACTTGATCCACAAGACTTTCCAACTATTGGCCTGGGATCTTCCTGCATTGATTCAGGATCATTGTATGGCTGCATGAGTCTAAAGAGGAATTTACAGACTAGTATTGACATATGGGATAATATCAGACTTATAGACTAAATCTGGACTGGGCTGGATGGTTTCTTAATGTACAATTGTTTTGGGGAGTGTCTCTGGATTTGTTTCTCTAGTCAGCCCAGACTAACACAACCATCATATTTTATGCTGTGGAAGATCTCATTTAGAATCGGTGTCAACTCTTCCCTGAAAGCTTGGTAGAATTCTCCTGTGTAGCCATCTGGGCTGGGACTTTTTTAGGTTGATAGTCGATATCATTGTGTATTTCTTCTTTTGCTATGGGTCTGCTGAGGTTCTTGCTATCTACATGAGATAATCTGAGGAGGGTTTGTTTTTCCAAGCATTTGTCCATGTCTTCCAAGTTATTGTATTCATTGGAGTACAGATCTTTGTAGTGCGGTGTAATTAGGCTTTTCATTTCATTAGGATCATTGTAATTTCCTCTGTTTCATCCTGGATATTGATGTCTGCTCCTTCCTGTCTTTTGTTGAATTTACCAGTGCTTTGTCAATTTGTTAATTTGAAGACTCAGCTTTTTACTACACTGATTTGTTGCATGGTTTTATTTTTTCCCCACTTATTTATCTGCACTCTATTTTTATGATTTCTTTTCTTTTGCTATTAGAAGAATTATTCTGTTGACTGTTCCAACTGCTGAAGATTTTTTTTAGAGTATTAACCATAAGTTTCTACTCCTTCTTCATATGAGCATTTATCACTATCAAACATCTTCTGATAACTGCCTTTACTGTCTTCCATGGGTTTTGGTATGTTGTATTCTCATCTTCAATTTTTTCTAGAAATTTCTTAATTTTATCTCTCATTTGGTCCAGGACCCACTCCTTTTGAAGAAGAAACTTATTCATCACCCCACTATTTCACTTTTTTTCATCTTTTTTTGTTGATTTCTAGCTTTATGATGTAGTGGTCATAGAAGGAAATATGAGTGACATCTATATGTTTGAATTTACTCATTTGACTTGTTTCCCAGCATGTAGTCTATTTTCAAATACTTGCCATGTGTACTTGAAAAGAATGTAATTATTATTGTTATTATTTTGCAGTTGGTGGCTAGTTGTGAATATGTCTATCAGGTTGTATTGTCTAACTGTAGAGTTTAGTTCTGTAGCCTCATGGTTGATTTTCTTTCCCATTGATCTGTCTTTCTCAGAGGGCAGTGTATTGAAGTTTCCTACTATTATTGTTGGACCTATGATTTCTTTTGAAGGATGGGATTGACCAATATCATGGGTCTTTCATTGGATGAATGTATGTTTATTATGCTCACTGGCTCTTGTTCTACTGATCCCTTGAGCATTTGACTACTACATGCTTTGGTATATTTGACTTGGGGATCAGTCTAATTTGTGTCCTCTCTACTTATAGGATGATTGTCTGATCCTCATTCATTAAATTGGGGGAGTTTCCTGCCAGGCATTCCCGTGCTATTTTGGCTTTTGATTTCTTTATTATGCCTTTTTCTGGTATCCCAATTATTCAAAAATTGTACCCCTTCATAGCATCATTCACTGTTCTCAGGTTTTCTTCAGTTTCTTTGATTGTCTTTTATGATTGCCTTTCCCATTTGTCTAATTCTGCTTGGCTATTTCTGAGGTCACTGGGACAGTTCTCTGCTTTCTCCTGCCTGTTGGTGAGGTCTCTTACTATTTTCTTTAATTCTATTGCATCATCCATTAGCTGTTTTATTTCCCTTTGGTATATGGTCTCTATCCTATCTATTATTTCATTCTTCTTCTGTATTGATTCCCTCATATCCTGTATGACTATAAGCAGCATTCTAAAGATTTATTTCTGTGGCAACTTAATGTCTGTTTCTTCAATGTATGTCACTAGGTTTACCTCCTCCTCAGACATTGAGTTTTGTTTCTCTTGATTTCTTGTAGTGGTTGCTGATGTGGTTTGTTGTCTTTGTGTCATTTAGGTAGAGCTTGGTGCCATTTTCCAAGGAGTCCAGAAGCCCTAGCTAGCTAGAATGATTCTAATGGTACCTGGAGCCAACTGCACTGCAGGGTCAAGTTGTGTCTCTATCTCGTTGGGCTTTCCTCTCTCCCTACTCCCTAGACATCCAGGATTAACTATTTGGAGGGAAGCTCCACTGGCCCTCTCAGGCAGAATGGTCAAGGGCAGCAGGCTGATCCCATGCAGCAGACCAATGCTCCCAGGGCTGAAGAATGTGTTTGTGGGAGGGCAGTGGAGGGGGTTATATGAGGTGACCTGGACACATACCAGTCACAGGCACCAATCACTAACAGCAGTGCCGGGCCTGTCACAAGCAGCAAGTATGGTACTGGGCAGGCCAATCACATGCAGGCTTGTTATGAATGTGCCTCAGCACAATTGATTTGCAGCATCTCCAATTTCAAGCCTACAAAGACCATCTGTGACCCTTCCCACATTTGTACTATTATATATTTTGATGAACTCTTTCTTTCTTATTTTTACTCTCGTCCTGGAAAAGACATTGTCATTATTATTATGTGTCTTTGGGACAATTCTGACTGATGGTGATCCCATGTGTCTAGAATAGTCCTACTTCATGGATGTTCAAGGAGAGCACCTTTCAGAAACCGGTCACTACACCTTTTTCCAAGGTATCACTGATTTAGTATACATGACCAACCTCTCAGCTAGTAGTTGAGCCATCAATTGTATATGACACCCAAGGACTCCCCAAAATTGGTCTTTGTTTTTGTTTTAATTCTCCCCCTTTAGACTCTGGAACGAGATAGGGAAACCAGAACTAATGTCTGCTTTAGGATACACACAGATGTACTTAATTCATATTTTTTGTGACTAAGAAATATTTTTGCACTGTCTGATTGAGTGATTTAAGAGCATTCAACTATTTTTATGAAACGTTATGGAAAATATGCATACATGTATTGATGAGAATCAAGTGCTTTTGAATGTTTTCAGGGGAAAAAAGCCAAAATCCTGCTTGGAAAAGTTGTGTGCTTTATTTTATTTCAATGGTACTTCAAAGGTCATATCAGATGCCAAAATTTAATATTTTATAAAATATAGAGAATTATCCAGGATCAGCAGTTTATTTCTATTTTTGTAAGTACTGACTGAAAAAATTAAATTGCTGGGCAAGATGAACACCCTTGATTCTGTAGCATGTAATTTTAAGATTTCATAGCACTGAGTTATGGTAAGGATCTGATTTAATTAAAACATTGGCTAAGCAAAGAACTGTCTGGCCTAAGTCAATTTAGGTAAGAGCTTACATAAGAACTGGGAGAGAATCACTGAGTTTAAACTGTATATAAAACTGTCCTGGTCCCAAAGTAAAGAAAATTTCAGGGCAGGAGTTAAATCAGTAAATTTAAGTTTAATTCACAAGATTTCTCTCCAGAACTTGAGTATTAGAAATGAGCTAAGTCAAAAAAATATTTCAGCAGTTACATGCAAAATTATACCACAACTGTCCTATATGAAGTGAGTCTTCATGGAGTAGTGGGATACAGTTTAGACTTTTAACCAAGACGTCAGTAGTTCAATTCCACCATATGCTCCAGGAGAGAAAGTTTAGAATTTATTCCCTCATAAAGATTTACCACCTCAGACACCCAATGGGGCAATTCCACAGTGTCTTACTGGGTCTCTATGAGTGAAAATTGACTCTATGTCAGGAGGTAATTTTATCCTATGTGGAAAACTACCTTCCTTTCTCAACATTAACTCCACAGCACCAATATCTCATTATTTTCCAAAATTGGAAACTCTAATTGTCCCCAGATCCCTTGTCCTAGTATTATATAATACCAATGCCAAGACACTCTTACGATCTATAGGCAGTTTCTGTTGAGTCCATTTTGAGTCATGTTGAGTTTGTACACTCATAAGTACAACTGTGGGCCATATGGTTTTCAGTGATTATATCAGAATTATATCATCCAACCTTTCTTCCAAGGTACCTCTGGACAGATTTGAACCACCAAACTTTTGGTTAGTTTGCCTAATGAGTTAACATTTTGCAGTTCCTAGAGAATCCCTTACTATCTATTGTCTTTTTAAAATTTAAGCCCATTCACTTTTACCTTCCCAAATAAAATGACTGAAGACACCTGTGAATCAACTAAAGGAAACAGATGTGATTTCAAGAAAACCTAGGGTAGAACTCCTTATAATTAAGAATGATTCAATAAAAGCATAAGGAAATGCCTCTCAAATACACTGGTCAAAAGGACACAATTATTTTTCTTTCACTTTTATATAATATAGTAATTCACTTACGCACGCCTGGCATAAATATTGATGTAGTCTCAAAGGACAATATAATGCCTTTTTAGATGTAGAGAGTTTAAATTTTATTGACATCACAGAGACAGGAGGCCATTCATTTCCATATTCCAAAGGATGTGAAACCATTACTTCATCTCCCGGGCTTGTTAAGGGACCAGTACAGTCACTATATTGCATTAGCTTGCACTTCTGGGCCTCTACATGGTGGTTGTAAAATTATAAGCCTTTAGATGAACACTTCACAGGGTTTGATGACGAGCACTTTTCACAAAAGAAAGTGTGAATCACACAGCTTTTAAAAGGGTATTTGGCTCATCGAGAGATATTGAAATCTGGAATAAAATGGTACTTCTGCCGGAAGAGTGCCAGCAGGCACACCAAAGACAACACGTGAAACCAAGACATCCTACTGTGTAAATCAAAGTTCCAGTGTGCTATTTAGAAAACGGGTTTTAGCATCACATGCATATTGTCCTTAATAATGAGAATAGGTTGTTATGAAAGTTTACTAAGTTATCATAACCCAATGTTCCTTGACACATATTTCCCTCTTGGGATATCATAGAGATTTTGCTACACTATAGAATAATAGAAATAATAGAAACATGTTCAGATAAATATTAATCAGGTAGACACCTTTAATAATATTTAAAGACTTCATGGCTAGTTACATCATGTTGAGTTAGAGCCTTGTTCCACATGTGTCACAGAACAGGAGGACAGTTACTACCTATTAGCCGTGGCTCAATCAAGCAATTAGAGTTTTCTATTTAATATTAAACGTGGGTGTATATCTTCATCATCATCAGCTGCTCATTTGTCTGGAGCTGCCTCAGCCTCCTCATTTTCATCTGCATCTTCTTCCTCACCATCACCTTCCTCCTTCTGTTCTTCCTTCCTGCCTACTTCCTCTTCTTCATCTACCTCATTGTCATCATCTTGGTCCCCGTTTTCCTCTTCAGCATTCCCATGAGCAGGTGCATCTCTTCTGGATTTGCCTCCTCCACAATTTAGGAAGGACCTGAGAAGTTGGCATTGCCTTTTGTATCATACTAAAGAGATATTACCAAGTATATTTCATCTTCATATACTTCTTCATATAAGGCCATTTTCTCTGATTATATGCTCAGCATACATATTGAATAGGTATGGTGAGAGGAGAAGTATGGACAGTATGAGAGGATAAGCGGATGGCATCAGGACTGGGGGGAAAGGCTTATTAACAACCTGCAATACGCAACTTTGCTTTCTGAAAGCAAGGCGGACTTGAAGAAGCTGCTGGTTAAGATCAAGGATTTCAGCCTTCACTCTGCGTTACAGCTCAGTGGGAAGAAGACCAACATTCTCAAAACTGGGCCAATAGGCAACATCAAGAGAAGTGGAGAGACATCTTCAAGGATTCTGTGTTTCTTGGAACCACAAACAGTGCTCATGGAAGCAGTCGTCAAGAGATCAAAAGATGAGTGTGTTAGTTACCTAATCTGTTGCACAAGACCTCTTTAGTGCAGTGAAAAGCAAGGATGTTACCTTGAGGACTAAGGTGTGCCTGTCCCACGCCATGATATTTTCACTTGTTTCATATGCATGTGAAAGTCATACATAGAATAAAGAGGACTGAAGAAGAATTGATGCATTTGGAGTGTAGTGCTGGAGAAGAATATTGAAAGTACCATGCATTTCTATAAAGGACAAACCAATCTGTCATGGAAGAAGTACATCCTGAATGCTCCTTACAGCAAGGATGGTAAGACTTTGTCTTACACACTTTTGACATGAGAGACAAGTCCCTGGTGAAATACATCATGTTTGGTAAAGTAGAGAGGTAGTAAAAATGAAGAAGGCTCTCAAGGAGAAGGATTGACACTCATCCAATGAGTATTTTTAATATCATTTCCTTGTATGCTACTATAATTCACTTCTGAGGATAGACAGGCTCTTACAGTAGGATAATAACCTTGTAGTTCCACAGAGAGGCTAACAGTATGAAATGGAGATGAGATCACCTTATATTGGGCTGCAAACCTATGATTTCAGGATCACAGACATGTGAAATCATGTTGAGCCACTAACGTTGGTCTCGTTGGAAATTTTCATAACTCCATAGGATAATCAACTAGCCCACAAGCCAGAGTTATTGTTGGCTGCAACAATGGGCTCATGCATAGGAATGATTGTGAGGCTGGCTCAGTACCGTGCGGTCTTTTGTTCTGTTATACGTAAGGCATCTATGGGCTGGACCTGACTCAATGACACATAACACAACAATCATAATATCTCACTTGTATCTTAGAACTTTCTGAGTGAAATTTTGATGTATTAAACACTAACAACAGAAGACCTGATGACATTAATAACATCATACACACACACACACACACACACCAAAAGCTCATTAAAAAAAGAAAGAAAAGTCCAAAGAGGCTATCAGTAGAGACTCTAAAATTTACTCTTGAATGAAGTAGCTAAAGCAAATGAAAAAGTAATGAAGTAAATGAGCTGAAAAAGTGCAGCTGGAAAAGATACAGTAGAGTGTGAAAATACTTGCAATCAGAATTTGAAAAGACACAGTAGAGTGTGAAAATACTTGGAGTCAGAATTTCAAGAGAGAATAACATGTACATGAAGATTAGAACATGCTTAATCTCAAGAGAGTCGCATCTCAAGGCTTTACCCTTCCTGCACACATATCCAATTTGCATGTTTAGTGAATAATCGGAGAAGCTGAGCTACAAGAAGAACATAGAATCAGGATTGGATTGTTATAGCATTTAGCGCACCTTGATTAATAAACTATCGCTTTGGCCCAACTTTATCCTCTCCCTATAACACACAAAAATTTCAGTCACCACCAAACTGAATTGTAGGTAGGAATTGGGTCTCTGAGCAAGATAAAATGAAATGTTACCCACTGAATCAAATGTCGTTCAGTGGTTTCTTTTGTTATTTAAAGATCTCATGTTAGTCGGGTATATAATCTGCAACTCTTGGGATTCTAGAAAAACAATTGTTCATTATGGACAGAGTCTATCACGGCCAAGCCAGTAGGAGCGTCACAAAGTACCTCGCAGCTGGAGTTTCTCTCTGAGTCTTCCTCACTCAGGACTCATCCAATGAGTACCTTTAAATCCATTTCCTTCTGTG
The DNA here is from genome assembly GCF_000313985.2 of Echinops telfairi. NCBI lineage: Eukaryota > Metazoa > Chordata > Mammalia > Afrosoricida > Tenrecidae > Echinops > Echinops telfairi. The sequence continues at coordinate 10,146,924 of NW_022111369.1, forward strand.
CTACTATCACTCACTCACGGGACGGAGAGGCCCTTACAATACGATAATGACCTTGGAGTTCCACAGAGAGGCAAACAGGATAAAACGGAGATGGTATCACCTTACATGGGGCTGCAGAACGATGATTTCAGATCACAGACGTGTTAAAGCATGTTGGACCACGAACATTGGTATGGTTTGAAATTTTCATAACTCCATGGGATAATCAAATAGTCCACAAACCAGAGGTATATGGAAAAAAGAAGGCAATTCAAGTAGCTAAGTAGAATTAGCCTTCATCTTGCAGCTATTACAGTTTCCTACATTTTCTCTTTATGCTCCACATCTTGGTGAAAAAACACAGGGGACACATTAGAAATATAAAATTCATTGTGTAACACACTGGAGTTTTCCACCTTTGTTTTCATCTGGCTAAGTATAAAATAATAAACTTAAATGTTCTAAGTGTGGCCTTTGGAACTTTCCTTGTTGTTGCTATCATGAGCACATGGATTAAAAATGAAATGGGCAGTTTATACGGGGTCAAGAAATATTTTCCATCTTCACAATCTATGGTTTCAGGGTTCCCTCAAGGCCTTCACATGGAATCTACTTGGTGGTCTCAACTCTAACCCCGGAAGCATGCACTCTGCATCTTGACCACAGAACACCTGATTCTGCAGAATTTGACACTTATCTGCAGCTCCGCACAGAAGAAATGTAGGATTCGACATGCATGGAAATTAGATTATCTTCCACCCCCAGAGGTATAGTGTCCTCCTAGGTCAGGGTCACATTAAGGTCACCTGAAGGAGCTCACATTTCAACCAATTCCTCCCTCGCTGTGAATTCACAGAAAAAAACATCCTTTAGAGTTCCTGGCAGTCTGCTATATTTTATGATCCCTCCCAAATAAGAACAAGGAAAGCAAAAACTGATTAAATGAAAGGAAAGGAAAACCAGTTTTCCACTATCGAACTGTGTGATTGTCTTCAAGGCCAGGAGTGGTCTTGAATGTGCCTTTCCTAAGCATCTTCCGGTGTAAACATTCTGAGGGAGTCTGAAACTTCGGCTGGAGCTGTCAAATACTGGCTCTCACTGCTCAACACAGCCTTTGCAGTGACTTGGGAGCAGGTTTTTTTTTTCACAAACCTAAGTAATGCCTGATTGTCTGAGGTGCAACTAAATAAAGAAAACAGCATTAGAGCCCCAGTTTCAGAAATCTAGCATGTCATTGGCCATTCTTTGACTTCTTAGTGCCAAGAGACAGGAGTCAGATATGCTGTTACCCTCCATCCATCTCTGCCTTATGACCACTCCTCCCACGGCTCTGCGCCTATGCTTATGTTTAGTTCAATAGTTTATTGTCAGGGCCACACAGAGCTCACAGACAAAACTCACAATCGAGAGGGGTTATTAGAGGCTTTAACAGGGTACCATAAACGAGGATTTGTAAATAGTAAGGTTAGTCACTGATTCACCTCTGCCACCAGCCAAATTTGCTCCAAGTAATCAGCCTTTCAGTCATATAATCCTTTGGCCTCTGCCTCCATGGACCAGGAATCCCACCTGTCACTCTGTCTCACAGACCCATCCTCTTGGTACTGTTCCTCTGTTCTGTCTCATGGTTTCCTGGCTTGGGTCGTTGGTCTCAGCCTGTCTCCT
>NW_022111369.1:10149272-10151320 GCF_000313985.2 Echinops telfairi
GGTATAGCAGAGAACTCCCTCCAAAAGGCATAAACCTACAATCATAATGCATGATGTAAGGAATTATGGCTCAAAGGGCCATGTTAATTGACTATATCTCAGTGAGAACACCGAATAAAAATCTATTTAATCACCTTTGATCAAGTTCATCAGTGCTATTCATGGATGGTTATCTAATGCATCACTGTGTTGTTGCTGTTTATAATGACTTATAGTGAGTGACCTTATACAACAGAGTAGACCTGACCCAGGGGACTTTCTCGGCTGTTTTTCTTCCAAGAGTAGATTGACAGGTTGTTTCTCCCCTGGAGTTTCTGGTGGGTTCAAATTACCTGCCTTTCAGTTAGCAGTTGAGTGCTTGACCATTGTGTTATCAGGACTTCAAATCACTACATTAGACTTACTTCAACTTTATGTGTTTTCAAATAGAACATTTTCTGATAGACAGTTGTACCTACTGGCCTCTGATAAACTCTTCCTTGGCTGGAATGTCAAGCCTCCTACTGGCTGAAAGAGGCTAGATCTGAATTCAGTCAGAAAGTTAAAAATAATAATAAAACAAAAACCTTTAGTGCAGTATAACTTTAAGCTCATTCAGAACTCCTTGTATTTATCAAACCCAAGTAAAGTTTGGAGCATTCATAAAAGTATGTCTAGAAATGAAGATGATTAGGTTCAATGTCTTTAAAGACACCCCTGTCTTGACGATATCTGAGCCTTCAGGATTCCCTGGAGCTATCTCCTGTAATCTTCATCATTCTATGGGCTTCATAATCTAGGTCCTACTTATTAGTCAAAAAAAAAAATCAATGTTGATAGACAAGCTTTTCTCACTCCTTTCTTGCAATTATAATTTTAAAAGGATTCACCAACTTCAAGGTTTATGCAAATGACTTAAATTACTACTATATGGCCAATAACAAGTAAATGAGATCAAACATATGCTTTTTCAGAGCCCAAGTTATCCTTTAGAGAAAAAAAAAAAGAGCTTTTATATGTGGGGCTGTTATTGTGTTCCACAGTCAGACCCTGGTCTAGTTTCAGCTGCTCATATTATGCTCTCCGTCATGCTTTCCCACCATGTAGTCAATTAGATTTATTTGTATTCTCTTTGAGTAAGTTCACTTGTGTTGTGAAAAACCAAAGGTATTGGCCATGAAGAAGTCACTAGTCCTCCAGATTTCTATCAAGCAATCTCCAACTTTGTTTCTATCGCTCAGGCTGAATTTCCCAACTATTGTTCCTTCCTCTTTGTTTCCAGTTCTCATCCAATCACCAATATTATCAATGCATCTTGATTGAATATTTGATCCGTTTCAGACTTAAGACAGTCATAGAACTCTTCAACTTCTTCATCACTAGCTTTGGTGGTTGGTGCATACATTTGAATAATAGTTGTACTGATTACATTTCCTTGAAGGCTATTAGACATGATCCTATCACAGATAGCATTGTGCTTCACGGTGGCTCTTGAAATGTCCTTTTGAATGATGCATTCAATACCATTCCTCTTGATTGCTTCATTCCCGGAACAGCAGCTCATGAATGCCTAGAATGTTGATTTGTATGTGTTCTATTTCATTTTTTACAATTTCCAATTTTCTTATCTTCATATGTCATACATTCCAATGTCTAATTGTTAATTGATGCTTGCAGCTGTTTCTTCTCATTTTTAGTCAAGCCCCATCAGCAAGAAAAGGTCCTGAAAGCTTCACTCCCACAGGCTCTACTCCAGCCATGCAGCTTTCCGTTATACTTTGAGTGCCTCTGACTGAAGGACTCATCTTCTGGGGCTATTGTCATACTGTCACCATGAGTCAGAGCCACTTTGTTGAAAATAGATATGTTAAACGAAGTAGTCATAAGTCTTGCAAAATCCATGTCATCCTCAGCTTTGTTCCCATCACCAAAGCCATATTTTCCAGCTCCTGACCCTTCCACTTTGTTTCCAATTTTCACATTTCAATAACCAAAGAATCTTAATTGCATGTTTGATCAAATTCAGGCTGAAGAAGCTTGTAGAATTCTTCAGTCTCTTCATCATTTGC
>NW_022111369.1:10152259-10156788 GCF_000313985.2 Echinops telfairi
TTGGCAGCCCAATGCATAACCCATTATGCCACCCAGGTACCTACTTTGTACCCTAGCTCCCTTATTTTCTTCTCTTTAAAATCACAGCAAATGCTAGCAGCAGGAGTATGTGCTACACAATTTGTCTCCAGAAAGACTGCCAAGTTTTAGGAAGAAATAACAGCTGTCAATATGTCCTGAAGATCATCTTCCATTGAGAATACTGTGGAACACACTTCTATTCTAGCACACAAAGGGTCAATATGACTTGAGTACAGCTGTTGATTATTTATTTAAATTCTTTATAGTATAAATCTGTGCTTTCTAACTTGCTATAAAGCAAAGAAAATCATAAAATTTCATGGCGAGGATAGGGAAAAGAGAAAACATTAAAACATGAAATTCTTTACCTATTAAGCCTTTATAAATAAGTTTATTATATATGATACAGTTAAAAACAAACTTCAAAGATATGCAGGAGCTGTCCTCAGCTGGGAAGCTAAGTCAGAAAATAGTAAAATAAACAAAAACAAAATAACCCCAGAAAAACAAAAAAACTCCACAAAACAGCTAAAAGACAGAGAACTTGGAAGATTCTTGGAGAAAAGTTTTTTTCTTTGTAGGTTCCTGATGCCAAGAAATGGGAGAAAGTTTGAATAAGATCTGTAGCACTACATAGCCATGACCCTCAAATATCAGACTTAATATTCCCATTTTGCATTTCATAGGCTTCTACAAGTTTGCAAAAGCAAGCAAGCATAGCTTTTCCTCCACGTTACATTTTTGGCAATGAGCACGTGCCCAGAGGAATCCATAGGCTTTATTCGTTCACACATGCAAAGAGAGAAAGCTAAGCTTATTGACTAACAAGTTAATATGTTGTAACGCAGCCAGCAGCTGGCTCTCACAGAATTGCTCTGCTGTATATTGAAAGGACAAAATCAAAATGTGGTTTCTCTATATAGGTTGCATCTAGTAAAATATAAGGTTACAGAAAATAATGCTATCTTCCTAAAAGAAAATTGGCCATACGTGTTTTATACATTTAATCAAACAAGTTGGCTTAAACAAGTGTAATTTGATGGCAGACCTGGATGTTTCTGGAAGAGACCACAGAAATTTAGGCCCCTGGGTCAACAATAGGGTGTTATTTTGGAAAATGTAAGATAGGAAAGTTCAAGCATTCTTCTGGAGAACTCATACTTTTTAAGGGATTGTTGAGAGCCAAAGATCTGTGTGTTGCATTGCCAAGATGTATTCTAAAGGAGAAAGTGCATAATGTCCATTTCCAGAAATGACAAGTGGAGGATCGCAGTCTCCTCATGGAGAGAATCTTAATAAGGAGGAGGATGGTTAGTAGTTGTTATTGTTTTCATTCATGGTGTTGGACACTCTATCCTATCTTTTTTCATGTCACATCCATTCCACCACATTACCAAAGGAAGAACCATTTCATTCTTTTGTTTCTAAACTAAGGAGTTTGCCTTTACCATTTAAGATTCTACCAAATGCCACCAAGCTGTCTAGAGGCTCAGCCCAGATTTTAGAGCCAAGGGGAGAACATCAATTGTTGAATATCAATGCTAGTCTTTTGTTCTTCCTCAGAAATACTAGCTTCCTGCGACAAAACACAAACCTGTCAGTGCAGCAGATAGGTTTTCAAAAGTCCCGTGGTCTGGAACACTGCACCCCTCCGACCAGTCATAAGGGACTTTATGGTAGGTGGATTCAGGAACCGTGTGTCTGATACATACATTACCCATTTTATCAAAATATCATGACTTAGAGATGAAAATGTGATGCTAGAAATAATATTTTCTACATCTTTCTTAAATTAGTAGCAACTGAGATTTTGAAAGCTTTTAAGCAGCCATCTAAGGTAAAACAATTGGAGGAAATAAGAGTGAAAAAAAAAATCAAGGCCACTTGGAAACAATTGTCCGAAGGACTAATGGGTCATGATAAATCAGCTTCCGTGACCATGAGAGTAGCAGAGCTGGATGATGCCCAGCTCTCGCTTGCCGACCTCTAGGAAAGAGACTCCAGCAGAAGTTCTGGCGAGAGTGGGGTAAGAAAGCGAAACAAAGCTCAAAATCATGAAGATAACTAGACGTACTAGTCTGTAAGGACGAATAGAGACCCCACATTGTGATCTTTTGATGACCTTCAAGCCTGGAGCTGAAGTCACCACCCTAGCTCAATTTTCAACCCAACCTAGACAGACCTGTTTGGTGAAGACTAACACTGTGAGATAATGAGCTTATAATACTCCTTAGAATAATGAACCAGATACGATTAAAGAGAATGTGTCCATAGAGAAAGCTGAGGAGCCTGGAAGGTCTAGGAAAGGGGAAAAATATCAAAAACAAAACCTTGAGTCCGTGCTTACTCATAATGACCCTGTAGACCAGGGTAGAACTGCCCCTGTGACTTCCTGAGACTGCAACTCTTTCCCACGGAGAGGCCGGTAGCTCCAAACTGCTGACCTTTTGGTTCACAGCCCAACACGTAACCACTATACCAAGGACAGACAGATGAAAAGGCTAAAACTGATAGGATATGGAGAGAGCTGTTACATTGTGGGGATTGGAATCACTATCACAAAACCAATTCTGTGTGAATTGTTGAATAGAAAATCAACTTACTCTGTACTTTTGCACTGAAATAGAAATCCACAAGTTTTGTTTTTTTTTTAAGAGGAAATCCATTTTAAAATTGGGCTTCAGATTCGATTTAGAGAAAGATTTTAAAATCTCCATCACAAGACTCAAGTAGGAATTAGAACATCATATATCAGCTAAAAATAATTATGATTCAACTCTAAACAGTCACATCTATCAAATGTTTCTATCTTAATAGACATTGCATTGTTTGATTTGTTGTTCATTTTACATGACAAATAACATATACGCATATTCGGGTTCCCTAGGGAGAAGCAAAACCCGCAACACATATATGCATTTAGAAAGAGATTTAGACCCAGAGAGGGCTCACACAGTTGTAGCAGTGGGTAAGTCCCATTGGTTCAAGTCTGTGGGTCAGAGATAAAGTGAAGTTTCTCCTAACTCCTGTAGTTACAGGGGCTGACAAACGGGCAGCAGGAAGGCCACGTGCTAGAGTATACAGAGCTGAAGGAATCCAAGGTTGGCAGTCTGCTGATGGCTACTGCGACTGTCAGGCAAAATAAGAGGAGGTCAACAAACCAGATTCAGGACCCAGCAGTACAGGGTGCTAGCTTCTGCATGCTATCAGTCTATACTAAGAATGGGCCACATCCCAATGAAGCCTCCCTCCACCGGATGAAGACTGTGACCAGATTAAGGAGACTCTACTCCACCTTATTTCTCCCACAACTGCATGTCTGCTTCACAGAAGATCCCACCACACCATTAACCATATTATGTTATATCATAGCATGAGAGAATTCTGGCCCACCCATGTTGACATAAAACCTGTCACATCTAGTATTTGCCTAATAGGATTACTTAGCGATTACACACTTGGCTGTGATTCAACAATTCTGCAACCATCAATCACTCTGTGGGAGAAAGATCGTTTTTCTACTCCAGTAAACAGTTGAAGTCTTGGAAACTCACAGAGGCAGCTTTACCCTGTCAGATAGGGTCACTAGAGGCGGCGTTGACTCGATGGCAAAGAGATTGGTCTTCTTTGGCTTATTTGCCTAATACTTCATGCTGCATGCTGCGCAGTTAATCTTCAAAATAGTTGTGAATCAGGGCGTACTGTTCCTGTGTTATATAATAAAGTGGAATCTTAGAGGATTTCAGAGATATACCCCCAAACAAAAGAATTTACGTGAGAAACCCAGAGCTAGAACCCAGGTCTTATGCTCTTGCATCAATGGCATTCTACTACACCACAGGTGACTCACTTGGTCCCTATGAAAATGCGATGAAGTTCACAGAGGGTCGATTAAGGAAGACTCTAATAATTTATAACCAAATAATTAACAATGGCTCTCTAAGATCTTGACGCCACTAATGAATTGATTTCTTATCACTGCACTCCATGTATCTTTGCACTCCCCCCCCACTACCCAGGTTAAGTTACAGAGACTGTCCCAGAACCTGTAATAAACTCTCTCAGTCGTCAGCAAGGCCCAATGATAGACATGACAAAAGATATCTTGCTGGTTATTGAGACTGGAGCACACTACATTTTTTTTTCCATTTAAACACATATTATATTTATTGCTTGATGCACTCCTGATGAGAAGTAAACTCCACCCCCAAGTACAACCTGGAAAGAGATATTTTCCGTGAAATTGCCAAGACACTCAGACAAGCAGAAATGCAGTCACCAAGTGGAAGCAGCTGAGACATTTGCTGAAATAATGAAAGAAAATGTGTCTTAAGAATGACCACATTGTGGAAGTCCTGGCTTTTGTCATGAGGATTTGTTCTTTTTTTATCATTATATTGGGGGCTCGTACAATTCTTATCACAATCCATACATACATCCATTGTGTCAAACACATATGTACATTTGTTGCCATCATCATTCTCAAAACATTTGCCTTCTACTTGAGC
>NW_022111369.1:10158647-10163451 GCF_000313985.2 Echinops telfairi
CAAAAATCAAGCCATAGCAAGATAGGCAATGCGTGAGAACACAGCGATGACAACAAAAAAGGAAACCAATGACCCATAGAAGAATAAATTAATTAAATGAAAAAAATTTGTAAAGTAAGAAAAACCTGTAAATAGATCGCAATCTGATTTTTGATCTCTAGGCGTGTCCTTCAGCCAGGTCAGATGGGGCACCATGCTCTGGCCCCAGAGTCTGTCCTTTGTACTCCCTCGAGGGCTCTCTGCTCTGCTCCCAGGGTTGCTTTGTCACACACTTTTAGTGGTTTGCCTCGGTGTCTCAGGGTCAGTCTGGGCCAGTCCCAACACTGAGTCTCCAGTGTTGTCCCCCTTAGAGCCCGGGGCCCTCAAGGGATGGCATGTCTCATGGTGGGATCAGCCATATTGTCCACTTTGTCCATTGACTGTTCAGGCACTCCACACTTTCATTAGACTCTGGAGATGATCTGGTTTCTGGAGTTAAAATCATTCAAAAATTTAAATATTGAGTAGAAAACATTTCTCATCTTGGTTTGTATATTTTCAAGACATTTAGACTGATTAATAGTTTGAATTATTATTAGTTAGGTCAAGCCCTGCATAAATAATCAAATTCAGAGGAAAATTAGATTTGTAGCCAAAAACAAACGAAAGAAACGAGGAAACTGAATCTTCACAGTCAAATTAAATGGCATTTTGTATCACTAACAAGTGTCTTTTATCAAAGAAATGATTATTATTGTTCTGTTTTTTTTTTCACTCTAAAAATGTATTTAATAGAATGTTTGAGATTATTTAAGAGGATGCTGGTAAAGACATTGTAAATAACCGAGAGAATTTATTGTTTGTTGTGATCAGACCACAAAAATCCCTTTACTCTGAATGTTTGTTTTCCTACTAAAAGATAAAATATTACCTCAGTATAGTAATTATCTGCTTTTAAAATTATTCTTGAATAATTTGAACATTTTTAATAAATAATTTAATTTTTAAATTTTATATATATATTCCAATATATGAAGGTAAAAATCTTCACACATATTCCTAAACAGGTCTTTAAAAAAGCTGCTGAGGAGAAATGGGAACTGATCACAATGATTGGTATATAACCGCTCCCTCCACCCCCCACTGAAGGGTGATGAACAACTGAAACGTGGGTGAAGGGAGACAGTGGTCAGTGTAAGATATGAAAATAATAATAATTTATAATTTATCAAGGGTTCCCGAGGGTTGGAGGGTGTGGGTAGTAGTGGAAAAAAGAGGAGCTGATACCAAGAGCTCAAGTAGAAAGAAAATGTTTTTTTAATCACTTCCTAATAAAACGTCAGATTACCTAAAAACAAACAAATAAATAAATAACAGGTTGCTATATATCAAAAATATGGAATAAGAGCATGTAAATTTGTTGTTATACATGTACTGATTATCGGAAAGATACCATTATATCTGAGGTGACTCTATTTTCTTTATTCTTTCAAAATTATTATAAAAATTGTTTTAACTCTCTTTGTGGTAGACTCTGTAATGTTGCGGAATAGCTTTTTCCGCTATTTAATGTGACATTTCTACATAAATGTATGAAAACCATACATCCCATTGTCAGTATCTTTATTCACATAAATTTACCACCTCTTTCTTTCTTTTATCTCCTAATCATCAAAAGAAGTTTTCTATGTGCATTGGCAATCGAGTATCTGTTTGTTGAAATTGGTCAGTTCATTCTGGTGCCTTATACTTGATTTCAATAAAACAGCATTTCAGCCAAGGTGCAGGGCATGCAGCCATCTCTAGAGTCATTGGACTAGCGTGAGCATCACATATAATTCAAAAATGTTGAAGTCCCCCCTGGCACTCATTTTTAATTTTTTGGAAACAGGTTTTTGGGTGAGAGTAAATTTGCTGGATGGATGGTCCTAAACAGGAGTTATGTGAACTCTGGCCTTTGTGTGATAGAAAAGATTTTTTCTTTTTGGAAAAACACCATCTCAAATAATCCATCATGAAACAATCTTTTAATTTATCTTTTGTGACTCCAGTCATCTTGCACCAACATAAATGTGTTTCAGATATGTTCATCCTAGTTCAGATGAAATTTTGGATTTGGCAATTCAACCAATACTTGCCAGTTGGAACAAGGCCTTCTTGAGCTAACACGCCCATTTAACATCCAGGCCCGGATAGAGGACGCTCTATTTGTTGTACATGCATGGGATCCTGTGCGAGAGCACAGCAGATGTGGAAATGCTCCATAGCCAGATCCAGGCTAGAGCAAGAGCTCAGTGAGAAGGCTTCCTGTGGCCTAGATTACTCTGAGGGCTCTTCAGTAGAGCAATAATGAAACCACAACCTTCCTCTAGTTCTTAAACACTTCCTCCCCCAACTACCAGGACCCCAATATTGCCTTGCAGACCTGGTTAGACCAGATGATGCACAGCGGTACCGATGGGAATTGGAAATGCAGGGAATCTAGGACAGATGAACCCCTCAGGACCAGGGGTGACAGTGATGATACCAGGAGGGAAGGGGGGGGTGTAGAAAGGGGGAATTGATCACAGGGAGCTACATATAACCTCCTCTCTGGGGGACGGGCAACAGAGGGGTAGGTGAAGGGAGACGCCGGGCAGTGTAATATAAGATATAATAATAATTTATAAATTATCAAGGGTGCATGGGGGAGGGGGGCAGAGGGGGGGAGGGGGAGGGGGGGGAAATGAGCTGATTCTGGGAACCCAAGAGGCAAGCGAATTTTGGGAATGATGAGGGCAACAAATGTATAGATGTGCTTTACACAATTGATCTATGTATTGTGATGAATTTTATGAGCCCCAATAAATTGATTTAAAAAAACAAAAAGAATTACTACCAGTGATATTCTCCAGAACAAATGTGTGGTCTCTACAAAGAGAATGGTGCAAAAGGAAGTATGTAGTTTCCCAGAAGTATTCATAAACACAATTGAATTTTCAACTGAACTGTATTAACTTATCATTGTGTATATTTTTAAAAGTCAAAGAGCCATTTGTATTTTATACTAATGGTTTTATGTTTATTAATTTATAAAACTTGCATCACTTTCTATTATGCTTGCTTTCTACTCTTCCCTGCAGATTGGAATCACCTGGGAAGCTTTGAAATCTAATACCTGGATACCTCACCCCATTAAAATATTTTACTTGACTATTATGAAATGTGATTTAGGGTTTGAAGAATTTAAAAACTCCCTCAACAATAATGTTTTAATGTGCAGAATTTTTCAGGAATCAGTGATACCATTGTTTTCCAATTTTCTTGAATGAGAGTCATCAAGGATGATAATTCTCAAATCATTCAAATATTCACAAATTGCATTATATGAGATTTCAATGAGAGGCTCAAGGGTGGTATTCTTTGACTGTAACTTTAAACAATCAAATAGTTCAGGTGTATTTGTTATAGGACATGAAATATGGTTCTTTTCCCAGTACAAGTATTTTAGCAAGCACCCAGTCAATTAAATAAATGAATGAAATCAATTTGAAAAAAAAAGATGTCATTGCGTTGTTTGTGGTTCTGCGTGGTCACAGCAGTCACTAGGTGAAACGCAACAGGAGGAGGATCACAGTGAGTCTGCAAAGAGAAAACTTCCTATTATCACTTGGCATCTATTTCAGGCACATCAAAGATTGTCTTTCTGTTTGGGCTGTGGTTTCATGACCCTGAAGTAGCCCAAGAGTAGATATGCAAGTTATTTGAAGATTTAAAGTATTTTCCTCAATCACTTACTACCCTTTCAAATAGAGTGCAGTGAACAATCTGTTTGCAATAATAATAGGCCTGCATGTTTCCCGCTCCCCCCTCCACCCCCTAGTTAAATGGATGATGATACTAGAACTGCTGTGTTTGCTTTGCACCTGAATTCCACTGTGGTGGGAATTTTGGAGATTCATATTCCAAGAGTGGACTCCAAATGGCATTCTGGAAGATGACAAAGAATACAAGTGTCGTTCGTTTTTATATTAATTTACAGGCAGCCGTGTCCCAAGCCCCTTGGGCATCCTAGCAAAATGAGGACAAAGAAAAAGAACTGCAAAGGCATCCAAAAGCAACACATCCAAATAAAACCAAGATCAGGAGCTCGAATAAATTGTGCTATACGGAATACTGAAAACTGCAAAAGAAAAACCAAGTCTTCACTTTCTCAGAGCCCCCAAGGCTGAAGATATGATTAACCAATTAAAAATTGCAACACATTTCAGAGCTATCCAGCCTTCCTATCCATGAGAGTGATATGAGTTCAGACAGTGATTCACAAAACAATGCCACTCCAGGCCAAATCTGCTCAGAGCCAGCAGGTCTGCAAATAGTTCCCAGGGACCGAGTCAGGACCCAAACAGAGCACCCATTGCTTCCAAATAAATGGACAAATTCAAAGATCTGCAAAGGAAATCGAATCATTTCATCCTTGACACCAAGACTACTAGGTTTTCGTTAGGAGAGAAATATTTATTTTAAATCAAGAAAAAAAATTTAAAGTACCGTCAATGACTGTAAATTTGGCAATTTAAGTACCTTACTGATTTATATGAGAGCCCCTTTGAGTTGCTTTGGGGTCAATTCCAACTTACAGAGACACTAAGCATTCAGCCCCTTAATGAAAGGTCGATGGTTTGAAACCACCAGCCACTTTGCAGGAAAAAAAAATAAAAAAGGTCATCTGCTTCCATAAGGATTCACAGGAAAAGACCGCCAGTTTATGGGTTCAAACTGCCAAACATTCTGTTAGCAGTGGGGCACTGTGCTACCACTGTGCCACCAAGAGATTAGAGATGTA
>NW_022111369.1:10164233-10193301 GCF_000313985.2 Echinops telfairi
GAAACCAAAGACACTTCAGCAAAGACATTGCTTAATTTTTCTGGCATGTGGTTTCTTATTGAAAATAATTGATTCTGTCTTCCCATGATTCAGGGCTTGAAAACTGGCACAGGATGGGGATTCGTTTTGAAATCAGTATCGGCTTTGGGAAGGACCTAAGGAATTGGCCTTGCTTTCTATATCATCCAAAGAGATCTTATCACGGCCGATCTGAGAGTAATGCCTAGGTTATTTCTATACTCACACTGCTGAGACCTTGTGCAGGCACAGTTGCCAATCCATTAGCACCATGAGGAAACCATATAGCATCAATTTTAACCAGTTTTGCTGTCTTTGAGCGGCTGGAATTTGAATGAGACTGAGAAGGAAATGGATTTCAATGTATGGCATCAGCAAATGTGTTCAAGATTGCAACTAAATAAATACACTTGGATGTCCACCAACAGTGGAAAATATTTAGAGGGTTTTTTTAATATTTAAATTTGATTTTGTCAGTCATGCGAGTGTGTTTGCACAGAAATTATATTGTCTAGGATACTAGTTGTCAAATTTATTTTTAAGCTATACCTCTATGTGCATGATTTTTAAAGAAATCTTAAACAAAATACCCAAATGTTTATCTCTAAAAGAGAATAAACCAAAATCATTGTTAGTAAGTTTCTAGGGGAGCCCTGCTGGGGTGGTGGTTATGTGTTGGGCTGAAATTCTCACGGTCGGCAGTTTGAAACCATCACCAGCTTTGTGGGAGAAAGACTGGGCTTCAACTCCCATAAAGGTTACAGTCTCAGAAACCCACAGGAGATCACTAGGAGTCAACATTGACTCGATTGCACTAGTTCATTCCAAACATCAGTGGATAGCTGGAGACAAGTTTTCTCAATGATGCACTTGCCATAGGGTGTCTTGAAAAAAATTAAGGTGAATTTTCCTGGCAGGAAAAACAGAAAAACTAATCTTGAAGTCAGAGCAACTATCAAATTTTTAACCATACTTAAGTGGACATCTTCCCATATTACTGTGGCTTTAAAACAAGTTTATGGGAATGATGTCCCATATGAAACAATGGTTTTTGGATTGATCGAGCATTTTAAAGAAGATCAAGAAATCTCAAAGATGAACCAAAACTGTTATCCTTGAAAGCAGCTGGAGAAGAAACTGTGGCTAACCACCAGAACCTGGAGGGAAAGAACACAGACTTGCCCTTGAGGCAATAGCTAGTAAAGTTTGGATCTCACATAGTCTGTCATTTTCAAATTTCAGCAAATATCTTGACCTCAGCCAATTTTCAATTTAATAAGTGCCAGACATGTGTACAAAGATGAGCTCGCTCAAAGATCTTATCTTCCTATCAGCCTTTTAAGCAAAATCTCAGCTCATGAAGATTATTTTATGTGACAAGTTACAACCAGGAAGGAGTCTTGGATTTATCAATATAACCCAGAGATAAGATCCAGTAAACAGTGACTTCTCAGGGGATTTGCTGGGTCAACTAAATTCAAGGCAGAGAGAGCAACTCTGTTTCCTGGGATTTCAAAGGAATAATCATGATAGGTCTTTTGAAAGACAGAATGATCACAGGGCCTTATTATTAAAAAGCTTTAAGAAAACAGATAACGGCACTGTTGAGAGAAAGGCCAGGAATATTGCACCAAGGAATTTTTTTTGCTATCACATTTTACGTGTTTCATTGGGAAATGTTACCCCAATCACCCCACAGTCCTGTTCTTGCCCCTTCAGATTTCTTTTTGTTCCCCAAACCCCAAACAAAATTTTAAAAGAACTTGGTTTGAATCCCTTGAAGATGCCCAACACTGCCATTTTGATGTGATATGAATAGATGAGTTCAGAATTCTTAGAGGGAGGGTAAATTTTCAAAGAAAGAAACAAACAAAAACAACCCAGTGGCACTGAGTCCATTCTGAAGAGTTAAAGAGATGGAAATATAGTCTTCAGAAGTGTATAGGCCTAGATGGAGGATATGTTAGGAAAGAATACTTTCCTAGTTTGATTTTGTGTAAATAACAGTGTCCATAATTTCGTGGCACACTGTGGACTTGCCCTTGCAGGCCCGACACTGAAGTGAAATCGGAAGATGCTGCGTTCACGTCGGAGCGCTTCCTTCTGAAAGCCTCGCTTGTTGGTTTTCGTGTCTTAGTTCCCTACCGTATCACAAACTCCATGCAGGCAGAAACTGTGTTTACCTTTTTTCTGCTTATATTCTGAGTACTTTTCATGTCTGACAATACATTTAATAAATACATTTTAAAGGAAGGGGAAAACACGAGAGGCAAAGAGGAGGGTAACGAAAATCTTCCATCCTAAAGGAACACATAAAGAAGTACCATAATCCCCCCAAAAGAAACAAACAAGTAAACAAGCTCACTGTCATTGAATCAGTTCTGACTCACAGCGACCCTCTGGGACTGAGTGGAACTGCCCCTGGAGGTTTCTGAGGCTGAACCTCCTCACAGAGGAAGAAAGCCTCACCTGTCCCGGGAGGAGCAGGTGGCGGTTTCCAACTGCAGACCTCGTGATTTGCGGCCCGCTGTGCTCCTCACTACAAATGTAACGGTGTCTGCATTCATTAGCAACCGTCTACCCCCGTAGTGAGAGGTGTACACTCTATCTTGGAGACATGATCAAAAAACAAAGAGAAAGTAAGCATGCCAAGTTGTTCACGTAGCACTCTGTACGTTCAATTACTGCAACATTCACATTTTACTTCACTGTCTAGTGGTTGTATGTTGGGCTGCATTCTGCAAGGGCAGCAGTCGGAAACCGCCAGCGGCTCTAGCTCCATGGGCGAAAGACAGAGCTTTCTACTCCGCTCAAGTTACTGTCTCGGAAACCCACTGAGGGCAATTCTACCCTGCCCTGTGGACTCGCTATGGAGCTGCCTTGACTTGATGGCCGTGGGTTTGCGTTTTGTGTTTGCCTCACTCCACAAGATGGTGTGCACATCAAAGTTGAGCACTACTGCCTATTCGAAATTGTTTCCATCACACTTAACACAACAATTTCTCAATAGATATTTTGTGAGTTACCTTTGTCTTGCCTTACAGAGGATTTTTGAAGTAAAAGATAACATTTAATTACAATGTCTTTTATCAAAGTGACATTTAATAATTTATTTCTTTTAGGTAGGATTATGCAAGTGTATTTTTTTATTTAATTCACCATATTCACCATAATAACTTGTCCATTTGAATAGTATTCATTGGAAGTTTCAAAAATACTTGCTGGACAGTTTTTTGTAATTGAGGGGACCTGAAAATCAATAAAATGTCAAAAAAAAAAATACAAAGCCTGAATCATGACAATGGCTATATATACTTAGTAGAAAACATTCATACCTATATAGAGTGGTACTATGACAGCTATTTAGAAATATTTACAGTATGTTTATTTTTAAAATAGGTAAATAATGTTTATATAAACCATAAAAATGTGTTTTGTTTTCAGAAGACCGTACACCTATTACACAATCATCTGAAGCGTCTCTGACCTTGGCAATGTGCTGACTTAACTGATTGTTGGCTTATCCGTAGAATGGAAAGCCCAGCCTCTTTTGAGATGAAATCAATGTATCCACTGATTAGAATACATTTTATTTTGGTTATCCACAAACTAAGTCATTCAAGGTACTTTATCTTTGGACTTATAAGAACAGCCATTTCTCCTTGATACAGATTTAATTGTATTTGCTTACTTATTCCAAGAGTATAAAAGGAAAAGAAACCAACATGTTTAAACATTTTATATGAGAAATATTTTGAGAGTGTTGCTTTTTTTTGGGGGGGGGAGGTAGAGTTTTATTACATCTGATCCCTTTTCCTCATTTGTGTGTTACAAGAGAACATTGAGCCAAGTCAGCTCCCAAGGTGCCTCCAGAAAATGACTTTTCAACTTTTAAAATCCATCTCTAGTCACTAGCATGCATGTCTCCATCAGTTTATCAGCGATGAGGAGTGGTGTACAAATCATGCTCATTATATTTTAGATTTGCACTAACACAAAAAAATCATAAGGAATCCTTATATCATTGAAAGACAGGCTAGAATCCCAAAATAATTTTGAGAAATTAAAATAACCAATACTTGAAAAGTAGGCAGTTAAGAGAGGAAAACAAACGTATGACATGGTTCTGGATGAGGATAAACAAGTTTGCCACAAAGACTATGAAGTGTCATTCTGAATCATTAAGTGTGCACGAATCAACAGCACATTGCTGTTCTGTTTAAAACCCAGCAAGCTAGAGGAATTCACTAATAAGTACATTACATGCAAGAGTCATGAAGTAATTGCCCCACTGGGCATCGGTCAGCCACTTATTAAAGTCCTATATTCAGTCTGAAGTGCAGAAGCCAGAGAAGAATGGGAAAAGTTGGAGATGAACAAGGGGGTGGGGGTGGGGGAAGCAATAGGAAAGATGAAAAGTTCACAGAAAATGGTCTTTGAGGAATTGCAATTCATAGAGTGGAGCTTTCAAAAGTGACTTTTCTAGATGTTCATATGCTTACATGCTTTTTCCATTAACTTTGTTCTTACATAAGACATTTTGCAATCTTCTCTTGGGTCTATTGTAGCCTTTTTAAAAGCATGGATTAAAACGGGGCTTTTTTTTGTTTTCTTTTCTTTTGCTTTGTTTGGTTGTGTTTTGTTACTTGTGAATAGTAAGAGAGACAGAAATGTAGACGCTAACTCTGTATCAGTTTAATGTAAATGCTGCATCACCATCTGCAGAGCCTCAATTATTGGTACCTAAAACTTAAGAAAATACAGTTCTCCTGTCAAAATGTATTTCTTTTCTTATATCCCCTTGTCTTATTTAATAGCATCTCTGTGCATTCACTCACACAAGACTTACAAGGAGCCTTTGTTCCTTTTGCTTCTTTCTTGCAACATTATTCCATCTATTATGAAGTTCCGTGGATTCCATCCCCATGGTGTTTCTCAATCTACTCCCTCCTCCCTATTCTTCCTGTTGTTATCTTCATCCAGAACCTCATCCTTTTTTTTTTGCCCCCAAACATTGGACTATTTCCATAGATTCCTAACTGCATATCTAACGTTGGTCATCTAATCAACATTAATATCCAAACTTCATACCTGATTATATCCCTCCTTTGCTTAAAGACTTCAGTTGGCTCCATGCTTCTAAGAGAAAAATGAAAGATTTGAAGCACAGCATGTGCATTTGCGGACCCTTTTATGGCTCCATGAATTGACTATGTTCTTGTTTTTTCTTTTTTTCTCTCAGACCAAAACGTGTCCACGTCCTCTTCTACCTCCTGAACTCCTCTGGGGATATGCGTTTGTCAAAACTCACAGCAAATGGTGCATCTTCCCAAGAAAATCATGAAATCGCTGCCAAAACTTTAGATCCGACTCCTTCCTTATAGGCACGTTTGTGTGTTTTGTCTTTGTAGCACTTCCTCTATTGTCATGCTAAAGCCTCTCCAGTCAAGGTGTATGCCACTTAAAAAACAGACAGGACTTTCTGTTATTATTACATCAGGATCTGCCGCACACTGCCAGTCAATAGATGCCAAAAGAACCAATGTGTCCGCATTAGGCTGCAGAGTCCTTAAGTGAACGCTGGCCACCTTCTAATGCTGCTGTATGCATCTTTCTTTGTTAAATGAAATTTGAAAAGATGAGCAAATTAATATTAACCACCTACTAAGCATTTCATGGGTTAACTCTCTTGAAAGTTTTATTTATAGGCTGTTTCTAAAAATTATTATCATATATACAACCCACTGTCATTGAATTAACTGCAACTCATAGCAATACCATAGAATTATTCTCTAGGGACTAGAAGACTACATATTTATGGGAACATAGCGTCACACCGTTTTCTTCCATGAAACAGCTGTTGGGCTTGAACCACTAACCTTGTGGGCACAATGCTTAACCCACTGCACTGCCAGGGCTCCTTTTTTATCACATAGGTTGGGTTTTTCGCAAGGTACAATGTAATTTAGAAACCTGATTTCACTTTAATCAGCTCTCATCTGCATCTCAAGATCTTCGTGTGGGGAAATTGTAGTCATTTCGGTCACACCTGTGGATCTGGGGAATGCAATGCAGAAGTAACTAGCCACGTAAAATATACTCGGTGTTTTTCTTAGTGTGTATAGATACCCACATAAAATATATTTGGTGTTTTTCTTAATGTGTATAGATAGGTAGGTAGGTAGGTAAATACATAGCTGCATAGACAGACAGGCTTTGGAAGAAGTTACAGATCCATCTGCCAGCTAAACCCCAAAATTTGAACACTTTCACGCTAATGTGCAGGAAAAAAATTTTATTAAATTGTTTCACAAACCTCTAAAAATACCTCGAGCAGTAACTAGTCCATAATGACAAAATCTATCAAAATTACAATACAATATAGTTATTAGTCTGTCCACAAAACAAAAACTGCTTTCAATGAATGGCCTGTTAATTTTGCCAACAGGAAAAGCAAAATAAATAAACGTTTAAAAGGAAGAAAAGACAGAGAATAGAAGCAAAGTCCCCAACAAACTTTACCTTCTAATTACATCCAACTGATGGTGATCCAAAATGGTAAAGCTGACTCAGGGGCACCGAACAACCAAAGACAGAGAACTGCTGTTTTTACAAGAGGCAGTCTGTCCTATCTTCTCCCTCAGAACTGCTGGAGAATTCAAACCACTGGCCTCTTTCTCAGCAGCCTGAGCACTATCCCACTAAGCTACTAGCGTTCTTTGAATACAAGGCTCTAAATTCTTAGGGAAAAAGTAAAGGTCTTTAAATTAATGAAGTATGTATTGTTTATAGTAATCATACCCATTCAGTTACATACCGATTTCAGTTTTAATGTACTAAAAACTGTGAACTCTTAAAAAAATGAAATAACCACCTGTATAATAATATGGATCTACTAAAAACTTAGAGCTCGGGTTGTGTAGTGGTTACATGTTGGGCTGCTAACTGCAAGGCCAGCAGTTCAAAACCACCCGTTGATCCTTGGGAGAAAGACAGGGCTTCCTACTTCCAAAATGATGTCATGCAGATTCTAATGACAATTCTAATTAGAATAAGCTGTGTATATTCGATTTTAAATAAGTATGTAATAACAGTAGAGGCTACATGTTTCATATGTTCTCTAACACTGTTTTTCCCCAGTTTGGAGAAAAAGGAGTACTTTGTCTTCTATGTTAATCCCTTGTTTTTCAAAGGAAGCTCTATTTTGAAAGTCTCTTCGGGTACATGTACACTTCTGTGAGGAAAAGATAAAATTCTTAGTTTTGAGGAATGACGTGTTTTTAACACACACACATAACATTTCAGAGTTGGAGCTCTGTGGTAGCCATATGGAATGAGTAAGCTGGAAAAAAAAAGTATGTTCTTAATTTATTAGGTGACAATTTTCTATTGAATTCTGAACTTAGTACATTTTTTCTCTATTTTTTATTTGAAATCCAAAAATCTTAGTAAATTCTTCCTAGATGGGAGTCCTTAACACTTAAACCGGTTGCATTCATGAGGTTAACAGTATTTGGCTATGATTTCATAGAGTTATTCCCAGCAAATATTTTCAGAAGGATGAAAAACAATGAACCTTTCATTACAATCCAATTATACTCATGGGACCTAGAGGAGAAGCCGGGTGAGTAATTTGGCCTTGGGGGAGAAGGGAGGTGTTTGGGAAATGCATTAATTGGTGAAGGCCACTAGTAATAGTTCCTGTTCCCCTGGAGAGGTCTTCCCAACCCTCTCAAAGATGAGCTTTGATTTGTTTTGACACTGTGGAACTAAAATAGCACTCATTTATGTGATTAATGATTTACTAAAATATAAATAGCCATGATTACGCAAAAGAGTCTCTAAAATAGCAAAACTAAACAAAGTGTATCTTTTTCCCTAAGAAATATACATAGAACATTTTTTCACTACCCAGCTTTTAAAATGTAAAAAAAAATTAATAATAATGTGAAAAATACTTATCGAGCAAGCCTCAGAACTATATTTTCCACACTTTTCATTTATTTGTTGAATTGTGGTATACATGCATGTTAAAAAATGTACAAATCTTAAGTGTCGAGTTGGACAGATTTGAATGTAGGGAACTTGCTTGTGTAACCACCATTTATGTCGAAATAGAAAACATCACCACTAGAATCAGTTGCTGTAGAGTTGATTTCCACTCATAGGGGTTTCAAAGGAGTCCGAATACAGCTAAACTCCATAGTGTTTTCAATGGCTGGTTTTCTTTTCCCTAGAAATAAAATACCAGGCCTTTCTTGCAAGGTACCACTGGATACGTTTGAAATTCCAATTTTTCATTTACCAACCAGACAGCAGTACATGTTTGCACCACCCCGAACTCCGTACATTATCAACCAACCCAAATCAAACCCACTGCTGTTGACTTGATTTCAATTCATAGCAACCCTATTGGACAGAGTAAAACTCTTCCATACATTTTCACACTAGAAACCGTGATAGGAGCAGACAGCCTTATCGTTCTCCTGCAGAGTGGCTAAAAGGTTTGAAGTGAGGTTAACAGTCCAAAGTTTAACCCAGTGTGCCCTTACCTCGCCCTGATTGCTTTATTACGCCCAAAGTCAGACTCACCCTATACCCCAGTTTTCACCATCCTTGCTAATAAGTTAACCACTATTTTGCTACAACTACTAAATTCCTATTTGTTTGTATGGATATTTGTTTGTTGTTTCAGCAGGAGTGGCAAGATATGTATTCCGTGTGCCCATTCACCCCTGAAAGTCAGAGGAGATGACACATTAAAACTATCAAGTGAAAATGGTAAGACTTCAACTCCCTTACCTAGAACTGTCATTAGATTCTCTAGAAAGGGGTGTTAGGGTTGGTAATTCAGGGCATCAGTGAGCAAGAGGAAAAGCCTGAAATGGGATGAACTGAAACAATGGACTCAAACATACCAAGGATTTTGAAGATGTGGTATAAGTAGACTGTTTCTTTTATATTGAAAAGGTTTTATATGAAATATGTTTTATATAATTTTTATATAAAATATTTTATATGTAAGGTTTTATATCTAAGATCTCCATGTGTTGGAGTCTGTTCAGCGACACCTAGACCCACCGTCCACTAATGTCCCAAGGAGTTCGCGATCTGTTCCTAATCAAGCTAAGAAAGTGCTCTTCTTGAGAAGGATGTGGAATCAACTATGATACATTTGTTAGTGTGTTTGACTCTGTGGGTTTATTCTTAACAGTTGCATACAGTCATCAGGAACTCCAAGCTCATTATCATTTCCCTTAAAATCATAATATATTTCCAATTTCATAGATATTTTGTCATGACCTGGAGGGCATTTGCAATCTGAAGGACATTTACAACATTTTAAAAGTTGAGGCTTATGTTTTCTTAAATGGATGGTGTTTATTATGCATTCAATATTGGGAGAAAACTCTCACCCTATTTGTCCTGTTAGTTTGATTGAAATGGTTTTATCTCAATTTTGGTAAATAAGTAGGAGATTCCCATATTCAATCATCACTACTTCTGAAAGTCTTTCCAAAGTAGTATATTTTTTACTGTCTCTAACGCCCTAGTATTTCTGTGAGTTAAATATTTGGCCTATCAATTTCATATCACAATAATCAAAATGAATTTCCTGTCTTGACCACAGACCTTATAAGTAAAACTTCCATTAATAAATGTAAGTAGGAATGCTTATATTTATCTATAAACCATCATGATAAACTGCTGTAATAAACAGCACAGATGTTTTTCCATTAGCTTGGTACAGTGTTTATTTTGAAATTATTTTGTAAATCCCCTTGCTTTTGTGTTGTAGTTTCTGTAAGACAGATGTGAAAATTTGTAGCCAAAGAACTCTAATATGATCCATTTAAAAGATAATTGTGATACCATGAGGGGAGGGGGAAGGGGGGGTAAGAAAGGGGGATCCTATCATAATGATTGATGTACCACCACCTTCCCACCCAGGAAGACAAACAACAGAAATGTGGGTGAAGGGAGACAGCAGTCGGTGTGCTATGAAAATAATAATAATTTATAAATTATCAAGGGTTCATGAGTGAGGAAGGGGAGAGGGAAAATGAAAAATGATACAAAGGGCCCAAGTAGAAAGACAATGTTTTGAAAATGATAATGGCAACATATGTACAAATTTGCTTGACAAAATAGATGTATGGATTGTAATCAGATTGTAAATCTTTCTGGGAGCAACATTACATAGGAGTAATATTTTGCTAAAGAAAAAATTTAAAATGTTTGTAGCAGTAAATCCAAATAGAACTGTCAGAAATTCTAGTTGGATTGAAAGAAGATCTAGGACAAAAGATAGTATTGTTGCTATCAAGTGGGTCTGGTTGGAAGTAGAAAATGACAGAGATATTTTTCTATTTTTGTTGATTATGCAAAGGCATTCAACTCTATGAGTTATAAGAAATTATAGATACAGAAGAATGGGAATTCCAGAATTCTTCTTGTGCTCATGCAGAATCTGGACATTGCAAAAGAGGCAGTCGTTCGAACATAACGAGGATATACTGAATGGTTTAAAAGTACAAAAAGGATTATGTCCTTTCCACCATACTTATACATTCTGCTGAGCAAATAATCTGAAAATCTGAACTGTTGGAATAAGAATATAGTATCAGGATTGGAGGACCATTCTGTGGTGTGTGTATATGGTGTTGTCGGTTATATGGTGAGCTGCTAGCTGCAAAGTTAGCAGTTCAAACATACCAGCATGGTCACCCAGGGCACATTATATCAAAAGGAAATAGTTTATATTCATATATATATGAATATATATATTCCAGCAGAATATCTAGACAAGAGGGAGAGGGGAAAGGCTGTCAACATTTGAGAGATTGGACAGTGAAAACCTTCTAGCAATATAATGTTGTCAGATTTAATGCCAGCTGATGAATCTATGAGTTTGGAAGCCACTTAAAATACAAGCAGAAGAGAACTGCCTCTTCAAATATAATCACTCCAAATGTTGCAGGTGGAGCAGTGTTTTCAGGATTTTCATTTTCTAAGGGGGGGGGCATGACTCAAAAGGAGAAGAAATAGCTACGAGAAGAAATTGTTCCATCAATAATTGGAATGTCTGACATATAAAATAAGAGTCCAGGAAAATGAAAAATTATAAAAAAATTAAAGGGTGTGCATAAATATAAATATACTGAGAATTTGTGAGCTGAAATGGCCCGGAATTAGCCATTTTGAATCAGATGACCTTGAGGCTTACTGCAAGGAGAAAGGCACAATCATAAGGTTGGTATTGTATTCATCACCAAAAGAAATATTTCAATAACTGTCTTAAAGAACAGTGCAGTTTTTGATATGATAATATCTAAATGCCTTCAAGGAAGATCAGTTAATCCAACTATTTCTAAAATTTTTACACACTGAAGACAAAAGCCAGTGGCAGAGAAATGTAATAATTCTACTAACTTTTTTGTCTGAAATTTACCACTCATGCCATCAAGGTGCATTGATAATTATTGGTGTTTGAAATGTAACAGATTTGGGGCAGGGGGAAAGGAACAACATTTGGAAAAGATGGCCTTGGTGATGAAAATGAAACACAAGATCACATAATAGAATTGCGCAAGATCAATGAACTCTTTCTTAAAGTTTTTTCAACAACTTATACAGTGACTATACTTGGGAACTTGAGCAGATATAATATAAAAGAATTAAACTGACTTCATCGGTAGAAGAAGATCATGGAGAAGATCAATATCATCAGCCAGACCTTGGCCAACATTAGAATGTTGAACAGGCAAGCAATTGCTCATGTGCAAGCTCAGGATGAAGCTAAAGAAAAAAAAACTTTAAAGCCCAGAAGAACCCACCTGAATATAGGGACCATCTCAAGAAAAAATATAATTCATAGAACACTAATAAATGAAGGCCAGATATTTGGGGGCATGATATCAAGAACATTATTCAAAATGTTCTTGATGAACATTATTCAAAAAAAGCAAATGGTCATTAAAAAAATAGGAAGAAAATAGCAAATTGGATGTCAGAAGAGAAGTTGTAACTTGCCCTTGAACATAGATCAACTATTGTGAAAAAATGAAATGATGAAGTAAAGGAGGTGAATTAAAGAATTCAAAGGAAGGCTTGAGAACACTGAGAAAAGTATTATAATAAAATGTTCAAAGACCTGAAACTAAAGAGCAAAAAGGAATAAAGCAATAAATGGAATGGGGCTATATGTGACCTCCACTGGCTTCCCTGTTGCCCTGAAACAGGCTCCACACATGCACCCACTGTTCATCCTTTTCTACCTATTCCAACACCAATTATTCTTCTCACACTATTTCTCTACTTCTATGGTGGGCTTGATAATTCACTGCAATAGCCACACATAACTAACATAATATTCTTGGGTAAAGGGATTTATTAGAAAAGTCAATAGGGTACCACACTCAGGATCAGTAAACAGTAAGGATACAGCCATCGGTCCACAGCAATACCTCTCCTCAGCCAGCAGCCCAGTATCTCTCCAGTCCTCAGTTTCACACCCACATGGTTCCTTGGCTTTTGCTCCATGGGCCAGGAAACCACCCACTTTTCGCTCTGACCCACAATTCCACAACCTCAGGAGAAGGTACTCCACAGTCTCAGCATTGCTCCTTGAAGCCTTGTGAAAAAGTCTCTGGGACATCTATTCTTAATGAACTCTCCCCCTTAAGACTTTCAAGGGAGTACCTCTCCCACTCCCCCAAAAAACAGAATTGTGCTGGGAGGAGTGGAGCTTTCATGGTATGCATTTTTCCTGCAAGGCAAGCAACTGGCCCTAGGTGAGTGAACACAGTGGCATCACCTGGGAAGGTTCTCTCTGGTCACAGTGAATTTTTTTTTAAGGAGTTTCACTTGAACCTCCTCTTGGGGGATGGCTTATTTAAGAGAAAAGTGTGCAACTGTGAAATTTTGTTTTCTGCTAAGGAAAAATGCCTCAGAAGCTGCTCTGATGTAGAACACAGCTTACGAGGAGAGCGCTATGGGGAAAACTCAAATGTATGAGTGTGGTTTTCTCCTTTTAAAAAAGGTAAAATGTCCATTGATGAAAAACCTCATTCTAGATAGCCATCAACTTCCCAAAAGGATGTCAACTCATAGTGCATTGGAAATTCATTTCACCATGGCAGAAAGCTTTCTATTTATAGGTTCTGAAAAGATAGCATAAGAGTGTGTGACAAAAAGGCCTGATTTGTGGCAGATGGGGGACTGGTTTGCCACCATGACAATGCATCTGCTCATGTAGCCATCTCAGTGCACCAGTTTTGGGCAAAAACCAGCTGTCTCTCTTACTCTATGCACCTTACTCACCTGACTTTGCTCTGTACTACTTCTGAGAATGCAGAGAGACATGAAAGCACAGCGACCTGACAACATAGACAAGGTGAAGGAAAAAAGAAGGAGGTGCTGTCAGCCATCAAACAGATGAGTTTGAACTACGGCTCCAAGAATGGAATCACAGATTTGGCAAATGTATTAAGTTTAATGGAGAGTACTTTAAAGGTGATAAGGTTGTTATGTAAAAAAAAAAAAAAATTAAATACATAGCTTTGAAAAAAAATAGTCTGGTTTGTTTTTTTTTGGTACTCCACAATAGATCTTGAGGTGCTCTTCCAAATAATCCTCAGATTTCTCTCCATGTCCCAGATAGCTCTTAAACACTACAAAATGGATCTTTTGTCCTCTAGCCAATCAGGCACCACTTGTCTGTCAATTTGTGGCTTGTGCGTTGCTGTGATGCTGGAAGCTATATCGCTGGTATTTAAAATGCTAGCAGGGTCACCCAAAGTGAACAAGTTTCAGCAGAGATTCCAGACTAAGACCAAGCAACAAAGAAGAATTGTCTCCCCACTACTGAACAAGAAACCACTGAATTTACTATTCCAGGAAGAATACAGTCAAGAGGAATGGTATGGCATTCATTGTCAGAAAGGAAAGAAATCCAATCAATACAACTATTATTCAAATCAATGCGCCAACACAAAAACTAGCAATGAGAAGAATTCTACCATCAACTTCAATCAGAAATGTGTCAAACATGCGACCAAGATGCATTGTTAGTAATTGGTGATTGAGGAAAAAGAGGAAGAAACATTAGTTGAAAATATGTACTGAGTTATAGAAATGAAGCTACAGATCACATGTGTGGTAGTTATATAATCTGTTGTCAATTTGAGGATTAAAAGTAAAGGGGTGGAGTCTAGCCTGTCAATCAGGATATGGCCAATGAGGCCATCCTCATTTAAACATAGAATTATAGGATTAATGTACAGGTCTTACTTAACTATAATTGTTAGGCAGAGGATATTTTTGTTTTGTTCACTTATAGAAAGTTATGTTTAAATGAGGGTGTCACATTTTTAATTGCATGCACTTTAGTTTTATCCTATTAGGTACAGATATGATTTTATCATTTATTGTTTGAAAATTGTATGTGGGTAAAGAGTTGTATCAAAGTTCAAATTGACAAGGGGTGGTGTGTGGTAGTTATATAATCTGTTGTCAATGTGAGAGGATTCAAAGTGAAGGGGTGGAGTCTAGCTTGTCAATCAGGATATAGTCAATGAGGCCTCTGTGTGGGCATGGACTTCTCCTGAGGATTCTGGGAACTCCTGTATTCTTTCTTGGAGCCAGGAGAGTGTCTCTCTCTTGGCTAACTCCCTGCAAGACATGCCTAAGGAGAAGCCAGATGAACCTGCCCTGATGGAACCAGAGCCCTCAGAGCTGGAGAAGCCATGTGGAGACCTCTACCAGCGCTGAGGATGCTTACAACACCACTGGATCCACAAGACTTCCCACCCACTGACCTATGATCTTTCTGCATTCAACATCATTGAATGAGTTTTGTGAGTCTGAAGAGAAATTTATAGATTGGTATTGGGCATATGGACTAATATCAGACTTCTGGACTTGATCTCGACTGGGCTGAGACATTTTCTCAATATTCAATTGTTCTTATAGAAAAAAGTTTCTTATTCACATATGAGGGTCTATCAATTTGTTTCTCTAGTCTACCTAGACTAACACAACATGATAAAATTTTTAAAAACCATAGACTTGTTCGTAGAAAATACCTTTTTCCATCAAAAACACAGAAAGGCGACTATACAGACTCAAGATTTATAAAGCTGAAGAAAATGGAAATAGATCCACAAGAGTCAAAATACGATCTTGAGTTGATACTATCTGAATTTTTTTTTTTTAATTTCTTTATTATCTTAAATCATTTTATTGGGGGCTTGTACAATTCTTATCACAATCCATACATACATCCATTAAAGTTATTTGCAAGTTATCTACCTCCTCTGAATTCCACTTTTTAATAACTTCAAAGAATCAATAAGACATTTATTCCCACTCAAAATAGTTTAATAGTAAAAAAATAAATCTCAATAATGTTCCTAGAACTCAAAGATTAACTATAAATTTGAAAACGTAGTAAAAAGATTTTTATGAATACAAGAAAAGTCAACAGTTAAATATAATCTAACTATCTAAATACAATAGAATTTATGGAGTAACATATAATTTTGCATTAAGCCAAAATGAAAAATATTTAAACATTTTATTCATGAAAAGCTTTTAAGAACTTCTAGATATAATTTGGCTCTTTGGAAAATAAAAAATAACCATAAATTTAATGTTAATAGTTACACTGATTTTCTAAAACTAAACAAATAGCTTTTCTGCTTCCTTTAGTTTTTTCTTCCTATCCATTTTAGCAACTGCAGTGAACAGAACAAGAATTAACTGGTCTTCTCCAAACCAGAGAGAAAGAAGTACATGATTTGAAAATACAATTAAATGCAATTGTGACAAGTGAACAACATTATTGAGAACAGGTTAAAGAACTGAAATCTGAGCTTGAAAATGAGAAGCTAATGAATTCTGAACTAACTACCTGAATTTTGAGAACATCATAGAACATATTTGATGCACTGATTACTAACAACAGAAGACTTAATGAACTGTTGGAGGTTATCAAGACCAACATTCATAAAAAAAATGCAAAAGATCATTAAAAAGACAGGAAAGAAAGAAAAGATCAAAGTGGATGTCAGAAGAGACGCTGAAACTTGCTCTTAATCAAAGAGTAGCTAAAAGAAAGGAAAGAAAGGAAAAAGTCAAGAAGGTAAACACAAAATTTCAAATGGTATTATAATGAAATGTGCAAAGGCCTAGAATTAGAAAACCAAAATGAAAGTACAAAAAAACACACAGACATTGAATCGATGTTGACGCATAGTGACCCCCTGTGGGTTTCCTAGACTGTAACTGTTCCCAGGAGTAACATACCCAGTCTTTCTCCTGCATAGCTGCTGGTGGTTTCCAACCACAACCATATGGATTTCAACTGAACACTTAACTACTACACCGCCAGGGCTCCTTGAGAGAACACACTCAGAATATCTTAAACTGAAAGAAGTCAAGAATTCAAGCCTCAGCCCCAGATGACATAAACTTGTGAGATTACATCACCCTCTCTCTCTGCTCAGACCTGGCTGAAGTCATGCCTGCAGAGGCACAGGGTAGACCACGATACAATTTGAAACCTAAGGGCCTTGAGTCATATCAATGACTCCCACTTCTACCAGAAGTATAGACATTAGAGAATGAACACAAGCCCTGCCCTGATATTACTGTGGGTGTTCCTCCTCTTCAATCTGATTGTCAACTCCTTGAGAACTGGGAATGTGTGCTGAATGTCAACTAGATGGTACCTGTGTAGAGTTGGGGTGGAGTCTCACCTATCAATCAAGTTACAGTCTGATGATGTCTCCTTGTGGGTACCCTAATGAAACTGAAACAAGGTGCTATTGAGAGAACCTGTCTTCAGCCAGCCACAGACCTCAGAGACATTTTTAAACATGTTTTGTTTGGAATAAACCTCCACATGGAGCTATGCAGATGAAGCCAGAGCCCTGGAGCTGGAGGAGCCACGTGGAGACCCACGCCAGTACTGAGATGCTTCCACTGTCACTGGATCCATCAGATTTCCACCCACTGGCCTGTGATCTTCCTGCATGTTACCTGAGTCTGAAGAGGAATTTATAAACTAGTATCAGACATATAGGATAATATTGGACTTATGAACTTGAACTGGACTGGGATAGGATGTTTTCTGAATATACAATTATTCATTGATATAAAGTTTTCTCTCACACACACACACACACACACACACAAATCAAGCCTCAATTGCAATTTTGAAAGATTTTATCTGCAAAATAGTGAATGATACAGAAAGCATAAAAAGAAGATGAAAAGAATACACAAAGTCACTCTACCAAAAAGAACTAGTCAACAGTCTACCATTTCAGGAGGTAGCATATAAGCAAGGTAGATAATGGGACTGAAGGGAAAGACGTTCAAACTGTACTGAATCCATGAGCCAAAAATAAGGCTCCAGGAATTGGGGAAATACTCATTGAAATGTTTTAGATAGCTTAAGAATTACTGGAAGCCCTTGCTCAGCTATGCCAACATTTCTGGAAAAGAGCTACTTGGCCATTGGAAGTGATTGATATTTGTGTCAATGTTTAAGAAAGGTGACCCAACAGAATGTTCAAATTATAGAATGAGATCATTGATATCTCATGCAAGTAAAATTTTGCTTAAAATCCTCAACAACTGCTGCAGCAGTACGTTGACAAGAAATTGCCAGAAGTTCAGGCTGGATTCAGAAGAAGATATGGAATGAGGGACATCATTGCTGATGTCAAATGAATCTTTATTCAGAGCAGAAAATACCAGAAAGTAATGTTTAATTGACTATGCAAAGGCATTTGTCTTTGCGTACCATAAGAAACTGCAGATTACCCTGAGAAGAATAGGAATTCCAGAACACTTCATTGTTCTAATGCAGAGCTTTATATGAATCAAAAGGAAGTTGTGAGGACAGTACAAGGGCACACTGCTTGGTTTAAAATCAGTAAAGGTGTAGTACAGGGTTAAATCCTTTCACCATACTGGGTGCTGAGGAAATCATCAGAGAAGCTAGATTATAAGAAGTGTGGATTGGAGGAAAGTTAATTAACAACCTACGGTATACCGATGACACTGAAGAGGAACTGAAACACTTTCTGATGAAGATTAAGGATTGTAGTCTTCTGTGTGCATTACAACTCAATGTAAAGAAGACCAAAATACTCACAATTGGAACAATAGGTAACATTAAGATACATGAAGAAAAGGTGGAAGCTGTCAAAAGTTTTGTCCTATTTTGATCCACAGTCAATGCTCCTGGAAGCAGCAGTCAAGAGATGATCAAAAGAAGAATTGCAAGCTGCTGCACAAGATCTCTTTAGAGATCTTGAAACACAAGGAGGTTACTTTGGAGGCTAAGGTGCACCTGACCCAAGCCAGGGTATTCTCCATTGCATCATATGCATGTGAAAGTTGGACATCGGATAAAAAAGACTGCATAAGAATAGATACATTTGAATTGTGGTGCTGTAGTGAAATATGGAAAGTACCATGGACTGCTAAAAGGACAAACCGATCTGAATAGGAAGAAGTATAGCCAGAGTGGTCCTTAGAAGCAAGAATTGCAAGACTTCATCTGACATGTTTTGGACATACTGTCAGGAGAGATCCGTCCCTGGAGAAGGATATCAAGGTTGGCAAAGTGGATAGGCAGCAAAAAAGTGGAAGGGCCTGGATGAGACGGCTTGACATAATTGCTGCATCAAAGGACTCAGTCATGGGAGCAATTGTGAAGGTGGCACAGGTCTGTGCAGTCTTTTTGTTCTCTTGTGCATATGTTCAACATGAGTTAGAAATGACTAGGTGACATCTAAAAGCAACCATGCACTCACGGATGGCATAAATCCACCCTGTAGTAAAGAAGTCTTCAAGGTGTTACCAAGGAAATAAAGGGTGTGAATTGGTTCACAACTTCCAACAAGGCCAAATTAACCCCCACCTTAATCTTGTAACAGCAAACTCTTCTCACAAATTGGATCACAGTCACAGTTACAGATCCCAGAAGTATAAAACACCACCTAAAGGACCAAGGCCAAAGAGGCTGTACCACATGCCAAAGAACATTTTCAGTAGAAGAAAAAAAATGCAGGACTAGAATTTCAATACTGGGGGATTTTCAATGCTAAACACTGAATGATGCAGGAAGCATAAGAAGAAGATTGAAGGAAAACACAGAGTCACTCATCAAAATGAATTGGTTAACATTTAGATATTTCAGCAGGTAGCATATAATCAAGAAACAATGGTAATGAAGGAAGACGTCTACGCTTCACTTAAAGCATTAGTAATAAACAAGGCTCCATAATTGATGGATTAGCAGTTGAACTGAAAAGTCTCAAAAACTGCTGTAATGCTAGAATCACTCACTCGTTATGCCAAGAAATTTTGATGACAGCCACCAACTAGAAAACCAACTGGGAGAGATCCACATCTGTTCCTATTCCAATGGAATATGACCCAAACCGTGTAGAAATTATTAAACAATATCATTAATATTGTATGCAAGAAAAAATTGTTGAAAATTGTTCAAAAACAGCTGCAACACTACAGGGACAGGAAGCTGCCAGAAATTTAAGCAGGATTTAGAAGGGGATGTGGCAAGAGGGATATCCTTGCTGACATCAGATGGATCTTGGCTAAAAGCAGAGTATAAAAGCAGAAAAAAAATCTTTTTACTCGTGTTTTATTGACTATGCAAAGGCACTGGACTGAGTGGATCATAACTATGAATAATACTGGGAAGAATGGGAATTCCAAAACTCATCATGGTGGTCCTGTAGAACCTGGACAGACCAGATCAAGGAGCAGTCATTTGAACAGAACAAGGAAATACTGAATAGTTGTAAATCAGAAAAGGTATGGATTAAGGTTTTATCTGTTCACCGTACTAATCCAATTTGTATGTTGAGCGAATAGCCTGAGGAGCTTTGCTGTATGAAGAAGCCTGGGGTTTGGAGAAAGCCAAAAGAATAGGAAGCACTTACTAATGAAGAGTAAAGACTACACCTTCAGTATGGATTCGGACTCAATTTAAGACAACCAAAATCTTCATAAAATCTGTACAACATCTTGATAAATGGAGACATTTATCAAAGATTTCATTTTACTTGAATCCATAACCAGCTCATGGAAGCAGTATTCAAGAAATCAAATGACGTATTTGCATTGGGCAAATCTGATGCAAGAGAACTCGTTAAAGTGGTAAAGAGCAAGGATTTTGCTTTTGAGACTAAGATGGCCCAAAACATACTATTTCTAATCACTTCATAAAAAGCAAATCCGTCTTAAAAAACAAATAGGCAAAAAGCTCCTTAGAAGCAAGGATGCTGAGACTTTGTCTCTGGCACATTGGATATGTAATCAGAAGGGTCTAGAACAGTTCTTCTCAATATTCGTAATGCCACAACCCTTTAATATAGTTTCTCATGTTGTGGTGACCCCCGCCATAAAATTATTTTCGTTGCTACTTCATAACTGTAATTTTGCTACTGTATGAACCATAATGTAAACATCTGATATGCAGGATGTATTTTCAGTGTTACAAATTGGACATAACTAAAACATAGTGATTAATCCCACAAACAATATGTTATTATATATTGTGAAATATTTATTTCTAATTGCAAATAAATGAAATTTTGTCATGAAGCATAGTGTAGCATGGGTAACAGTCTTAACATAACAAGAGTAAACTACATTACTACATTTTGTGACAGTATGCATAAAAAGCCAACATCAGTGCGAAGGTTGAGATAGCTTCTTTCTCACCAGATCAGTAATTCTCGGGGCAGTCTTTGCAAGAGCACAACGAAGATCATCTTCCACAACAAGTCTACTTCTGTATTTAGACTTGATAACCAACAAGCTGGAAAACCCTGTTTCACAAAGATATGTTGTTGGAAATGGAGGAAGAAGGCACAACGCAGCCTCAGACAGAACAGGATATGACTGCAAACATTTTATCTGGGATTTTATAACTGGCATTGTAGAGAAATCAGTTCTTGGTGCATCACTATTAATAAGTTCAATGAATTCTTGTGCTGTCTCAAAGACATCTTCAGCTTTAACTGTGAATGGACTTCTTGCAAGTGCAAATGGGATGTCAGGCAGATTTGGAAAGTACAATGAAATTTCATCTGCAAACAGGTGCAAGTGTTCTTTCACAGAAATTATCATCGTAATCCATTTGTCTGGCTCAATGTCAGGTTCCTCAAAGAAAGCAGATAAGGTAGGCAATATGCAAATTTTATTTTTATTCAATTATTTTTCCTAAAGCTAAAGTTTCATTTGAAATGATTGGATCTTTTCAGACAAATCGAGGCATGTTGCATTTGGTCCTTGCAGTGATAAATTTAACTCATTCAAGATGGCAAAGATGTCAACCAAGTAAGCTATTTTTTGCAGTTCACTTTTATTGCTGAAAGGTGCTTTGAACTGCAGACTTGCTTTCTGAATTAAAAACGTTTTGAGTTCATAATGAAGCTCAAAACACATTTGAAAACTTTTCCTCTTGACAAACATCTCACTTCAGTGTGAAATAGCAGAGCATTATTTGGCGCATCCCACTCATTGCACATTTGTGAAAACAATCAACTGTTTAAGGTGCTCGCCTTTACAAAACTGACAGAGCTTATGACACTTATCATGACTTCTTGTAACTCTTGTGGCTAATATTGCTAATATTTGCCGATGAATCATACAGTGAGTTCTGATGACTTTTGGTGACTCATTCAGTACCAAAAGTTGAAATCCAGATTGACATCCAGATCAGGATAGCTGGAGCACCATCTGTGCAAACACCACAAACCTTTTCCCAAGAAATCTTATGCCCTTTCAGAAATGAACCAACTGTGTCAAGTAGGTTACAGGCAGTAGTTGTCATTTCAAGAGGTTTGCAATAAACTCATCTTTAAAGTCGCCATCATTAATATACCTCACGTAAACCAGTAACCATGAACAGTTTGCAATGTATGTAGATTCATCAAGCTGGATGCTAACTATTGGAAGTGGAGCAGATTTAATTTCCTGGATTACCTGATCAAGAATATGAGCATACATGTCATCTATTTTTCTGCGAACAGTGTCGTTAAATAAGGGAATTACACTCAATTTTGTAACAAATTCGTCTCAGATCATAACTCAAATAACGTCTTTGGCCACTGGTAACAGTAAATTCTCAGAAATGGTGTGAGGTTTCATAGCTCTGGTGATTCTGTGTGCCACCAAGTATGAAGCTTCAATGGCTGCTATATTTTGTTTGTGGTACTTGCCACCAGTGTCAAGTCTGGCTTTCTTGAGTCCATCAGCTTTGCTTCTAAAATAGTTTGTATCCTTGCTGGGAAAATTCGGATACTTGCTAACAAAATGGCATTTTAGTTTGTTTGGCTTCATAGATTCGGCTGATAGAAATTCACAACAAACAACACATTGCGGATTTTCAATTCCTGCTCTAATTATTGAAGTTTGGCCATGTTGTTGCTAGGTTCCATCAAGTCAGTTCCAATCTATAGCTACACTTTGCACAACAGAACCAAATACTGCATGGTCCTGTGCGAACTTCAAAATTGTCCCTATGCTCGAACCCAATGCTGCAGTCACTGTGTCAATCCTTCTCTTTGAAGGGCTTCCAGTTTTTTCGCTGCCTGTTCACTTGACAAGCACAATGTCTTTCCCCAGGGACTGGTCTCTCCTGACAACATGTGCAACATATGTGAGACAAGTCTTGCCACCCTTTCCTGCAAGGAGCACTTTGGCTGTACTTTGTCTGAGATAGATTTGTTTGTCCTTTTATTAGTCCATGGTTCTTTCAATATTCTTCTCCAGAATTCAATTCAGTCTTCTTCAAAATTTTAAAGCATTGATTTTTTTCAGTTTTCCTTATTCAAGATCTAACTTTTGCATGCATATGCGTCAATGGAAAACACTATGGCTTGGGTCAGGCACACCTTAGTCCTCAATGTAACATCCTTGTTCTTCAATACTCTAAAGAGGCCTTTGTAGCCATTTACCTAATGTAGCATATCTTTTGATCTCTTGACTGCTGCTTCTATGACCATTGATTGTTGGTCAAAGTAAGATCCTTGACAACTTCAACCTTTTCTCCATTTATCATGATATTACCTATAATGACCATATTAGAGTAAAATGACTGGATTGATTTTACTGCCTGAAACAACTAAAAATATAAGAACAGAAAAATATGAAACAATGATTAAGAGTCTGGGCATCATAACATATAATCCGAGAGAACTCTGGTTAACTGCATAATGGTATATATTTATTTTGTAACTTTGCTAAATGCACTTATTAACAAACATGCATTGATGAACCTCTACCTAGGTGTGATAAGTGAAAGAAATAAGGTAAAGGAGAGAGCATGCTTCAAGATTCCATTTGTATCAACTTCTCAAAACTGCAAACTTCTCCCTAAGGATGACCATACATTGGTGAGTGTCTGCAGAGATGGTATAATAACACCGAGTGGGAAGACAGATATGACCGAGGCAGCTCTTTGGAGTGATAGCATAAGTGCAGTGATGGTTTCTATGAGTATAGACATAAGCACTCAGGTGCTAAGCAAAAGGTTGGTTTGAACCCATCGGTGGTTCTGTGGCAGAAAGATGTGGCCGCTCTCTTCTATAAAGGTTGTGTTGTTGTTAGATGACATTGAGTCAGCTCCTACCCATAAAGACTATGAACAACAGAACAAAACACCACACGGTCCTGTGCCATTCTCATAATTGTTCCTATGCCTGAACCCATTGATGCAGCCACTGTGTCCATCCATCTTGTCAAGCGCCTTCATCTTTTTCACCACCTCTCCGCTTCACCAAGCATGATGTCTTTCTCCAGGGATTGGTTTCTCCTGACAATATGTCCAAAATATGTAAGACAAAGTCTGCCATCCTTGCCTCTCAGGAGCACTCTGGCCTTACTTCTTCCAATACAGATCTGTTTGTTTCTTTAGAAGTCCATGGTACTTCCAATATTCTTCTCTAGCACCACAACTCAAATGCACCTGTTCTTCTACAGTCCTCCTCATTCACTGCCCAACTTTCACATGCATATGATACAATGGAGAATACACATGCTTGGGTCAGGTACAACTTAGTCCTGAAAGTAACTTCCTTGTGTTTCACTACTCTAAAGAGGTCTTGTGCAGCAGCTTTACCTAATGCAATACATCTTTTGATCTCTTGACTGCTGCTTCCAGGAGCATTGATTGTATGTGTTAGTACAGGTTGACTAGAAAAACTATTCCAGAGACATTGATATGTGTGTAAAAGATAGCTTTATATCAAAGATCAACTATATATTGAGAAAACATCCCTACCCAGTCCAGATCAAGTCTGATATTAGCCCATATGTCCAATACTAATCCACAAATTCATTTTCAGACTCACATAGCCATTCACAATGATGCTGCATACAGGACGATCACAGGCCAGGGGTGAAAAATCATGTGAATCCAATGGTGGTGATGCATCTCCAGGAGCTTGGCTGCCATCAGTGTGGCTCCACCATCTGATTTGTCAACAGGAAGGTGCAGCAGAGAGCACTTGTGGTCCACCTCCCAGGAAGAAAGAGAGGAAGTTCTCAGAATCTTCATAATTAGACCACATCCACAAGAAGACAACATCAGGCTGTGATCTGATTGACAAGCTAAACTCCACCCCTTCATTCTTTTATCAAGTTGACATGAAATTGTGTAACTACCACATTTTGGATCCAAGTAAGACAAAATCCTTGACAACTTCAACAGAAGGGAATACTACATGGTTTATTATCAGAAAAGGTGTGTGTCAGGTTTGTGACCTCTCACCACAGTTGTTCAATCTATATGCTGAGCAAATAATCCAAGAAGCTATAAAGATTACAGCCATGAAAACCCCAGGGGCCAGTTCAAATTTGTGCTGTAGGGTTCCTATGAGTCAGAATCAGCTCAATTATAAGGTAACATTTTTTATAGAGCGCTAAACATTTGTTGTTTAGTGTTAGAATTTTCCACTTCCTTGTGGGAGGCCCAGTTTTGAATATGAATCAATATATAGAATTTAACATTTTGAACCCTCATATAGAGTCACAGCCTATCCATTATAAAGGCTTGTGGGTAGCTATTATGCTGTACAGGTTTCAGCAGAGCTTCCAGACTAAGGTATATTAAGAAAAAATATTTGGCCAAAAATTAGCCAGTGAATCACAGCAGTCTGATCTGCAAACAGTCATGGGTATGGCATCAGCCGGTGCAGCATTTCTTTCTGTTGTTTCTGAGATGCCTTGAATTTAAGGTCTAACAACAATGGCAACTAACAACTACACACAATAAATATGTATAATTTTATTGTATGCCAACTGAATCCCAATAAAATTCAAAATATGAAAAAAGGTACTTTAAAATAATTTTTTTACTCTCCTAGGTTGATTATGGGCTAAAATATAAGATCAATTGTGAGGATGGTGCAGGACCGGTAGTGTTGCATTCTGTTGTGCATAAACTCACTGAATGAGAATCAGCTTGATGTGTGTTAATCTGGGTAGACTGAAGAAACAAATTCATAGACACTCATATGTATGTAAGAAAGAGGGTTATATACAAAAGCAATTGAATATTGAGAAAACGTCCCATCCCAGTCCAGCTCAAGTCCATAGGCCAACATTAGTCCATATGTCTGATACCAATCTATGAAATCATCTTCAGACTCACAAAATACATGCAATGATACTGTATGCAGGAGGATCGCAGGGCAGTGGTTTGGAAGTCTTGTGGATCGAGTGGCGTTGTAAGCATCTCAGCACTGGCTGGGGTCTCTACATGGCTTCTCCAGTTCCAGAGGTCTGGTTGCATCAGGATAGGTCCATGTTGCTTCTCCAGCCATATGTCTTGTCAGTAGAGAGTCTCCCTGGGAGTTAGCAGAGAGAGAACCTCCACTGCCTCCAGGGAGGAAATCCAGGAATTCCCAGAATCCTCAGGGGAAGGCCATGCCCACACAGAGGCCTCACTGGCTATGACCCAATTAACAGACTAGACTCACCTCTTTACTCATAAGCCTCTCAAGTCCCAAATTGACACCAGATTATTTAACTACCACATGATAGCGCACAACAATAACAATAGCTTGGATTTTAATATATTTATATATATATATGAAAAATAAGCCACTATATTTATCTATAAAAGCCACTATAAAAATAATAGGAATGAGAGCTGATGTCTGATGAGGCTCATATGAGATTGACTTAAGTCTAACGCTTCAATGTTTTGAACTTAAATATCAGGTCTACCAAGATAAACCTTTGTTATTACAGACTTTATAGTAGCTTTTAAAATTCTGGTACATTAAGGAATCCTCAAAAAGGAATATTTTGACAATTAAATATAAAAGCAAAAAACTTAAGGGTTCTGTTATTTTCAAATATACATTTGGGTTTTATATCAGAAACATGAACTTGAATTTTTTTAAGTCATTTTATTAGGGGCTCATACAACTCATCGCAATCCATACACACATCAATTGTGTAAAGCACATTTGTACATTCATTGCCCTCATCATTCTCAAAACATTTCCTCTCCACTTATGCCCCCGGCATTAGGTCTTCATTTTTCCCCTCCCTCCTTTCTCCCCCCTCCCTCAGGAGCCCTTGATAATTTATAAATTATTATTTTCTCATATCCTGCCCTGTCCGACATCTCCCTTCACCCACTTTTCTGTTGTCTGTCCCCCAGGGAGGAGGTCACATATAGTTCCTTGTAATCGATTCCCTCTTTTCAACCCACTCTCCCTGTACCCTCCCGGTATTGCCACTCACACCACTGGTCCTGAAGGGATCATCCACCCTGGATTCCCTGTATTTCCAATTCCTATCTGTACCAGTATACATCCTCTGGTCTAGCCAGACTTGCAAGGTAGAATTCGTCCTGGATACATAACATTTGGCACTTATTCAAAATACCAAGTTATAAAAAATGTGGCTACCTTTATTTAATTTAGCAAATGTAACATTATGGAAACAAAGAATTCCTATTTATCCCTCTGAATAAAGAATGTGATATTAAAAATTAAATCAAAGATACAAATTTTAATTACAAATGGACCAATTTTTAACTTAAATAAGCATTCTCTTGGCTGATATTAGTTTCATCTTCAATGAAGCAAACACTTAGACTTTAAAATTCTAGTTGTTTTATTAAGAAACCAAATGTACCACATCCTTCCCATCATAGATGTGTATTTCTTTTAGTACTGTGTGCATCAACATACTGTCAGTAAGTAAATATCCAATGTGATATATATCACAATGCTGGCAGTGATCATGAGGAAGGAAAGTAAACAACTCAATCGTAATTTTGCTTTTAAGTATTTATGTTTACCATTTTATGATCAGGGTCCTTTGGAGAACCTGATTCTATAATGGGCCACACCCACCAAATCAACAGTCTAACTTTGATTTATCTTCACTAATCTCATAGAACAATAGAACATACATGCCATTAAAAAAGCCAAAATGTAGTAGGGAGAGATTTAAATTTTCATTCAGAAAATATTAATTTCTTGGTTTCAGTTTGCCCACCTGAAGAATGGAAATTATAAACACCAATATCATGAGGCATTATGAATATTTAATGAAGCAATGTGTCGGTAACGTGGTTTGTAAACTCTAAAGCACCATATACATACATACATAACATATTGTTATGTAGTTATAAAAGGGGAACAGAAGAATTTGTGTTCTATTTCAGCACTGCCTAACTTCCTTTATCTAGTAGGTTTATGAATCATTGCTTAATTTTTAGTTGGAATAGTCATTATTTTCCCCATAACAAAGGGCCTAAGATGATAAATTATCCTTCTCTATATCAATTCTAATTTGAAGCAATAGTCAACTTTTTAAACCTAGTTAAAGATAAATATTTACTATTGAACTGTAGGCTCAATGTTCTGTTATTATGCTGCAAGGAGGACTTGAGAAATTATTAAATTATTACTTCTAAGTTGCATAACTATCAGGAATGGTGTTATGTTGACATTACTTCGTGTAAGACAAATAACCACATTAAAGCTGCATGATCCTATTACATTGGCCTCAGTCATTCCATAACGTAAATCATTGTTGCTATAGTATAATTAACTTTTATTTGAACTATTAAACATTCTGATGGGCTAGTTCCCCATTTGAAAATTAAGGGGCACTTAGTTAATTATTTGAATTGGTCTCTTTTGCCTTTATTTCTCCAATGATTTTGTCATTAGGACAGCATTGGCATTCACTCAGACAAGCTAGATCAGCACAAAGATAAAGCTTTGTACACTTGCTAGATCCAAAAACCTCCATTCTGCTTATCTTAAATAAATGAAGGTGATTTTTAATCGAGACCAAGCTCATCAGTAATATCTGGAAAGCTCCAGGAAAATAGTAAACTAAGGAACCAGTTTGTAAATACCACCTAATCTTCAGCTCTACGGAGGAAGGAGGATTTGGTAGTAAGAATAAATGAAAATGCTTTCTTTTCAGTGACAGAGAATTACAAAATAATAAATGAAACATTCTGATTAACTTTTACATTGTTAAATGTTTTACTTCACTTATGCTTTATTTTATGAGAACAAATCAGTAGGAAAAATAAAGTGATTTCTGTTGATCAGTGTTGCATCAATGTGTAAGGACAGGAAGATGTGGGGATGGGCTTCAGGAAACAATTTGGATATGACAACATAATTCTTATTTGGAATTTCAATGAAAATATTCTAATTTCAAAGTATCCCCGGAATACTTTGTGAGCTATGGTTTATGTAGTC
Source organism: Echinops telfairi (assembly GCF_000313985.2). Classification (NCBI taxonomy): domain Eukaryota; kingdom Metazoa; phylum Chordata; class Mammalia; order Afrosoricida; family Tenrecidae; genus Echinops; species Echinops telfairi. Next base: position 10,193,045 of record NW_022111369.1, read on the forward strand.
AACATAGATCATCATAGATTAGCCCTGATGCCTTTCATTCTGGCTAAGTCACATGTAGTTCTACTTTTAGGTAGTATAAAATTAATTGTTTCTTCTGTAATTTTAGAAGTTTGCCCTCCAATTACATTAACTTCATAGAGTAAAAGATACATCTCTAATGCTTTGACTTTGACTAGAAGGTTAATAATTTGAGAATGTGAAAATATATATTCTAACACCCTATTTTGCTGTCACTATGCATTAAGGGTTAGCAGACC
>NW_022111369.1:10193499-10195947 GCF_000313985.2 Echinops telfairi
ATAGATGATATAGAGATAGAGATAGTGTGTGCATATGAAGAGCTTCAAATTTGCATGTAAAAATAGAATTTAAAAATAATGGAATTTTCCCACAAGTTTACAGCTAAATATATACACATGCATATACATAGGAATGGTATGGATATAGGCATAAATAAAAATACTGTGACCTAGGTTACCCCTCTGATGCATAAATCCTATTTTCACTAAGTAGATATACATCTATTCACCATATCAAAAGAGATAACTATCCAAAATTAATTTGTATTAAAGTAGCGTGTAGTATAGTAATATCAAGTGACTACTCGCCAGAGGGTAATACAAAAGTTTACAGATGATATCAAAAGTCACAGTAAGATGGCAAATAAGTCTATAGGTACTGCTGCTGCTGGCAAGCCACTTTAGGAGAAATATCTCTATGGCAAACAGCCACACACAATTGGCTATATTACACATTATACTTGAATTCAGGACAGTCGTTTTGGAATAAGCTATAGTAGCTAGATATGTTTAGTAGTCTTCTTTGTAGCTCTTCACAAAAATGAATGACATTGTTCCAAAAGTGGAATAGCAAACAGAATTTACACAAACCCATTTCTCCCTTAATTTGTCCACAGTCTTCATAGCAGAAAACAAACCACACTGTCAATGAATTGGTTCTGACGCACAAGACTCTACAGCAGAATAGAACTTTCCCCTTTGGTGTCATTTTGGCAAACTCACCTTTCTCCGGCAGAGTGCTTGGTGGACTCAAACCGTTGACCTTGCAGTTAGCAACCCATCCAGTAACTGTTATAGCACCAGCGCTCTGTAGGACTCTTCGTAAGTAAGGTGCATTAATTTTTTTCTATGATGGGAATAATCTCTGCATGCATGAGGAATTCCCCTCCCCACCCACCTTCACTTGGATTAGCCACTCAACCTGCAGAGATACAGCTTCGCATGGCATTTCAAGCTACTACTGGCAATACTTGCACTCACGGCAATAACACCAAGGCAGGAAATATTCATGTATAAGTGGGCCCAAGCAATTCAATGCATGTTGTTCAAGGATCAACTGTCTTCAATTGCTCTCATACAGGTTTGAGTCTCAAAAAATTCTGTGAAGGTAAGCAAAACAAGGTGTCTAAATATACTCCACGGGATTTCCACTAGGGAATGTGGTCACACACGCCTCTTCAGCCTTCAGATATTCTAATTCATAGAACATTTTCTTACATCTTTCCTCTCCCCGTGGACGATAGTTGATCCCTCTCTAGGAAACCAGACAGTATAAAGTGATTTAATCTCCCTCACTCTTCCATCTCACTCCCTTGTACTGGGGAATGATATCCCATCTAGCCAAAAGAAAAAAATCAAGGGGGCAGGGGGCAGGGGTGGTTCCTTTTACAACCTCATAGTTTTTCTCGTTCTCAAATCCTTTCGGACCGTGTGAGTGTTGCAACTCAAAGCTTAAGGCTGTGAACTATAAAGGGCCTTTGTTTCTGCATTCCTTCTCGGTCTTTCTCACCTGAGATGAGTACTGCTGCCTCCACGGGGAAATGCTAAAAGGTGGAGATAAAAACTGGTACAGAAAACTGCCAGCACATTTGATAAAACTGCAAATTCCTGCCATGCATGCTTTGACATGGGTTCTTAAGGAAAAGATACACACTTCTTTTAAAACTATTGTATGGTGTATGGTTTATAAGTGCCCCCACAATCAGGTGAAAAAGCTACATACAGCGCTTGGGTAGAAAGAAATGGAATGGTAAAAATTACATCCAGGACCGTCGAGTGTCTTACGTGATCTGACACCTCTGTCACTGGGGATAGTTAAGAAGAGAAGAATAGCTGCCTGCACTAGAAGGCAGAACAACAACAAAAAAACGAGTTCCTTTCGGTTTATGTATTCCACATGTAATCGCCTTACTTTTTCCTCCCAGACCCTTGAAAATGAGAGTGAGAGCATTGGTCTCATGGGGCACATAAAAGGTAAACATTTTCTACTTTCTATTTCAAACGTTGACACTGGAGAATTAAGAGTAAAATATAATTATGAATGTAAATTGTCACAAAGGTTTATTAAATGTTGAAATTCAATAAGGTCTTTGCATGATTAGAACATCTTAAAATCAGATTCATCCATAGGAATCTTGTTTATCTGAAGAAGGTAAGTGAACAACTGATAAGAGGCAATTTTGGTATCCCTTCCTAAACGTTCTCAATTATTTATAGCTTCTCTTCACTTCCATGACACCACACGAGAGCAATGGATTCTGACGTGTATGAACTCAGTATGTTATTTCACTTCCCAAAGAGAAAAGGAAAAGGTCACACAGAACATTCTCAGGGCACGGGCTGGTCTCAGGCTCTATTCCAAAAGGAGGGTGCATTCAGATACATGTGCTACTCTTTCTCAAAAAGACACATTTTTCATGACTTGGCCAAGGAAGGACAGAAAATAGA
>NW_022111369.1:10196047-10198017 GCF_000313985.2 Echinops telfairi
TCCTATTTCAATAGAGTGACTGGGAAAGAGAAAGGTATGTGTGCATTGGGAAGCAAATAAATCTGGTTTTCAACCACAGTGTCTTTATTTAATACCTGTCTGGATTGAGGACACATTGCATAAAATTTTGGGCTCATCAGTTTAATCATCTGTGAAGTGGGGGCAAAATTATCCAAACTCTGTTCTTAAGTACCCTCTCGTCAGTTCTCACTCATTCCCACCCAATGTGCCGTATCTTCCACAACCGATGCTATGCTTGTCCCTTTCTTGCGGCCACTTGCTCTCTCGGTCTCCAGGAGACTTTTCTCTACAACAGACCATCTACTTCACTAAGCGTAATATCCTTCACCCAGGACTGGTCCCTCCTTCTAGCCAGTCCAGAGTCCCTGAGATGATGCCTTGCCATCTGTGCTTCTAAGGAACACTCTGGCTGTACTTAATTTGTACATTTTGCAGCCAAACATGGTGCTACCAGGGTTGGTTGTTGTTTTTGATTTTTCTAAAGTAATAATAGTATAAGACTGCTACATCTTTCTCCCTGAGGGCGGCTGATTGGTTCGCACTGCCTATGTTTTGCTTAGCATCTGAGCAGTGGGGCCACCAGCACTCTTATGCTATTTTTACTTAAAAAAAACCTTGGAAATCTTATGGGGCAGTTCTAACAAAAATAATCTACTTTCTATTCTGAAATAAAAATATCAAATTCACTATACTTAAATATGATTGAACTATGAATTGAAGGGAAACCAGATTTTTATTAACCAAAATATATACATTTTGTACTAATCTCTGAGACTAAGTAACAATTATAAGAACCATTAAGATATCGAAAGCTTTAGGTTTTTATATTTTTCCTTTATTTTGAAACATTTTAAACTAATTCCATGTGTTGAAAAATAAAGAAATCAATGCAAGTTCCTTCCCCCTAACCCTTTCCCACTTCCCTTTTCATTATATTATTTTGTATTAATATACTATGCTCATGAAATATATAAAGTTTAAGGTATATAACATTGAAATTTCATCTTAAATTATAACTCCCTATTGAAAAACAAAAGGTGTATGTTCTTTAGTCATTTGAACTCAAGCTTTTCACCACTTTTCTGGCGTTTTAAGTAATTGTTGTTGTTGTTTAGTCTGTCATAATAAACCACAGTTCCTCTACATCTGGGTAGTTTACATTCATTCTTCATTTCGCTGTCTGGGTTTCATCATCAAGTGAATTTTTTAAGACAGGCTTAAATGTGCTGTATTCTTTTTGCCTGCCTTGGATCTTGGTCTTCTGCCTTTATCCTCAGAAGACAGTTGGCTTGGGATACAATTTTTGAATCTTGTTCACATTTTCCCTTCATAACTTGTATAGTCATTGGTCTAGTGACATCTGGCATTAAATACCGCACCAGCTGAGCCAGGGCTTTCTCATTCTGTCCCCTTGCCTGGATTTCATCACTTATTTTGCCCACTCTAAGAAGATTCCTAAATTCTCTATTTTTATTGTTGCTTCTTTCCTCTATAAGAATATTTGCCATTCACTTTCACACTTGCATGACAACTTAGCTGTGTATAATGTTCTGTGGACATATTTTCTTTTCAACAGCACTGTATTACTATTGCTTGATTATCTTTTGATATGGACTCTTGTCAAGAAGGAATCAAAACCCAGTCACTTAGTCACGTGTGTGTGTGTGTGTGTGTGTGTGTGTGTGTGTGTGTTTCATGTTTTCATATGCCTAGAGAATGATTTCCTTACTCTCAGGCCTCAATAATTTAACCAGAAACTGTGAATAATTTTTAATTAAAAAAAAGCAGTTTCATTTTATATGCACATTCAGGGTTTATTTGTTTTTTTACTTTAGAAAAATTATCTTCAAGTGGACTCAGGATAAAATTTTGGGATCTTGTTTATATTTTCCCTTCATAGCTTTTATGATATTGTTTAAAATATAAGCTGTGTCCATTGATACTAACTT
>NW_022111369.1:10198117-10199221 GCF_000313985.2 Echinops telfairi
GTTTATATTTTCCCTTCATAGCTTTTATGATATTGTTTAAAATATAAGCTGTGTCCATTGATACTAACTTTTAAAACTATATAATACTGATATTTTGATGTCAAGTTTTGGGTCTTTTTTTTAACCAGTGGATTGCTTTGTCATTTTATTGTTGGAGTTTTCTTTCATCGAATCTATGGTCTTATTAAATCCTGCGGCAAAACGAAGTTCTCCCGTGGTTGCTGCTGTTAGGAGCCCCGAGTCAGTCAAGACTCCTCTGTGCACCACAAGCTGCTGCCTGATCCTCCGCATTCTCCTTTTGCTTGAGCCTGTTGTCGCAGCCCCTGTGGCAATCCATAGCACCAAGTGTCTTCCTCTTGTCGCTTCTCCTTCTCCAGGGACGGGTCTCTCCAAAGTATGTGAGGCGAAGTCTCATGATCTTTGCCTTTAAGGAATGATCTGGCTGGACTTCTTTCAAAACAGATGTTTGGTCTTTGGGCCGTCCGTGCTACTTTCGATATTCTTCACGAACACTGCAATTCAAGTGCAGTGATTCTTCGTCAGTCTTCCTTATTCAGTGTCCAACTCTCACAGGCACAGGAGGTGAGTGAAAATACCATGGCTTGGGTTGGGTGCACCCTAGTCCCCCAAAGTAGTATCCTTGCTTAATAACTCCTGAAATAGGTCTTGTGCAGCAGATATACTTTATGGTCTTATAGCAAGTTTTTCTACCTCACATATTACATTTTACAAAACTAAGTTCCTCTGTATTTTTTTATACAGTAAAACCTGTAAAAGTTAGAAATTATATAAACAGAATCCTTTCAGAAACGATGACTTAGGCTGGAGCCTCCAGAGATGCAAAATCAGATATATACGCATTATATCACACATATTATATATGATGTATTATATTATATAAATTATATATTGTACATTACATATAAAATAACCTCATATGTTTTATAGAAAAAGGGAAGTTCAGTCTGAGTCCTGGCAGGTTTCAAGTTCATGAGTAGATATTAAGTTGGAGGCTTGTCTTAATACATATAGTTTTGAGGGCTGATGAACCCCAAATTGGCAGCAATACTGCAGGCTGATGGCTGCAGACCTGGATGAATATGA
>NW_022111369.1:10199321-10263006 GCF_000313985.2 Echinops telfairi
TATAGTTTTGAGGGCTGATGAACCCCAAATTGGCAGCAATACTGCAGGCTGATGGCTGCAGACCTGGATGAATATGAAGTCAGCATGTGAGGCTTGAGACTGGAGAGGTGAATGAATCAAAGGTCAGAAGGTCAGATGGCAGGTCAAATAGAATCCACAGACAATACGGCAGCTTGTTGGTTCACGTTCAAGACCCAAGGTCATCTACTCAAATCAGGATGCAAACACAGCAAAAAGCGAGCAAGCCTTTCCACATTTTCCATTTTCATAAGAAGTAGACCATTTTCCTGTAGAAACTTTCAATTGCATCAGGCTATGAACTGAATAAGGAATTTGCATTCCACCTAAAGCTTCATATAAGTTATTGAATGTTAACAGGAAATCTCATTATGTTGCTGATTACACTGTGTGACGTAGCATCGTGGGCGATTATTAGGCCATAAATGCCAATCCACTGAGAATCCTGACCCAGTCAAGTTGACACAAGAGACAAACTCAAATACTTCCCATCAAAAAATTATTATAAAAGTAGTGAAACTGTACCCTGTCAAAGGCAGAAAGTTTTCCAAATCTAAAAAATACGAAGTTTTATCAAGTTCTTGTTCTCACAGTTGCCACTGGATTATGTTCTTTTATTTCATTTCTAGTAATAGCATATTTTGATATCTGACATTTCTTTTAATCTTGCCTGGCTTAAGTCAGACAGCTATAGAAAAGTCATTTGTCTTTGGTAAAATACTAAAAATTTTTCTTCAGTACCCTTTCCATCATATTTGAAACACATATATTCTCCAAACAAATCTGCGAAGGAGCAAAGGAGATTGGAGGAGAAAAGGAGAGCTGTTCAGAGGAACAGACTCCACTTTCTCTTTTGAGCTTGAGCAGAACAGCTTGGACCACAGTCGTTCCCACTTAGTCTATGCATTTCATCGTGGGGGAGGGTGACCCCAAACTTTGGAATGTTCCTCCACTGCATGAGTAGACACCATCCAGAGTCAAATCGTATCATTCGCATGTACTGTTTCATTCATCAAGGAGCCCTGGTGGTGTCATGAGCTGTACACGAGGTGGCTAACCATGTAGTCGGCAGTTCTAAATAACTCGCAGCTTACAGGAGAATGAGACTTTCAAAAGGGTTTACAGCCTTGACAACCCAAAAGGGCAGTTCTACTCTTACCGATAGGTAAGAGCATTGATTATAGATACGAACAAGATGAATCCCTGGACAATTTCAACATCTTCTCCAGTTATCATGATGTTACCAACAGGTCCAGTTGTGAGGATTTTGTTTTTCTTTATTTTGCTCTGTAAAATCCATCCTGAAAGCTGTAGTACTTGATTTTCATCAAGTGATTCAAGTCCTCCTCATTTTCAGCACACAAGATTGTGTTACCTGCACATCACAGATTAATAAGCCTTTTTCCTATCCTAATATATTCTTTTTTATATAATCCAGTTTCTCAGATTATTTGCTCAACATACAGATTGAAAAATATGGTTAAAGGATACATCCCGGATGTATATCTTTCCTGATTTTAAGCCATGTATTATTCCCTTGGTCTGTTTGCACAACTGCCTCTTAAATCCATGGCAAATTCTACATGAGCATAAATAAATGCTCTGAAATGCCCATTTTCATCAAAGCAATCCATAGTTTGCTATCATTTACACAGTCGAATGTTTTTCATGGTCAATAAAACATAAGTAAACATCTTTCTGGAATTCTCTACTTCCAGCATGATCCATCTGACCTCAGCAATGATATTCTCTGCTTCTTGTCCCTTTCTGAATCTGGCCTTAAATACATGCAGCTCCTTGACAATGTACTGCTGCAACCATTGCTGCATATTCCCCAGCAAACATTTACTTGTATATGGTATTAATGATATTATTCTATAATTTCTACATCCTATTGGGTTACCTTTCTTCAAAGTGGGTAAAAATAGGGATCTCTTCCAGTCAATTGACCAAGTAACAGTTTTCCAAGTTTCTTGGCATAGATTAGTGAGTGTTTCCAGCAGTTCATCAGCTTGTTGAACTACTTGAACAAGGAAGTTCTATTCTGTCCTATGGGGTTGCTCTGACATGGAATCGAATGGACAGCAGTGAGTTTGGCAAGTGAGTAATATATATCCTGCTTAATTGGTGATAATTCACATTCTCCTAATGTTTTCCTCACTTGAATGTGCTTTAGGACAATTTTGTATATTTTATTATTTATAAGTCTCATTATTCATTTCTTAAGTTTTGTATTTGTCCCTTAAGATATTTCCTTCATATTTAAAGTGAAATTTCCAGCTTCATATTCATAGTCCTATTTTCTTCTGTGCTTTATTCTAATATAAATCTGGAATTCATCGAGTGTCATTTTTAGCACAGAAGTAAGGAGAATCAAATGTCAATAAGAAAAATAATTTAGTCCATAGATAATAAATATTATATTGATTACTACAGATGAATATATCATTTTAAAGCTGTGAATAATGGCTATTAGCCACTGTGAACATAGTGAATTTGGGACTGACTCTTATGTTGTTATTGTTAGGCACCCCAGAGTTGGTTCTATCTAGCCCATCGGGATCCAAGGCACAACAGAACAAAACACCACAGTGCCTGTGTCGTCCTCACAGTTGTTCCCAAGCTTGCACCCATTATTGCAGCCACTGCGTTGATCCATCTCCTTGCGGGACTTGCTCTTTTCTACTTTACGGAGCATGATGTCTTTCTCCAGAGATTGGTCTCCCCTGACAACATTTTCACAGTATGTGACAAGAAATCTTGCCATTCTTGCTTCTAAGGGGCACTCTGGGTCCACTTCTTCCATTTCAATCATCTTCTCCAGCACCACAATTAGAACACATCAATTCTTGCTTGGTCCCCTTATTCAATGGCCAGCTTTTACATTCAGATGAGGCCATTGAAAACACCATGGCCTGGGTCAGGTGCACCTTACTTCTCAAAGTAAACTCCCTGCTTTTCAACACTGTAAAGAGTTTTTGTGCAGCAGGTTTGCCCAAGCAACTGTGTGGTGGTTGATCTCTTGACTGGTGCTTCCATGACCATTGATTGTGGCTCCAAGCAAGACAAAGTCCTTAACAGCATCAAACTATTCTCATTTGTCATGATGTTCCCTCCTGGTCTAGCTATAAAGATTCTGGTTCTTTCAAATATTTTTTTACATTGAGTTGTAATCCATACCAAAAACTACACTTGACCTTCATCAGCAAATGCTTAAAGTCCTCCTCAATTTCAGCAAACAAGATTGTGTCACCTGCATATTTAAGGTTGTTAATATGCCTTTCTCCAATACTGATGCCACACTCTTCTTCATATAACCCAGCTTTGCTCATTATACAGATTGGATAAATATAATGAGAGGACACAACCCTGCCACACCTCGATGACCTCCGAGATAAATGGATCTCTGAAGGCCAGCGCCCTCCCCCACTCTTTATCTTCACCTTCGTCTGGATGAGCCACACGGAGACCTGCACAAGCCCTCTGATATGCTGCCGCCATTGGATCCACGCAACTCAGCACCCACCAGCCTGTGAGCTTCCTCCATTCTGCATCATTGCATGGGGCTGTGTAAGTCTGAATAGGGACTTATGGACTAGTATCAGCCTTATGGCCTTGATCTGGACTGGGCTGGGATGCTTGCTTGTTATATAATTACATCTTGATATAAAGCTCTCTCTTACACATATATGAGCTGTATTGCTGGTTTTGTTTCTCTAGGCAACCTGGCCTAATACACCTGCTATCAAGGACGGTTGCTCTAGCAATCCAGAAGCAAGGAAAACCCAAACCAAACTCACTGCCATGGAGTCAAACAGACTCATAATGACCCTAGAGTATAGTGTAGAACCTCCCCTGTAAGTTTCCAAGACTGTAACTGTTGATGAAGAGAAAGCCCTGTCTCTCTCTTACAGAGTTGCTTATTTTGTGGACTATGATCAGAGCTCCTGAAGCAAGATAAAGTAAAGAGACCATGAAAACGAAAGGCACCTCTTTTCCCCTTAAGAACATTTCTCACAAGCTCACACATCTCCAGTTCCGTTCATTATTCATAACTCCACAATCACCGGATACAGTTGATAGAATCCTATCCCATCTCCCTAAGATGTCTACTTCCTAACTTCTAAAGCAGATAACTATGTCAGAGGGAAAGGAAACTTTATAGATTTCATTAACATGGCAGATTTAAAAATTGGAAAATTATCTTGGATGATCTCGGTAAAACCAATCTATGAGCCTCCAGAAGCAAACATGTGCTCCAGCTGGATTAAAAAACCACTGTGCCACTAGCAGTGAAGCATAAGTGTACACAGTCAAGAGCGAGAACGTGCTCCAGGGAGTCAAGAGCAACTCAGAGCTGATGATCGAAAAGAAACCAGACTCCTCAGGTCTACTGCTGCACGGACTGTGGACTAGAGTCTACAAATATCATGTGCTTAGAAGCGGATTCTTTGCAGAACCCTCTGATAAGAAGCCAGTCGGGGAGCACCTCGCTTTTGGCCTTCATACTCAGAACCCAGAAACCACTCCACACTGCAGTGGAACAGTGAGACCCGCCATAATCCACAGTGAGATTTAGCCAAAATTTTGTGGCTAAATTTTGAGTAATTTTTTACAGCAGCAAAACTATTACGCAGGTCAGGATATGTGGTGTTCTTATATATACCTGGCAGTATATAGAGCTGAAAACTCTGAGGTAATTTATTTGAAAAAGAATGGAGAGAATGTCTTGTTGGAAGCTAGTTTCCAGCCTAGGAAGGAACTGAGAGTTGTATTGATGAATAAAGAAAGGAGTGAATGACCTTGTCTTTTTAATATTAAATTCACTAGATGCAAACAACACGACTAAATATAGCGTGCAAAAAAGTTATTATTTTTATTATTCAATAGTTCAATCACTCAATCATATCATGGAGAAGTGTGCATTCATGCCCCATCAATTTTAGAGCTTCCCCTCCCCCCATGGCTAAATTGCCTTTAAGATAATTAATTTATGCAATCACAATCCATTCTAGTGCTCCTTCCCCTCTCCTATCTTCATTAGTTACTCCTGAAATCCCCATTCCCTCACTATCTGCCCCACACACACACCCCTGTATTCCCTTTATCCCCTTGTATCCATTATTAGCATTATGTATTCGTGTCTCAGTTGTTTCACCGCTGGAGACCCAACAGAAAACAAATAAAATAACAAAATACCAAGTTGTCATGCTGCTTGGTAAGAATTTCTTCCTTCTAGGAGTCTCTAACTAAATTTCTCTTGCAAGTCCCTATGGATTTCAAAGGTAAATCTTTCTCTAATTAAGACAAGTACCGGAATCCTGTAATTGGACATGTAGATCTCATTGACAATACTCAGAATTATGGGGGTTTATTAGTGAAGCTAATAGGTTACCACAACTAAGCCATCTAAGCGAGCAGTCAACTAAGTCCACATGGAAGAAGAACACCAGCATGTGTGACCAAAGATGACAATAACAAAATTCAAATATGACAAGGGAAAAGTATCAGAGCTAAATTTCTGAACACCCAATTTGGAGCCCAAAACCCATCTACAGAGTATCTGGTCAGACTGGGCTGCGGGCAGATCCCACGCCTAGCCACAGGCAAGGGTCTTAAACAGATCATTGTAATCTTGATTTTGCTGGATCAAACTTGATACTTGGTCAGCGACCTCCCTTTTGACCCCACCTGAATTTGGTCCAGGGGCAACCATCTATTGCGTGTTCCATGACAAGAATTTTTAAACACGGACGGTAGTCTTTTCTTTCTTGTTCATTATTTGTATTTTCATCTTTACATTTTTATTATTTTATGCTTACCACTTCATTTTCCTTTTGTTGCTTATTGTTTTTGTTGGGTTTTCCAATTTGATGGACACAGAGGGAGTGGATGCACAGAGATAATTGGTGCAAGGGTTTATAGGAGATGAAGGGGTGGTTGGAAGGTAGGGAGGGTGAGGGGATTTCAGGATTAAACAATGAATGCAGGAGGTGGGAGGGAGCACTAGAACTGATTGTGATTACACAACTCATTTTAAAAGTGATTTGACCATGGAAAAATTTATCTAAAATTGATTGTGAAAATGATTATGCAATTTTTCTTGATATGATTGAGCTATTGAATTGTATTATATATTGATTATGTGCCAATAAAACTGCAAAAATCACAGCACTGAAAAAATTGTGAAGAAAAATTAACATGACTCTTTTTTTTTAATGTGCCCTCGGCATGACACAGCTCTGGCCACAATCCAGGCATCAGCTCGGATGAACAAAGGACTTCAAGTTGGCTCTGTCCCTGACTGATATAATAGCACCACCACCAATCAGGTGTCTCTTTCCCATAGCCAGAGGTAATATGACTCATACTAGTTAAGTACTAGTTCTCTTTTTTTAAAAACAAATCATTTTATTGGGGGCTTGTACAACTCTTGTAACAATCCATACATCAATTGTATCAAGCACATTTGTACATATGTTGCCATCATCATTTCCAAAACATTTTTTTCTACTTGAGCCCTTGGTATCAGCTCCTCTCCCCGCCACCACCCCCCGCCCACCCCCACCTCCTCACCCTTGATAATTTTTAAATTATTTTTATTTTCATAAGTTACACCACCTGCTGTCTCCCTTCACCCATGTTTCTGATGATGTTCATCCCCCTTGGGGTGGGGGTGAGGGTTTTATGTCAACCATTGTAATTAGTTCCTCTTTTCTCCCCCTTCTCCCCCACCATCCCCCTACCCTCATGGTATTACTACTCTCATTTTTGGTCCTGAGGGGTTTATCTGTCCTGGATTCTGTGTGTCGAGAGTGCTTATCTGTACTAGTCTACATGCTCCGATCTTGCCAGATTTGTAAGATAGAACTTGGGTCATGATAGTTGGGGTGTGGGAGGGGAGGCAGCATTAAAGAACTAGAAGAATATGTGATTCATCAGTACTATACTGCACCCTGGCTGGCTCGTCACTTCCTTGTGACCCTTTTGTGAGGGGATGTCCAATTGCCTACAGATGGGTTTTAAAGACTAGCTCTGATCAGTACTATGTTCTTTCACATTTCCCTTCCAAGGTTTCATCTGCATGCATAAATAGTTTTGACATAAAATACAGTGTGCATTTTTATTATTATTTTTGTTTAGCATTATACAATAAACACATATCCATTTTGTTCGTTCATTTTCACAATTACCAATTGAAGAGTTCCTTTCCAAATTAGCAGGTGCTGAATGCTAGGAAGGACATGCTCTGTGCCATTGCCTTCCTTGTCTTACTGCAGAATGCAGACAGTTGATCCTAGTTTCATTGTGGTTGCGAACGGAAATTCATCGAGTCCATTGTGACTCCATGTGACCCGGTGTGACAACGTAGAATTGCTCCATCGGTTTTCCCAGGCCTCCCACCCTTGCAGACTCGTCCGGCCACATCTTCCTCCCATGGAGCAGCTGGTGCGCTCCAGAGTCAAAGACTTTCAATGAGTCCAGGCTCTGCCGCTTGCCAGCTATCTGACTTGGATTCACCTCTATGAAGTTGTATTATCCATAACTTGGGTTGGGGCAGGGAGTGGATTAGAGTCCAGTTATAAGGAATATGAAAAGGTGGACTAAAATGCATACAAAGCATTTAGCACATAAAACTATAACCAAACTGGTTGGCATTGAGCTCATTCCAACTCAAAGGGACCCCGTGTGTTGCAGGGTTGAATTGGGTTTCGTGGGTTTTGCAAAGGATGTAGTCTTTAAACCGTAGATTTGCAGGTGTCTCTTCAAAGCCATCTGTGGGTGCGATAGAACCACACATTTTTCAGTAAGTAATCGAATGCTTCACCTTTGACAGTACCCTGGATTTCACCGTACACATAGTAACAAGTGGCACTTAATTATGCGATCATTAATATTTCTTCTGTTTAACCATTATTTTTCTTCAGTTGCCACACTTAAAGTATTTCATAATTTCAAAATAAAATTTCAGGGAGGAGAGAGACCCAAATCAAACCCACTTCGTTCACAAGCCATTGCTAGTCCCCTTGTACTTGATGGTCCAATCCTGTTTGCTGCCCTGTGCGTTCACACAACCTCTGGGATTCTGAATTGTGGTTTATGGTCATGTAAGCATTTGACATCTCCTCGGATAACCTATAGGTTTCCCAAAGCCAGCATAATCGTGCGTCTCTTTGTGCGGAAGATGCGATTGCTTTTAGTTTTCTACATTTCTCAAGCAGCATCTTCTGTTTACTGCATTTCCACGTTGTCCTCGTTGTTGGCACTGGTTTCAATTGTGCTCATCCTCCTGGGTTTTATAGTTTTGTCTCATTTTCCTTGGCCTAGTTTTTACATATCTTCTAAATTAATGCTAAGAACATCTTGGATTTAGAAAAGCAAGATTGTGGTGAGAGAAAATGAAGCTTTGGGGGAAGGCTAGAGTATTTCAAACACTAACATGGATAAATAAATTCAAAACTTTTATGTAAGCTTGTTTTCCATTGCATTTATTTACTGTTACAAACTTTTACTGAAAGAGACTTAAACACAAACATATTTGAAACAAGAAGCTTTTAAAACATATGTGCAGGCATTATCCAAATAGATGCAATAAGTTCTATCCCAGGAATCAACCCATTTCACTATATTTGGCATGTTTCAAAACTGATTTTTATGACCAGGCCCAATGGAATCACAAACTTCGGTATAGTCGACAGGTTTATCGCTCAAATCCCACGCACATCAACTTCTGCTGACACAAAGATTGCAAGAAACCTATTTTGATGACCACAAAAAAGTCAAATGAAACTCGGGCATAAGAGCTCTTCTGTACACTCGTATCTGCCACCTGGAAGTATCTTTCATCATGTTAAAAACTGACTGTCAAATCAAAACTCATTACCTTATAATTTGCTGGGTCCTTAATATACTGTCTAGGTTCCTCTGAGAGGAAAATGTTCAGCTCACCACCATCAGGGAGTAGAAGCACAGGATACAAAGGCACAGGCGTTTTTCAGGGATAGTGTGAAATCCCAGCGTCATGTGAAACGTCATCGCACTGAGGCTTTAGAGATGCCGTCCGAGCTGTGAAAGGTTTACTTGTGGTGTTCACGGTTTGCTTCGGGCAAAAATAATATTTGGCTAAAATTACCTTTACACGTCTCGGTTTCATAAATGCATGCTATGGTAAACCGTGGGCCGGAGAAAAAGTCAACTCCCGTTTTTCAGGGCCGAGCATAGGAGCCCCTCCATTTAAAGAGGCGCCTGTCATGCTTTCCATCCTGTCCTCAAAACCGCCATGGCTGGAAGCCATTCTTTTAATGATTAGGAGTAATCATAGATCTGACGAGGGGACAAGAGAAATCATTAAAATCCAGACAAAAAAACGCACCCCACCTCACTGCCACTGCGACCTGCACCGCGAGTTTCCGAATGGAAAGTCCGTCTTTTTCCCACGGAGCAGCCGATGGTTTCCAACTGCAGTCAGAAGGTCTGAAGGAGTGCGGACCCACGACGAAGCGCTATAAACTAAAAGCTACAGCTTTTAAACAGATGTGTGTGTGTATACTAAAAGATAATGTTAAAACTTTTTCTAAAAACTCTATACTCTCTCAATGAGCCAGTAGAATTAAGTTGTTTTGAGCAGTAATCGCTTAGAATTCTCTGTTCCAATATCTATGTTGATCACCCGCTGTATGTCCAACATAAATATTGGCCACTTCCTGTAAATCTTTGCCTGAAAATTTTCATTCATGGCCCTCCCATTAGCAACACACTCACCATGGCCTTCCAAGTGAGTTCTTTCTCCGCTGTCAAGTTACTATTATCAGGGGAAATGTGTACAAGAACTCCATCTGTTATCTCAAAGTGCCCCTACCATGGTGTCTGGCATGATGTATAATGCCTTCCACATTCGAGGAAGTAACCAGTTGAATCCATGTCTGTCCCCTATGGGTCG
Source organism: Echinops telfairi (assembly GCF_000313985.2). Taxonomy (NCBI): domain Eukaryota; kingdom Metazoa; phylum Chordata; class Mammalia; order Afrosoricida; family Tenrecidae; genus Echinops; species Echinops telfairi. The sequence goes on from NW_022111369.1 coordinate 10,209,280, forward strand.
CTCCTAGTCACCGTCCAGCAGATGGCAGCAGTGCGGCCCTCACCAGAGACCAGGCATTGCAGCAGCCTTCTGGTGGTGGTTCTTCAATTAAGGCACTTTTGCGTTTCCCTAGTGGTTGGTCCTGCGCCCACAGCTGAGCCATGAACTTGTAAACATTAATTCATAGGAATGTGCATGCCAGCGATTTATGAGTTTCTCTGCTTTTCAATCCTCTGTGTAATTTTCTGAAAAATAGAGGTACAATTTTTTTTGAAATTTAATAATCCCTTCTCCCTATTAGCACATATACTTTGGAAACACAGCATAATTGTGATTAACATAATAGATCGCATGCACGAGATAAGTAAAACATGTTGTTGGGTGGTAAGAAGTATATTCATGTAATCTTCATTCTTCTTGTTTCCGTCTAGGGAGGCGTTAGCTAGAGAGAAATCCGTCAGCCTTCGTCTGTGCTTCTTACTTACCATTCCCTATGGGAGGAGAAAACAAGACTGTCTGGTGAATGTGGGAGAAGGTACTGAACAAGTTTGGCTTAGGCTTTTCCTCTTTCTCTTTTGTTGGGCAGTCAGTCTGTCCACTGGCCTTGACATTTAGACCTGTTCTGTGCCAGGTGGTTAGCATGCTAATCTACAAGGAAATCCACAGTCATCTTGCATTGCTTATACCCAACTCAGTTTATCGAGAAGTGGAAGATATTTGTGGCTGCGAATCCATAAAGCAATCTTCACATCAACCTTTTATTAGTAATAAATTGGGCATTTGTATCTTCATCGGTTTGACTCCTTGTTAGCATTGTTATTAGGTGCCTTTGAACCAGTTCCTATGCAGAGCCACTCTATGTACAACCCAACAAAACACTGCCCAGTTCCGCATCATCCTCACCTTCATCGTTCTGTTGGTTTCCAGAGTTGCAGGCACGATGGCAATCCATCTCATTCAGCGTTTTCCTTCTTTTTGCTAATTCACTCCTTGGTCCAGGCTTGTAAAGGGTGTGGAGGAAAGGGGACCCAAAAAAATCAACCAACTGTTGTAAAGTCATAATGTATGCAAGACTAGAAAAACACTCCATTGAGTTTTCAAGGATGTGACCTGTAGAAGATAGTCCTCAAGCCTTTCTTGTGAGCGTCTTATGGTAGAAAAGCCCAAGACACCAAACTCGCTGCCATCAAGTCACTGCCAACTCATAGCAGCCCGTTAGGACAAGATAGAACTTCCCCATGCGTTTCTGAGACTAGAACTCTTTACGGGAGCAGAAAGTCAGTGTTTTCTCCTTTAGGATACAAAAGAGACCTCAGATCTCAAAATCTTGTTGAAGAACATTTATTAATCTTAAGCAATAAAAGACAAGACAAAGATACATCAATTGGATGAGAGATACAATTCAAAAGCGGTCATAATGGCATCCAAAGGTTTGTAGAGATTCAGAAAATTAAAAAGGGCATGGGAAAGCAAAGTAAAGCATCACAAAAGCATCATCAGTGGCAGATGAACACAGTACAGCTGCAGGCAGGACTGTAGATGGATGTAGGAGTGGGGCCAGGCGTGGGATGCACATATTCTGTTAGACAAAAGAGCTTATGACATTGTTGCACTTCTACCAAGGCAGTCAGGATATGACTCATGACCACAAGACTCTAGCACCCCAATTTTCATTTAGGGCACACCCAAGTGAGTTCCCAAAAGGCTGTGCCACTCCTTCCCCACCCCAACCTACTGGCTAGGGGAGTGACAGCAATCCACTCTCTCAATGCACCCTGCCTGAGGGCAAACTACTCATGATGCCTGTTATTGGTCAGAAGGAATTCAATGGGGGCTGAACTTATGTGGCAACTCATGAATAGATTTTAGGATTCCATTGTAAACTGTAGCCCTCTGCAAACTCAGTGCTCAGAAATTTAAATTCTAATATATGTGGCATCTCTGCATGGGTCCGACCATTACTCTTTTACTTAGCAGTGAAGAGTTAAACCATTTAGATCACCTTGGGATTCCTTATACAGGGGACGAATGAAGGGAAGTTTTATTTAGGTTTCTCGACACTCCAATAAATGACACTCAACACTGCCTCGTATTTTAAAGGTTAATTTTTAAATAAAATATTTAATTTTCATATTTTTTCTTCATAACTAAGAATCTTCTCATGTTTTACAGCCAACATTTGAACTGTCATGTCTTAAGATTTCTTGTGGTCAATCATTAATTGCTTCATCAAATGCTAGTATTCAATAATATAAAAAATATGTCTCAAAAGCATATCAATCTTTTATTTCAAAAAGCTGGCATCCAAATTAGTGGACAAAAGTTACTTCAGTATTTATGAAAAAAATGACATGTTCTTCTATTGATCCTCTGGGAAATATTCGTTGATTCTAAAAGTGGCTTGACATACTTTCAACATTTGTTTAATCAATTGAAATAAAGCACACTAATTACCTCACAAATAAATGCTCAAAAGCATTCTGCTTTGTTCACTAGCCAAGTCTTAAAGTTTTGTATATATCCTAATTCTTGACATGACCTTGAGCAACTATTTCAAGCCCCTCGAGAGAGTATTCATTAATAGTCTTAAAATAAACCTGGATATTTTTAGTTGCTAATCAGTTGCAGCTTCAGGGAAATTGGAAAAGAATAATGGGCTGGGACAATTATGTATACATACTTTATCTCAAAGTCACAAATTATCCCTCTTTCATCCCCACATTAGCATTATCCTACCAATTTCAAGTCAAGGTTCAGGTATATATCACTAGCCTCTTCTTTACCCTTGCCTACACATCTTTTAAAGAGCAGACCAATTCATAAACTGATCTGTAGTTAACATTGCTTCCTCTTAACCCTGTCTATCTCCCTCAGCTTCATTCTTTTCTATTTTGTTATTTTGTGTTAGGATTTCACGTGCATAAAGTTGAATGAATCTGATTATATTGATCAAGGTGATATTGATGTTTCCATGATTTGTATTTATTTTCTCTTAAACATATGGTAATTACTGTGAAATTTAGCGCCTGGATTGTCATCCACAGGAGAACTAGCAAGCTCCAGACCCATGTGGTCTGTTAAGGTCTAGAGATGAACCACACTCAGAAACGTGCACACAGCAGCAGAGTGTTAACCAGAGTTTTTTAAATCCTGGATTGCTTCAAAAGAAACGAAGCATCCTGAATAGAGAACAGATATGCTCCACTGCCCAGGCAAAGCTGGTCCTCTCTCTCAGTTGAGAAGGGATGTTGTCTAGGGAAACGCATCTATTTTTAAACAGCACTTTCAAAGGGAAGGGGGTTGCCACTTGTCAGATGGTCAAGCAACTTTCTAATTACTTGCTCCATGTTAAAACCATTGATATTTTCTGACTTTTGTATGATTCATATTCTTACGTACTTTACATTAATATGAAGAGTGTGCAGTACTTATCATTTAAATCTTCAAGAAAGATAAATAACATGCATTTTTTAGGGGAGTAGCTATGGGCATAGGTAAAGGAGAAAGCATATCAGTAATGCTTAACATGATTGCGAGAGAACTGTATGCAGCAAATGTGGCAAAATTGTATTGAGTGTCAGCTAGTGCCAGCCACAGTTCTAGATGCTTGGGGTGGGGATGGGAGGACACCCCTGACCCCAAGGGGATGATATTCTAATGGGGCAGAACAGCTACTGCCAAAACACTGCTTCATTGAAAGTAAACCTATAAGTATGATAGAGATAACAGAGGGAGAGGGTAAATCAAGGTAAAGGGGCTGGGTAGGGTCAGCTAGAAAGAGGTGAGTGATAACCTTTAAATAAAGTGGTCAAGCTTGCCTTCATTGGGAAATGAAGTTCAGGCAAAGATTTGAAGGAGATTAGAGGGCTCTCTAACCTGATGTCAAATGAGCATTTAGTGTAAGAGAAATATTCGACTCGTAGGTGCCAGGTGGGAGATTGCCTAGAATACATGAGGAGCATTAAGGCCTCCCCTCTGCCTGCAGAATCCTAAACTAGAGAAAGCTGTAGCAGGAGAGCTTGGAGTGAAATGGAAGAACCCAGCCTTTTAGGAACTGGATGGAATTCAGCTTCTAGCTTGAGTAAAATAGGGATCAGTCTAGGTTTTTAGCAGGGAGTACCATAATGAGCTTCAAATTGTAAAAGGCTTGTTCCAGCTGATTTATGACAATGCCGTGCAGAGGGAAGAAACCAGCTCATTGCCTTTGGTCATTTATGACTCCCGGCCACCCTGTAGGCAAAAATCGATGAAAAGAGACCTGGTTTCTGTGCTAGTGATTCAGGGGAAGTGGTGGTAAGTGGGTAGATTCTGGTTGTATTTTTTACAGTGGAGCCAATAAAATTTCCCAAAGGATTAAATGTTGGTTGGAAAGAAACAAAACTCGTCCCACGTGGAGGGATCGCATTGCCTGAAGTGAGATGGGTGAAGCGGGACTGGCGACAAGGAAGCTGAGTATTGGACATGTGGAGTCTGAAGTGTATTAGGAAGACATGCAAGTGGTGATATTGAGCGGCTGAGTCAGCGAGACAGATGTGGTCTGGAGGTGTGAATATGGGAATCATTATCCTTTAGATTTTACTTAAGCAGTGGCGTCATGATGGGGGTGCGGAGGGTGCAGACTTCATTGTGTGACCCCAAAATGACTGTCTATGAAATGTGTGTGCAATGTTTCAGCAGAAATACATTATATTGAATAAAAGTTTCCCTGTAGTTCGGTATAATATATTAAAAAAACAATTTGGTAAGGCCAGCAAACATATACCAGTATATCGAAAAGGCTAAAACTATGCTAATTTATGTCTGAACCTTCGAGTACACTCCAGTCAGCATTTCATTATGACCCAATCACAGTGACATTTTGAATCATGCGGTTTTGTCTGTATGCATTACAAGCGCGCCGTGTTGTTTCATTGATGCCAATGTTTTCAGAGTTGCTGATTTGGTAAATTTTGGGGTGTTTTGGCTACAATACGGTACTACGTACTATTTGTGAACCTATCTCAGTGATTTTTTTGAAAATAAAGGAGTAGCTGAAGGGAAAACAAAAAGACATCTGCACAACGACTGATAACGTAACTAACGCTGTACTTCAGTGTGGGGAGGCATTCCAGAACACATCTTATTGTGGGTCTTCAGATAACCTAAGAAAGACTACATTTAAGTAATTTGCAGCAAGATCACATAAATTTACTATGATAATTTACCACATGTGATTATGATTCAAATTGGTACTATTACTAAGCATTCTGGGTGGTTTGATAGGAAAGGAGGTCCCCTGGAAGGTCCACACAATCCCCAGTGAGACCACTGTACTTAAGGCGATGAAACCAAGGGACATCACAAAGAGGATGAGTGTGAATAAAGAAGAGAATAATAAAGAGAAAAATAACCTAATAGAGCTCCACATTATGAAGGAGACCTAGCCATGAAAACCGAAGGTCATCAGCAAGGCTGGAAGAAAAGTAAGAGAGTGCGGTATCGAAGCCTGGAAGGCAAATGAAGAAAGGGTAAAAAGGGAACGAGCAGGACCAAGCACGTCAAATGCTGCGGACAGGTCAGGTAAAATTAGACTTGAGAACTGACCTTTGACTTGGCACCATGAGAGTCACTGTTGCCATTCCGAGGCGCAGCTTTTGTATGTGACAGTTGGAGCTTGAATAAGGGAGACTGAGGACGAGTCGTTGCATTAGAATTGCGGTGCTGGAGAAGAGTTGAAAGTAGTCTTAGAAGAAGAACATGACTAGCGTGCTTCTTAGAGGCAAGGATGGTGAGACTTCATCTTACATGCTCTGGACGTGTTGTCAGGAGAGACCAGTCCCTGGAGAAGGACATCATGCTAGTAAATAAGGGGCGGCACAAAAGAAGAGAGCCCTCAACAATTGTGAGGACAGTGCAGGACCAAGTGCTGTTTCCTTCTGCTGTGCGCACGGTCACTATGGGTCGGAACTGACTCAATGGCACCTAACAACAACAACAACAACAAAGCACAAGTAGAGAAATTGTCCATTTCCCTAATGAGTAGGATAATTCAACTTTGCTACCAGGAGGGAAGACAAATTGCGTAGGTGGAAAAGCAAGGGAATTATAGTTGTTTTGTGGGATCTGGGGTTGCTCTCCTTTAATAGCCTTGGTTTTCTCACTAACGTATAAAACAAGGTTCGTGGATTACAGGGAGGAGAAGGAAAGGGGCTGAGTGCCTAATACATGGGAGAAGGTAGGACTTAGTTGCTTAGGAGAGATAAGAGAGAAAGGACCAGACACCTATATTTTCCTTTTAACATCAAAGGTATGCTTGAGGTTTAAAGTGGAGACAGTAAGTATAGTAGCATGTATTCTTTCAGTCATACCGAGTTGCTAAAGGATTGAAGTAGGCTTAGAGTTAAATAATTCAGTTATGATTTTGCCAAAATATAGAATTAAGAAAAGGGCCAAGGAGCCAGAACAGAACCAAATTCAAACTCTTTGCCACCTAGTCACGGTGACTCATAGTGACCTACAGAATAGAACAGGATGGTAAAACCAGTTTGGAAATGTGCATTTCCCACAAATTTGCAAGTACCATGCACACCGGTGAAAGCATCAGACATAGAGTGAACTACTATGGCTTTTCTAGCCATAAGCCCTTTGTAATGTATTGTAAATTCTAGCCTCTGTGCCTGTGATTATAATCTCATTTGGAGGGAGTTCTCAGTTCTACTAGAAGATAGGATAAAGGTGCTGTGTATTCTGAGGCTCAATCTCACCAGATCATACTTTTAAATGGGGCAGCTGATTGGGCAAAGTCTGAGATCTTTGCCATAACTAAAAGTAGAGAGCGGACCAGATTACCGCCCTTTGTTTCCGTGGGGATAAGATCTGCTGAAAGACAGAAGAAAACACACCTCCATCTGAGAGAATAGCTCAGAAGCACAGAGAGAGGATTTCTGGGATTATCAAGTAGGAAGAATCATCAATGGACCGCCTTAGAAATACCTGTCTCAAGTGAAGGAGGCAGCAGAAGCCATGCCAGGCTGAGACTAGAGGCTGAGGCAAGGAGATCATGAGAGAGCAAAAGGTGAACATGGAGACAATGAGGTTGTGAGACAGAGCAGGGGGTGGGCTTCCTGATCCACAGGGACAGAGGCCAAGGGAACACGTGGCTGATAGGATGAAGACCAGAGAGAGATTTGCTGCTGATTTAGGAGAAGCACTTCTGTGGACAAAGACTATACCCTTGTTTTCTGATGCTGACTTGTACTAATTTGTGTACTTCCCTAATAAACTCCCACAATTGCATTATCTTTGGGTTCGATATGACCATGGCAATGGGTTATGAGACCCAGCAGGAAAAGAAAAATGTTGGAGGAGGAATAGTTGGTGTTGGAATAGAATAAAGACGATAGAGAGTGTAGGCATGTTGGACCTCGGCCTCATGACAGTGTGAAGTTGGATTCCCCATCTCCCTGTGTAGGTAGATGACTCAGATAAGGCCTCTGCATCATTTTCACAACACCCCGCCAGCAATAAGATCACCAAAGCATAGATTCAAGATTTTCCACTCCACTGCTCACTTTAATCTCCCAAGAATTGGTAAGAGAAAGAAAATGAAGATATGACTCAAAATTCCTATCAATCTGAAAACGTTCAGAAGATATAACCAAAAAAGGTAAAATGGATGATAGGTTATGTACAGAATATAATTAAAAATTATTCGAGAATTTTGCTTACTTTGGTTATTCATATTTTCTACTGCTACAGCATTTTCAAGTTTCATATCTGAATATAATGTGCAGCTAAAAGTAAAGTTATAAAAAGTGCAGCTGATTAGAAAGAAGTTAAGGATCTTCATCATAATTGAAAGTGGAGAGTTCCAGTTTTTAGATACAAACCATAGGGGTCCCTAGGGAGAGAATTTATCATAATGACACTCATTTATTCTTACTAAAGTAAAACAACTGCAAGCACAAACAGAAAATACCTTATGAGCCAATTACATACAATGTTGGCAAAAACCTTTCTGGTCCAATGAACTATTATGCTGATATTAAAGTACCTGGAGAGATTGCCAATGTTTCTGATGAAAAGGCTGGTTATAACTCTATGTCTAATAGGGCATCAATGTAAAATTAGAGTCAGGTGATCATTCAAAAAATTCATTAAAACCAAAGTATACAATTTTACTCTAGTTCTTGAATGCCCCCCCCCCACACTATCATGATCCCAATTCTACCTTACATATCCGGCTGGACCAGAGGATGTACACTGGTACAGATGGGAACTGGAAATACAGGGAATCCAGGACAGATGAACCCCTCAGGACCAGTGGTGAGAGTGGCAATATCCAGAGGGTGGAGGGAAGGTGGGGTAGAAAGGGGGAACAGGTTACAAGGATCTACATATAACCTCCTCCCTGGGGGATGGACAGTGGAGAAGTGGGTGAGGGAGACATTGGATGGTGTAAGATATGACAAAATAATAATTTATAAATTATCAAGGGTTCAGTGGGGAGGGGTGGTTGGGAAGGAGGGGAAAAAAATGAGGAGCTGACACCAAGGGCTCAAGTAGAAAGCAGGTGTTTTGAGAATGATGATGGCAACAAATGTACAAATGTGCTTGACACAATTGATGTATATATGGATTGTGATAAGAGTTGTATGAGTCCCTAACAAGATGATTAAAAAAATCTAAATGGTATCCACATAGTGGTGAAAGATTAAGAGAATTTCTTATTCTCCATTATTTTTAGATTTCTTGAATTGTCTCCAATATTGTCATTATAATCAGGCAAAAACATAATGCTCATGGCCCTACTATGGTAAACAACAAAAGAGACACCAGTCAAGAATGCCACCAATTTAGCACATTATTCTGAATTGTTCATGACCAGTTCTGGTTATAATAGAACACAGACTGAAAATGTTAAGTTATAACTTCAGTGCTATCCCTATCTTGCTTTTGTGGCTTCAAGCAAATAATAGAGTCATACAGGACTATTGTCTCATTGCAAAAAATAAGATAATAAAGAGTGAGTACACCACGGTATGGTGGATTAACTAATCAGAGCTTGGAAAGCAACTTTGGAAAAGTGATGTCAATAATGAGGAAGGTTTTCTTGCTTTTTGTTTTTCACTTACAGATAAAAGTCTTTTTTTTTCTGCCTCAGAAAGGAATCTAGAAACTTTCAGCCCCAAAAGCCAAACTTTACCCTCAGGTATGTGTGTGCAATTAGTTCATGTGCATAATTGAGGGCAGAAGTGGGCCCATAAAATTTGGAATAATCTGGAAAGTTTTTTTAAATCTGGAACAAATTAAATCTGATTTGATAACTAAATTATGAGGTGACCAATCAGAATGGGATTTGTTGTGTTCAGGAAATAGTGTTTTCATTGATGTGAGAAAATAGAAACAATTTCATTTAACACAGTTGAGAACAAATAATTATTTTCTTTTCTTTGTTTTTTTTAGGACTGTAATTTAATCTGACAAGTAGGAGAACGATTTGAACACTCCCTGACTGGAACTTACTGAAGACATTCTGTGGAGTTAAGACATTTCGAAAAGCACACATCTAAAATGCCAAAATGTATTCATTGAAGTGCTGATGCAGAGTTGTAACATTAAACCTTTTTGAAGCTTTAATTATTTAAATTAAGTCATCATGTCAGATCTTAGTTTTAAATCTTTTTTTTTTAATCATTTTATTGGTGGCTCTTACAGCTCTTTTAACATTCCATACATCAATTGTATCGAGCACATTAGTACATATGTTGTGATCATCATTTACAAAACATTTTCTATTTGAGCCCTTGTTATAAATTCCTCTGTTTCCCCCTCCCTCCTGCCCCCCACCCTGCCAGCCTTGTGAATCCTTGATCAATTGTATATTGTTATTATTATTTCGTATCTTACACTGCCCATTGTCTCCCTTCACTCACATTTCTGTTATTCAACCCCTGGTTGGAGGTTGGGGGGTGGGAGTGGCTATATATCCAACCCTGTGATGAGTTCCCCCTTTCTCCCCTTTCCCCCTCCCCACATGATCTTGCTACTCCCACTACTATTCCTGAGGGTTTTATCTGCCTTGAATTCTATGTGTCCAGAGATCTTATCTGTGCCAATGTGTGTTCGCCGGACTAGCCAGATTTGTAAGGTAGAATTGGGTCGTGGTAGTGGGGGCAGGGGGTGGGAGCATTCAGCAACTAGAGGAATGATGTGTGTTTCATAACTGTGCCTTGGTTGAATCATCCCTTCCTTACAACTCTTCTGTCTGGGGATGTCTAATTGTCTACAGATGGGATTTGGGTCTCCACTCCAAACCCCCTCATTTGCATCACTGTAGTTGTTTGTTTGGAATCTTATGCTACCTGATACCTGATCCCCAGATACCACATGATCACACAGGCTGGTGTGTGTCTTCCATATGGGCTTATTTGCTTCCCTGCTGGATGACTGCTTGTTTAACTTCAAGCCTTTAAGATCCCAGACACTGTATCTTTTGAGACCCAGGCACCATCCACTCTCTTCACCACATTTGCTTATGTACTCATTTTGTCTTCAGAGATCATGTTGGGAAGGGAAGTATGAAAGAATGCCAAGTTATTAGACAAAGTGTTCTTGTGTTAAGGGAGGCCTTGAGAAGAGGTCCAAAGTCCATCTGCTATCTTAGTATATTTACATCTATACATACCTCCATAAATTACTTTTGCCTCTTATTTCTTTTTTTTTGGCTCTTATTTATTTCATTTCCTTTCACTTTCCTCCTATCCTATTATCATGCTCACCCTTCATTTGAATTTCAGTAATTCTTCTCAGATACATTGCACTTGATTAAGCCCACCAGATATTATGCACTCTCCTTGCCATCAATTTTAGATCACTTGCTGTTCCCTTATCCCTGAGTTTGTTGGCTCCCCACTCCTGTTCCCCACACCCTCCTCCCCCATCCCCCCTACTCCCCCCAACCCACCAGTCTCATTTACTTCTCAGGATTGTTCATTCTGGCTATCTTATATAGATAGACATAGGGTGAAAGAAAAAACAAAAAAAATTTAAAAATAGAAAACAAAACAAAAAAACAATAGATAATTCCAGATCTGTCTGCTGACCTTTATGTATATTTCTGATCAAGTCTGATGAGGTGCCAAACTCTGTCCCCCGAGTCAGAAGTCTATTTTCAGGATCCCTCAGGGACTTGGTTACTTTGCTCTCCTTACTGTTCTGTTGCTCTCCCTTTGCATTTCACTCCACTGTGTATGGGGCAGACCCGGCACCCTTTCCACACAGTGTATCCAGTGCTTTGAGCCAGTAAGGGAATGTCATGACTCCTGGTAGGGCCAGCCCTACAGTCCTCTCTGTGCATTGGCTGCTCTGAACGGGGATGTCATCCCTGGGGCTTGGTGGTTCTCTCTCTCTCTCTCTCTCCCCCCCCCTCTTAGTTCGCTCCCTGTCGTCTAGACAGAGAGCGATCTCTCTCCCTGGGCTATATTGTCAATGCTGTCCTTTGTATTGCCTTCTTCTGGGGAGGAGGTCAACATAGCTCAGCCTGAGCCAGGCCCATTGTTCTCTCTTAGATCACTGCTCCATGCCAGTGTACTGCCCTCGAGGCTTGGCACTTTGGGATGGAGTCTGGTCCCCCTCTCCCTTTCCTGTAGAGACATAAACAATACCCCCCAACCCCCATGAGGGTATTAGTGCCTGGTTTCCCATCCACCTCATTTTTTGTTGGTTTGTTTTTCCCTTTTCCCTTGCCATATGCATGCCTGAGTTGGGTCAGACCCCTGACAGAGTGCTTGGACCTCGATCCGGGATTTGTGCATTAAGTAGCTTATTCTCTATGCCCAAGCAAATCACTCTTGACAATGAGAGAGAAGGAAATATTATTATTGACCCTTCCTCAAAATCACCCAGGGTGACTTAGGGTCACTATCTTGGACTCTACATAATCAAATCTATAGAAAGTGTGTTTGTACACCATGACATAAATAATCACCTTCCACAGGAAGGAAAAAAAACAGAAGGAGAGAGAAGAGAGATGAGTAGAAGATAGGAAAAAGAGAGAGGAGAGAGAAAGAGAGGATTTTAGTAAAAGCTTAAACTCTGCCAAGAACTCAAACAGGATGATTTCCTGGGCATCTGGCATAGTTTCAGTGCCACAAAGTCCGCCGACCCAGTTTAGAGTCAGCGCTTCGACAAACAGATTCTTCCCCAAGTCATCAAATAGAAAATTAGCCCAAGGCATGGGGACTTTCTTTTCCGCTTGTGCTACTGCTTTAGTTTGTTTAACATGGCCTCTAGACTGGGTCACCAAAGCTTTACTTTTAATAACTTCTAAAACACTTTCAATTGTTCATTTCTGAAAAGCAAATGAAGCTCCATACTCAGAATATTATCCTACTGTAAACACTTTATTGAATGTCACAGTTTAAATGCTGACATACACTTTTTACATACACTTCATTGAGTTAAGGGTCAGCACAGAGAAATAACAAAAACCACAACTTCCCCAGGCCGCACCCCCCACCTAAGAGCAGTCAGCTGTACAGTGCTCATAACGTTCATTTTTCTGGCTGTGTGTGCTGAGTTATTTATCAACCCACAGAGTGTGATCTGTTTCTCCTTTATGGCCCTTTCAGCACACACACACAAAAATGTTGGCATCCCTTCTCCGTGCCCCTCCAGAGAGTCATCTGGATTGTAACCACACTACCCACGGGATTAAACCACTTGTAAAGAAGTGGAGTTCTTTCATTTGGTTCCTGAAATTCTGAAAACAACCTTAAGCTGTCCTCCGAAAAACATTAAAGGAACATTTTTGTGTGCTTTTCAGGCATCTTTACAAGTTCTTGAGAGAGGATGAAAGTGGCTTGTTTGCATTTTATGTGTTCGTTATTTCAAAACAGCCTTGCCAATCACTGTAGGTCTGGTTCTACAATTGGAGAGAGGAGTCCCGGTCTTTCTAAATGGCATGGGTCTTTAACTCTGTACAGTAGAGGCAAGGCATATCACAGTTAAATATTAACTTGGCTCTGCCCACTGCACAAGTCATCCAAACCAATGTAACTAGTCAGAGCAAAAATCCTGGTATTGATCATGGATTATCTGCTGTACCCTAGAAACCTCAAAGTATGAATTTAAGTCTGAAATTTTCCACAGGGTTGTCTACTTTGCCACATTAAAACTTATTTTTTATTTTGTTTTACAGTGCTCACTTTGGATAGTTCTAATAGCAGCAAGAGTTGTATCTTCTGAAGCAAAGGTATGTTTGGGGGGGATGGAAGGTATTTTCAATATTGAGATTCTAAACAAATAAAACAAAATACCCATGAAAGAGTTAGCATGGAAGCACTCTAGCTTTTATACCTAATCTTTACATGCAGCTTCCAAACGCTCCATCCTAAGCCCTGGTGGTGTCGTGGTTACGTGTTCGATCCTCTACGTCAGCAGTTCAAAACCACCAGGAGCTCCATGAGAGAAAGACTGGCTTTCTACTCTGGTAAACAGTTATGAAAGCTCACTGAGGCTGTGCGACACTGTGCTTCAGGGGCACCGTGTGTCCGCATTGTCTTCAAGGCAGTCAGATTGGCTTTGGAAGCTTTTGTAGTTTATAAATTAACGCTACTTTTAAAATACTGTCATATGTTTCTTCAATATATAAGGTTCTTGCTTTAAACAGTGTATCAATACATATTCAATACATTAAAGTATCGTGTGCAGATTTTTTAAAAATAGTGAATGAATATGCCTGTCACTGGCCTAGTAAATTTTTAATCACAACACCCTACCTTCCAGGTTTTGTAATGTGATATTATAACGGTTTTATAATATTATAACTGATATTATAACCTTCTTCCAAAGTCCCACAGGGCACAGCAGTTAAATGCTATGCTGTTAACTAACACGTCGGAGGTTTGAGCCCCCAGTCACTCCCTAGGATCTGGCTGCATAAGGAGTATAGCTTTAGTATCCTTCCTTGGCAGTGAGCCCTGTGGGCTCGTTACGAGTCCAAAGGGACCAGAGGGCAATGGTTTTTGGTTGTTTGTTTACTGGTTTGTTTGTGCGTGTGTTTTCTTTTTCATCTATTTTTGGTGTGACTTGCAATCCTAAAAAATGTGACAGTTTGTTTATGATTCTTACATTCTTGATAATTTTTTAATTTCAAAGAAAATTGGTCTGACATCAAAAAAGGATGTACATTCTGTAGACATTAGATATGGTCAATACATTGATTCAGTGATTCATGAATTAAGTCACTATGCATTTCTCAAGGAAACCCGAGTGTTCACCTAACCCCGACTCGCAGGCGCTCTCCAGCAACGTCCTGTCCTCAGCTCTCCTCTGCGCTCACACTGTGCGCATCTCTTGATGCCCTCACCATGACCACAGTTTAACGCCACCTCTACACAGTGACTCTCCGGTCTGTGTCTCTTCCTGAGCACCCACACCAACATTGTCAACCTCTTCCTGGGTTTCTGTGCACTTTTGCAAACAGCTCAAATGGAATCCATCTTCTTCTTCCAAAATGCTGAGTAACCAGAAAAATTAAGAGCATAATCCCGAGAATAAGATTGAGTTGAGCTCTACTTCAAAAGTGCCCAAAGTTACTCCTCCTCTCTGAAGCAAACTCTAACTCTCAAAGGATCACGTTGAAGATTAAATGAGTTGATAAGTGTAAAGAAATATCATTTTTAAATGAATCATTTCATTTGAAACACTGTGTGTCCTATAGATTAGATTGGCCCAAAGCACAAATATATGTGTCTGTCTGTGTATATACATATAGTTTCTTTAATTTGGCTGATAAAGATATTCCTGTAGCTAAAAACCTGTCAAATCTGCAGCGCTTTCTCAACTTGTGCATTTCATTGATTCTACATCTACGAGATGTTCTAGGTTACGTCTTCCTTTCATGGTAACTGCTGCACCTGAGGTTTATTTCTTTGTCAACGAGCCTCCGAACTGGACTAACGCGCCCTCTGTTTCTTCCTTCCCACCATTTCCTACTACTCTTATCCCTGTTCTCAGGCCTATTTTCACACTTCTTATATTTCTTTTAAATCGTTTTAGCAGCTAACCAGAACAAGCAAGACTTCTGTACATATCTTTTGCATGTAATATCAGCAAAATAATATTTTTGCCCATTCCATTCTTTACAATACTTTTTCATGAAAACCCTCAAAGCATTCTGAGCTCCACCAGAAAAACAAAACAAAAATCTCGTCATCATTCTCAAGCACAAGCTGGAGTTACTCACATTGCTCCTGCTTTTCTCCATTTTTGTATTCAACTACCCACTCTACACTGCGGGGAGAGGAGACTGAGAACCGCTACCCACTCCGCTGGCCCCTCTATGGATCGGAATGACTGACAATCCAGTGGCCTGTAAGAAAAACACTCGGTCATAGAGACACCTAGATGTCTTTAAAATTGGTCTTTAGAATTGGTCTCTTCATTTGCTCTCCAAGATGAAAATAGTTCTTAAGTGCGTAATGGGTTCCAGGATAGCTCAGAGGATTCCCATCACAATAATATCTTTTTCTATCATTAAACTTTTTAGACAATATGCAATGGGTTTCTGATCTTGGGCATGGATTTCAAGAGTCTGATCCATAGAGTGGGTATTTGGATTTGGATCCTTGCAACAGAAATCGTCTCTGCTTAGTACGCTGCTCCTGGAGTTGCCTTTGGGGACAGTAGAGTGGTAAGAGACGGTACAGGGGTGATTCACTGGTAGACTCGTCAGCTTCCAGGAGACATATCCAGGTGTGATTTCCAGCCAATGGACTTTATTTATGTGCAACCCCTGTTCCACAGACAGAAGGGGCTTGCCTGCTGCTATAAGGCTAAGCAGGTCTCAGTAGTGCTTCCGGACTTAGATGAACCAGAAAGAAAGTCCTGACAATCAGCCTCCCAAAATGAGCCAATGAGAGCCTCATGGGTCATCATAGTCTGATCCCCAACTAACTACAGGGATGGTACAGAACCAGGCAGTTTTTCACTCCATTGTGCATAGAGCAACCATGAGTTGAGGGCAATCTTGACTGCACTGAACAACAATATTATGGGATTGAGGAATGCAGTTTGATCTGTGATCTCCTTTATGATCACCACCAAAAAATAAAAATTCAAGGCTATCACCAAAGGGGATGTAGTTCTGCAAAGGAGAAGCACCCAGAATTCCTCCCATGTTAATGTATGTACTAAAGTTGGCCCCCAGTGATATGGGCTCTCTGAGATATCTCGGGAAGGCAGGCCCTGGGATGAGGGACTTGAACCAGGGAGAAGACCGCAAGCACCTTAACATTTACTGTATGGAGAAGACCGCAAGCACCTTAACATTTGGGCTAGGGAAGAAGTATACTGAGCCTTGGTCCAAACTGGTTTGTAATGATCCTCTTCTCAAACTCAGTTTTGCCATCAGTCTTTTTTGGGTGGAGTTGGATGATCTCAAGTATACAAAAACCAAACTCACTGCCATCGAGTCGATGCTGACTCAGAGTGACCCTAGAGCTAGAGCAGAACTGCCTCCATGGGTTTACAAGACGGTAACTCTTGTAAGGGTGTCGAAGCCTTATCTTTCGCCCGCTGAACGGCTGGTGGTTTTCAAGAGCTGGCCTTGCGGAGAGTAGCCGAACTTGTAACTTCTACCCACCAGGGCTCCTAAGTAAATAAAGTGATAGCTAAACATTGTTTTAATGTATAAAGAAATTAATACTGAAATGGAAGAAAAAGTCACAGAAGATAACTTTTTTGTTGACTAGCCAATATGGGAAAAGGGAGAAAAAGTGAAGTACATAGTAGAATTGCTTTACTGCTGTCTTTGTTATTTTTAATAATTAACTCCAAGTGACAAAATAAATATGAAAGTGTATATTTTTACATGTACTCGAATTCCTTTTTCTCTGTAATGAATAAATCAATAAGGCAGGTTTGTGGGTTATTATTGTTTGAATTCAGTGAACAGAGAACTAAAAACTGCTTGATTCTGACAAAATGATTTTTGGCCTTTTTTCAACATAATGTAAATGTGACATTATAAAATTCTAGTTGCTTTTATTGCTGACAGTCCAATAGTGTCACAGTATAATTGTGTTTGTGAATTAACTTTAATAGTTGTTTGAAAACAGTTACTTGGGTTTTTTTCATAAGAGGGAAATAAGGTTATACACATATATCTCCATAGGAATTTTCTCCTGCTCATTTCTTAATCTAAATGTATTTTTTGTTTCTTAGGAATGGAAGGATTCCATCCAATATGTGTGATTCTCCTGAATATATAGATTTAAAACCACATTAATTACATTATAAATAGATGTGTTGCGTTTGGCTATTTTTACTTCGATAGATCCAAGCTATGCTTTTGAAAGAGAACTTTGAATTTGGCACATATTTAAAAGCACCTTTGATATATTAGAGGGGAAATAAACCTAGCACTATAAATAGCCAACTTGAAAAGGATTCAAAGTTATTTTCAAATTGCTTCAAATACTGAAGGTTTCATTAAACCTGTAGTGAAGCTCAATGGAAAGGGATTTCTCCAAATTCCTAAAATAGAGAATATACAAGTTTGTGTGTAGGTGCCCTTGAGACAGTGTCAACTCATAATGACACTATACAAAAAAGAGCACAATACTGGCAGGTCCTGGGCCAAGCTCGTGATAGGTTATATTGTTATGGTTCAGCCAATCGTTGTAGCCACAGTGCCCATCAATCTCATGGAGGGTGTTCCTGCTCTTTGCTGCCCCTGTCCTCCACCAAACATGATTCCCTTTTCCAGGCACTGGTCTCTCCTGATAACACATCCCAAGCACATGAGATAAAAGTTTCTCAAACTTCATTTGCTAGGGAGCATTCTGGCTATACATCTTTTGGCAGTTTGTGGAACTTCCAATATTCTTTACCAACACCTAATTCAAATGCATGCATTCTTCTTTGGTTTTCCTTGCTCAGTGTCCAAATTTCACATGCATATGAGACAATTAAAAATACCATAGCTTGGGTCAGCCGAATGTTAGTTCTCAAAATGACACCCTTCCTCTTCAACAATGTAAAGAGGTCTTGTGCTGCAGATTTCCCCCATATGAAGTGTCGTTTGATTTCATGAGCTTTAATTGTGAGTCCAGGCAACATGAAATCCTTGACAACTTCAATCTTTTCTCCATGCATCATGATGCGACCTGTTGGTTCAGTTGTGAGGGTTTGTGTCTTCTTTTCATTGAGTTGTAAGCCATGTTGATGGCTGCAATTGTTGGTCTTCATCAGCAAGTCTTCTTCACGTTCCGCAAGAAAGTCATCAGACTATTGCAGGTTGTTAATAAGCCTCCAATCCTGATGTTGCCTTCTTCACATAGCGCAGCTCCTCGGGTTATTTTCTCGGCACACAGATTGAGTAAGTATGACGAATAAATACTGATGCACACCTTTCTTGATTTTAAACCATGCAGTGTTCTCTTGTTGTGTTTTAACAACTGCCTCTTGATCCATATAGAGGTTCTGTGTAAATACAATGAAGTGTTTTGGAAATCCCATTCTTCTCAGATCTATCTATAGTTTGTTACGATCCACAGTCAATGCCTTTGCATAGTCAATAAAATACACATAAATATCTTTCATAGGTAAACAGACAAACCATCGCGTGTCTATCAGTTTGTCATATTGTGATGATTTTCATGTTACTGTGAAGTTGGAAGTATGCTATTGACATTTCAAATAGCGGCAAGGCCGCCCAAGGTGAGCAGGTTTCAGCAGACGTTTCAGACTAATGGCAGACTCCATGGAAGGAGCTCACTGTCCACTTCTACTGAATCGGCCACTGAAAACCTTATGAACAGCAGCAGAACATTGTCAGATACTGGAAACATACAAGAATCCTCACATTCGATCATTAAGAGAAAATATAAATGAATCGAAATCCATTTGTTTTCTTATTTTAAAAAAATATATGTGTATATCATGTATTAAGCATAGTGTTAGGTACATGTTCACAGAAATTTCCAGAAGGATGAACATTCCACCTGCAGTGAAGCTTGCATTTTAGCAGAGAAGAGAGACTGTGAATGAAATAAATAAGCAAAATGCATTAGTTTGTTGCTGTTTAGTGCTAAGAAGACTATATAATACAGGAAAGGAGAATGGGCTGTGTGGGAGAGGAGAGATGACAAGTATGCTAAAGACATTCATCTTTTTCAAAAGTCAGTCCCTGGCTGTAGTGACCTTGATCCTAAAGCAAGGGCTTTATGGATTCTGGCAAGCTAGCAGACGGTGACAGGCAGTCCTCGAGTCTGCCATGGCCCCTTTCTTGAAGAAGTGCTGATTAGATTTCCTTGAAGATGAGAATTAAGTAAGTTACCACAAGGCATCAGTTTCTCGGGAATTCGATGAGTTGTCTCTTTTACAAGTGAACAAACAGAACCCAAGGAATTTAAAGCAGACATCCCAAGGTTAGTTAGTGGCAAAGTAAATTCTAAAATGTGCTATTTAGAATGTAGTCTTCACTATTCAGAGTGTAGAACTGTTTCATAAGTTTTCTTTCTCCAGTTTTCTTTCACAGTTCTCCACAAGGTAAGTATATAAATTTTTAAAAAGCATTTAGAAAATTTTGTTAACTATTTCATGAAGAAATTTTATATCGATTATTCTAGTAGTACAAAATCTGGCCTTTTAATGTTCCTTTGTTTCTAAATATCAGTTTACTAGTAATTAATTTTATGTATTTCGCAAAATGCTACAGCACATGTAATTTTTCAGCAATTGAATAACAACCAAAAATACGTATGTGTTTACATAAAAGATATGTGTACATATATGAGTATAGAACGGCATATACGAGTACATCCGTAAGCATCTGTGTGTATATATATGTCTATGTGTGCACCATGCAAGGTAAGCCAAAAAGTACTGGTTCACATCATGGAAATCATTCTTAAACAGAAATATCAAAATGTAAACTATTGCTTCTCCATATACCCTGCCACTTGGTCTATGCACCTCTGAAGCCTGTTTCCAGTCCACTAACCCTTACCTGAACAATGCTGCGATCTTCAAACTACACCACATCAAAATGGCAGTTTTCATATTCTCAAAGACTTGAATTCTGTTCTTTTAAATGTTTATTTTTAATTTTGGGGGTGGCAAACAGAAATCTGAAGACACACAGTAAGGGATGTGGGGTGAATGGAGTAGATTTCCCAAAACTTCTCAAAGGCTAGCCCTTGCTACCTCAGAGAATGAGCAGTTACATAGAGCTGTGATATGAAACAATGTAATTTTCCATTTTCTTACAATTTTTTTATAAAATCCCTGTTATTGTCATGTCTTGTGTCCTTCAAGAAAATCTACCAGATTAGCCCTTTAAAAGCCCTTCCCCCACTCCCTTGTCCCCCACCCCCACCCCAAACCAGTTGCCATAGCTCTTTGGCCTGAACTCAACTGGCACAGCAGATTCCCTCTGAAACCACTGCTTTACTGGACCTTTTTGGAAGGCAGGATAATGAGACTGACACAAGTGCACTGCTGAGATGATTTGTCTTCAGAAGGTCATTGTCCTTAGCACAGACAAGTGTCGTTTGATTACACCATGTATGCATGAACGGCACCCTGCTAGCAATGCTTTTGACTCACCCTTGTGTATATTCATATACACAGGAGACACAGTCACCAGGTGGAGTTAGTTTACTGGATTAAAAGGCTTACGACCATAGACCTATGGAACAACCTAGTTGACTGGCATAACACAATTCAGAGAGATCGTGTCTTAACCCTAGATTGATGAGTGGAATCTGCAGTGTTAAACTTTTGAGTGATCATGTAAATTACAACTGTTGGATTTTTCTTTGCGGGAATAAAAGAGAATGAAGGAAACCAGGCAATCAAAGAAGAAATTAATCTACAGGACTAACAGGCCACATTAACCACCGAGTCATCTAGTCTGAAACCAAAATAATTAGATCATGCCTCGTTACAATTCCTGAAGAAAGAAAAAAAAAAGGTCAGCCTTAACCTGAACCAATAGGGATTGGTGGAACCCCAAAGACTATCACCCTGAGATAACCTTTGAACTTGGAACTGAAGTCACTACCAGAGCCATGTTTTAGCCAAATAATAGATTAGCTTATAAAGTAAACAATATCACCCATGAGTACTGTACTCCCTTCAAATAGCAACTACAAGAGAGCAAATATTCATTATTTACTGGAAAGAAAAGATAAGATAGAGAGAGATATACTATACATACAGTCTGTATCAGACTAAGGAAACCAGAACAGAGTAGAAATAACGTGATTGGGGACACATTGTGGAAATGTAGGCAATGTCACAGAACAAGCTGTGAAAATTGTTTCATGGGGTCCCAGTGAGCTGTATAAACTTTCACCTAAAACACAGTGAGCAATTATGTTTTTAAAAGGGCAACCCTACAGAGCAGCCGAATCAGGAGGGTGGGAATGGACACACAGACAGCTCGGACGTCGTCAAGGTCACGGAATGCTGTGTGGAGACGCTGTGGGACTGGTTTCTGGTGTGCCGTGTCTGTGCGCCACTGCAGCAACAGCAACAACAAACAAGAAAAGAAAATTGAAAATCAACATATCCTCACAGTGCCTATCATGTACCTACCAGTACGGTGCTAGATGCTACAAATTCAACAATTGACAAAAGATAAGAAAAACGATGATCAAAATATTAAATCACTTCCCCGAAGTGATAGCAGACCTAGGATTTCAGGTTACTCCGTTTTTTTCCCCCTCTTCCCACTTGTGGTGAAGTGAAACTTCATAAATATGCCTCTCCTGTCTATGTCTTTGCAATTCTCACCAAATGTTTGGAGGTGGTCCTTGGTGGTTTCAGGTGCCATAGGATTGGTGACGATGCATAGAGACCCTATCTGTGTACCACAGAGAGAAGCATGGCCTGGTCCTGCGCCATCTTCACAGATGTCAAGTTCCAGCTCGAGCTCGTCATTGCAGCCACCTTCCTTTGTTTTGCTGCCCCTCCACTTTACCAAGCCTGGTGTCCTCCATCAAAGGACTGACCTCTCGTGGCACCATATCCAAGGTACATGAGATGAAGTCTCATCACCCTTGCTTCTACGGATAATTCTGGCTCTTCCAGGGAAGACTCCTTTTTTCTTTTGACAGTTCACAGTACTTTTTTTAATTCTTTAAAATTGCTTTTATTGGCAATTCTCATAACTTTCTCCTTTTATTGTTGGTTTCTTTTTTAATAAGTAAATCATTTTATTGAGGGCTTGTACAACCCTCATCACAATCCACACATCCATCCATTGTGTCAAGTACTTTTGTACATTTGTTTCCCTCATCTTTCTCAAAACATTTGCTTTCTACTTGAACCCTTGGTATCAGCTCCTCATTTTTCCTCTCCCTCCCCCATGAACCTCCTGATAGCTTATAAATTATTATTATGTGTTATCTTACACCGTCTGACATCTCCCTTCACCCACTTCTCTGCTGTCCGTCACCCAGAGAGGAGGTTATATGTAGATCCTTGTAATCTGTTCCCCCTTTCGCCCTCACCTTCCCTCCACCCTCCCGGTATCACCCTCTCACCACTAGTCCTGAGGGGATCAACTGTCCTGGATTCTATCCTCCAGTCCAGCCAGATTTGTAAGGTAGAATTGGGATCATGGTAGTGGGGGTGGGGAGAGAAGCATTCAAGAACTAGAGGAAAATGGTATGTTTCATCATTACTACACTGCACCATGACTAGCTTGTCTCCACCCCATGACCCTTCTGCAAGTGAATGTCCAATTGCCCACAGATAGGCCCTGGGTCCCCACTTTGCACTCCCCCTCATTCACAGTGCTATGATTTTTTTGGTCTTTGATACCTGATCCCTTGGACACCTTGTGATCTCCCAGGCTGCTGTGCTTCTTCCATGTGGGCTTTTTTGTTTCTGAGCTAGATGGCCGCTTGTTTATCTTCAATCCTTTAGGACCCCAGACGCTATGTCTTTTGATAGCCGGGCACCATCAGCTTTCTTCACCACATTTGCTTATGCACCCATTTGTCTTCAGCAATCGTGTATCACAGTACTTTTAATGTTCTTTGCCAGCACGATGACAAATGCATCGATTCTCTGAGGTCCTCCTTATTCAGCATTCACCTTTCATATGCATATGAGGCAACTGAAAATGTAATAGTTTGGATGATTTATGCTTCCAAATAAAATGATTAAGATATCTAAATTGAACCAAAGCCACATAAACTATAAATATATGAATGGATTTTGAGCTCACACAATCATAATCCACAATGAAAAACATTTAGTTCTTATGACATACTCCACTGGATACTTGCTGTCATGAAGAGATCACTGAAGATAATGGGTGCTGTAGCAAAGTGTGGTAAAGAAATCAGATGGTGCCCAGCTATCATAAAGAATAGTGTCTAGGCTCTTAAAGGCTTGTCTTCAAATAAGCAGTCATCTAAGTGAGATGTTAGCTAAGTCCACATGGAAGCACACCAGCCTGTGTGATTCCAGGTTTGTAGATAATAAAATTCTAGAGGAAGGAAAGGCATTAGAACTTAATTTCTGAGTCATCAGTTGGCAGAAGCTATTGATGTTAGTGAACGCATAAAATCCATTTACAAGGTCCTCACATGGATTAACCTGCAGTGAATACCCTGTGTCAAGTGGTCATGGGTGTGACTAGCTTGCCTATTAGACAGAGTGCCATGGAAGGTGGTTTAAGGCAGATGTAGTAAGATTAAAATGAACACCTGATCATTTGCCTCCCATTAGACCCACTTTAAATTTGTTCCAGTTTTTTAATACTTTCTGCTTTCTTTTTAACTGAGCTTTTCCTGTTTTGTTTTGTTATTATTGGATTGTTGTTGTTGTTGTTGTTGTTGTTATTGTTTTTCTGTACATGAAATACAGGACAGGTAAATCTATAAAGACAGAAATTGAATTGACAGTTTCTTAGGGTTATGGCAGGGGAAGTTTGGAAAAACAGGGAAATAATAATGATGATTACAAGAAGAAAAAAATGTAAAATTGATTGTGGTGATGATTGCACAACTCTTTCTAATAGGTTCAAATCATTGCATTGCATGATATGTGTATTATATGTCAATACAACTGTTTAAAATATATACTGCCTTGGATCAGGTATACCTTAGGCCTGAGAGTAACATACCTGCTTTTCAACACTTTGAACTCTCAACACTTTGTGCAGCAGATTTACCCCGTGCAGTGTAGCGTTTGACGTCTTGACTGCTGCTTCCAGGAGCACTGAGTGTGGAATCAAGTAAGATGAAATCCTTGACAACTTCAGTCCTCTCTTCACTTATCAAAGATCGGGTTGGACCGTGCAAACAGAGCGATTAGCCAGTTACCCCGTTCCTATGGATAGAAGTGAGCCATTTCCAAAGTAGGAACAGAGAGAATCCTGGGACCTTTAAGAAAGGAGTCACCAATGGAACACATGTTAGATTCCTGTTTGAAGTGGCGGAGGCAAAAATGTCACCAGGGGACACAGTGTCTAGATCATGAGGCGGAGCAAACGACGACACCAAGACAAGGCATAATGGTAGAGTGGCTGGTTCTGGCCTCCAGCATAAAGCAGAGGCCAAGGAACTGCATGGCGGAGAGGCTGAGAACCAGAGAGATGTGACTGCTGACTGAAAAGAAATGGTACCATGGACCAAAGACTATATTCTTAATGTTGCCTGATTCTGATTTGTGGCAGTCGATTAACTTCCCTAATAAACCTCTATAATTGTTTGTATTATATGTGAATTCTATGTAGTTGCTGCAATAATTATTGAGCCCATCAGAAAAGTAGGGCAAATTCTCTGGGATGAATGATTGGTGTCAGAAAGAAAGGAGGGCAGTAGAGGCATATCTGATCTCTGGCTGGTGGCAATTGTCCTTGAGCTGATGTGGAATTGGATTCTCCTTCACACCATTCTAAATACTGAGGAGGTCAGATGTGGCCCCCATGCCATTTGCTCACCACTATACCAAACATGTTCTGCTATAATGCTATTTCTACATTTCAGCTACACTGTACTCTTTATTATTCCCCAAAATATAGCACAACTTGTTACCTTTGCTCATGACTTTGACTTCTCTTAAATGCAAGTTAACTTTGCTAACCACAAGGCTGGCAGTTCAAATCCACCAGCTTCTCTGTGGGAGAAAGATGAGACTGTCTATTCCTGTAAATATGTAGAGTCTGAAAACCTTTATCAGGGAGATATGAATAAAGAGCCTTGGTGTCTTAGTGGTTTATTGAGGTCAGCAATTTGAACCCACCAGCTATTCCAAGGGGAAAAGATGGAGCAGTCTGTTTCCTCAGGTTCAAAGCCTTGGATATAGATGACTCTGTCCCATGGGGTCACTGTGAGTCGGAATCGACTCGCTGGCAGTGGTGGGTTATGAGCTGGAGTCAACTCAGTGGCAGTGGGTTGGGCGATAATGCCCCTCGAAACACAATTAGTTTGTGCTTCATTATTAACATAAAAGTTGATCCCTGGTCAAAATGGATGACTGTGTACACAGAGAGCGAAACCCTCCCCAAGAACCAGGAGGAAGGCTTCAGCAAAGAGAGAGTGGGACACAACCCCATAGATAATTGACCCTAGCCCCTGAGGTCCAGGGAGAGTGGGAGAGCCACTAGAGGGAAGGGAAGGAGAAAGGGGAGACGCCTGGCCCTTCTCACAAGGCTGAGCTCAGGGTGTCATGGCAGACTTGAGAGACTACTAAACTCTCCAGGCAGGGTGCGTGCCGTATGCACCTTGCTCATTCACCCTACTGCCCATACACACTACTTACTCCACTCTCTACTCTCCCACTGGCACATCCCTGGTGAGGGAGTGCCCCTTGGTGGGCAAGTGCCCAGGCTGATGAGGGCTGCTGGACTGAAGAGAACCCTAGCGGGTGAGCGCCCCAGCTGGAGAGTGCCCCTCCAGTAGCCCAGGAACCATACGCCCTGAGCTGCAAAGGCTCCAGTAACTGGCCTGCATTCTGCCAAGGTGCCAGCTGATCTGAGCACCGGCATCCTCAGGACCCCACCCACTAGTCTGCACCCTAATGACCACCCAGGTTGTCCAGAGCAACAACCTGCCATTCCAGAAGGCCCCTCATGCTCACTGCTCCTCCCTAAGCCATGCAGAGAAACAAACTTTCTCCAGGGAAGGTACCAGCACAGACTTTCTCTAACATAGCCCCACCCCTTGCAGATTGCCATCACCTGAACAAATTGAACCCCCCTCCCTCTATCTGGGCCATTTGAACTCTATTTCTTTAGGACAGCCAATTACAATTAGCTTCACTCTGTCTCCCAAACAAGAACTTCAGGCTACAGAAGCCTCTGCAGCCTTCAAGCCCAACCCTCCATCACCCATAGCCCAACCTAGCCCAACCAGTCCAAGCACTCAAAATGGCAGAGCCACTCACTAACTAGGCCCTGCTTCCACTTGCTCCATTGATATCTCCCAGGACAGGGTTTAGACACCCAGCTATTTTTTCCCTCTCTCCCTTTTTAAAATACAATCTTGCACTATTTTTATATTTTCTTTTTAATCAGTACTATCTTTTGTTTCATACCTTTTAATAAAAATATTTTTCTACCATTTCTATAATTCTTAAAATTGTAATACACTCATCTCCCAAACTTCTCATTTAGACTACCCCTAGTCATTCAGAGTAATACCTCACCCCCTGAAACCACTCATGCCTCACCCCCTCCTCCATGGGCCATCCCCAGAAAAGGTACCTGCTCTTCTCCCTCCTCCTGGGTCCCTTCTCAGGGACCACTGCCTCTTGCAAAGCGTGAGCACCACTCTTCCACACCCACCCTACTCTGGTTTGGTGAAGCCGCCTACCTCCCAAACTGCAAGACCCATAGTCTCTGAAATCTCATAGTCCCACCCAAAAACTTTGCCTCTAGCGTGAAGTGCATATTGACCTATTTCTTCCTGGTCCAAGCACCCAAATTTGCAGACACAAATATTCCTAGTCACTGCTTCCAGCTGCCCAACTGGACAGAGTTTAGATCCCCAGTTTCTTCTTCTCTCTCTCTCTCTCTCTCTTCATTACTTCTTCTACCTTCTGTAAAACAAAATCTTGTGCTATGTTTAAAATTCCTTTTTAATCAGTATGAACCCTCCTGTTGGTCTTCTTGACAAAAATATTTTTGTCCACCATTTCTACAGTCCTCAAATTAGCAATACTCCCTTATCACAAGTAGTACTTTAGTTAGACCATCCTAGACCAACCCAGGTGATTCAGAGCAATACACTGCCCCCTGGGACTGCTCAGCCCCCACCTCCTCCATCTTGGACCATCCCAATAAAATCCCTACTACCTCATCCCTGATCTTTCTCAGAAGTCCCTGCCTCTTGGAAGGTGTGCACCTCATTGCCTCCACATCCACTCAGCCAGGACTGCCCTGAGAAACTTCTCCAGATTCTGTCATCCCACTCAGCCTTCTCACCTCCAAGGTACCGTAGAGCACATTCAGCCGCACCAAGTGCCTGACTGGGTAGATTCACTCACCCGAAGGCACTGATTATGACTGCTCAGTTGATTGTTGCCATTTGTGCTTCCAGAACAGGTCCTAAATCCATCTAGGTCTCTCATCCTTCTCCATGAAACACACCTTTCTCTCACTCACATCAGCTACAATACTCTTGGACAGAGCTTAGACCCCAAACAAACACCAACATCTCTTACATTCCTCTTTTGTTCTTTAATCCTCCTCTTCCTTTCTCTTTTTCTTTACAACGAAAGTTCATACTACTCTTATCATTTATTTTCAATTAGTATTACGCTTTATTTCATCCCTTCAAAATAAAGATTTTTTTCTTTATGCTATGTTTACAATCCATTAATTAACACTGACACTTTTTTCTCCTTCCTCTATTCTGTTCCCTCCCATTCTTTTATCTCTCCCCTGCCCCCATTTTACCCCTCTTCCCCCACTACTCATTCTGAAGTATCTGTTTCTCTTCTGTAACACCACTCAACAGAGCTAACTACCCCTACATGACACAACCTCCTTGCCACCCCAATAGCTACACCAAGATGTCAAAGAAACAATAGAAAGTATTGGTACACAGAGAGAGAGAGAGAGAGAGAGAAAGGGTGAAAGACAGACACATATAAGTGAACAACACTCAGATCCAAAAGAAATGTTGAAATTGAGTAGGTTATGGAATTGAAAAAAAGAATTCAGAAGAACGGTCATTGTGCACATACAACAGTTGAATAGAGAATCTGAGAGAAAAGGGGAAAGAATAAAAGACCTAGAAGCCTTACTACAAGTCATAAGAAAAATTCCAAACAGAAACACAGAAGTTGAACATTATGATGACAGGATTACAGAGTCCTATGAAAGAGCAGAGAAAGAATTGATGAGATAGAAATCCAATTGGTGAACGTGAAGACAATTCTTTGAACTTCAATCTAAGAGACGAACAAGCAACAAAAATTGGAAAGGAGACTGTTAAAACCTCAGAACAATGTGGGACACAATCAAGAGAAACAACCTACTGTATATACTCAAGTATAAGCTGACCTGCATATCAGCCGAGGCACCTAATTTTACCACAAAAACTGCATTAAAAATGTGCTGAAAAACTCAGCTTATGCATGAGTATATACAGTATGACTTATAGGGATTCCAGAAGAGGTAAAAACAAGACAAAACCAAAAATTCACAGGGTGAATTGTCCAGGAACTCCTGGAAAAAATTTTCCTCACTGCATAAAGTGCAAAAGCTAAAACAAAAACACCTGAGAGAACCTCCGTCAGGAAGGATGTCAGAAAGAAAACGCTGTGACATATTGTAGTCAAATTCAGCATCAAAGACAAGAGAAAATTATAAGAGCGTCCAGAGGAAAGAAGAGCACTCACATACAAAGGAGTACCAATTAGAATCAACTTGAAATTTTCAACAGAAGCCATGCAGACTACCCTAAAGGTTGGCAGATGGAACCCACCCAACATCAAGATCTGCAAAGATGGTGGTTAAATTCTATCAAGTTGATTCAAACTCACAGGGACCCTGTGTGTTAGAGAGTAGAACTCCCTCATGGGGTT
The DNA here is from genome assembly GCF_000313985.2 of Echinops telfairi. Lineage (NCBI taxonomy): Eukaryota > Metazoa > Chordata > Mammalia > Afrosoricida > Tenrecidae > Echinops > Echinops telfairi. The sequence goes on from NW_022111369.1 coordinate 10,238,299, forward strand.
TTTCAAACTCACAATTAAGAATCCCTATGGAGAAGGTCTCCTCTGTAGCCTAAGGGCTACCAGGGGTCAGGACACAAATTGATGGCAGTGAATTTTGTTGTTACTGTTTTGTTGGTTTATAATGCCTTGCCTCTACCTCTACCTTCAGAAGATAAAATGTCAGCCAATCTCTCAAGAAAGCAAACTGTCTTTCCACACTCTCTCCAACCCCAAAATTTTCCAACTGCCTGATCACCTTCTCCCCAGCACCAACACAAAACGAATTTTTTTACACAGCCTATGCTAATTTGGGATAGCAATATTGCTACACACGTTAGGCTGCATTTTTGTGTACATGTGTTAGGTGTCATTTTCTTATCCTTCTGGTTTTTTCTACCTGTCTCCCATAGTAGTATCTCTTGAAGAAGGAGTGCAAAGACATCTCAATTGTGGAAGCTTTCAAAATGACTTTTCTGTGCTGAATAATAAACTTCTCCAAGATAACCATCATGTGCTTTTGTTGGAAGAGCACAGACAATTTTGCTTCCTTGGAGACCAGGAGATGAGCTGTTTATAAATTTCTTGTGACATTGTACCTCACAGCAATATTCAGACTCCTCATTTTAGAAGTCAAATGACATCTGATTAACTGATAGCTTACTTAGCTATTCTATTGGTATTGCTCCCTAGACACATTGCCTTGTGTTTAATCATAAGACCAAGCATTTTTGTAGCATAACTCCTGGCTATTTTTAAATTATTTTCTTTAATACCTTGTGGCACTTAGATTTGCCTTCCTAACAAATTGATGTTAACGTGTTTGAATGATATTTTTGTGGACAATTAAAGTGCTTTGTTCTAAGAAAAAAGTGTTTAGCCACGCAATAAAGAATTTTGAACATTGTTTTTGCCCTTTGACTTTATTTTATAGATTAGCTAAAGAGATTCACTTTAAAACTAGACATAAATTTCTAATGTCATTCAAATAATTAGCTGAATCTATTCTTTGAAAAGTTTGATCCAGAAATTTACAGTCACCTGTCTATATTTCAAAGTTGCTTAAAAATTTTACCCCATAATTGAGTAAATTCTACCCTCGGCTACATTTCTACAAATGTTCTCCTCTGAGGCGAATGTGGGACTCCACAGACCAGGCTAGACCAAGGTGGGCATGAAGCAGCCCCAGATAGTATTTTTTCCAAGTATTCAAAATGATATTCTTTTATTGTTTTACATTCAAATTCACCAAAGATTAATGCTATTAGAATTAAATATAGTCTCCCTGCACTAGCTGAAACCTATCTCTTCTGGCCTCTGAGAGCCCCTCTAAGCCCATCTCTGACAAGTTCACCTCCATATTAGGGTTGCAGACCTTGCCACCCCTCCAGAATACTCTTCCTCGGGCCTCAGGTCTTTATTTCAATGCAATGTCTTCAGAGACATTCTTGTTTCTACTCTCAACTGAAGACTTCTCCTTATTCCTATCGGTGGTAGTCACCCAATCTGGTGTCAATTTAAGGATTAAGAGTGTAGGGGCGGGGTCTAGGTTGTCAATTTGGAGATAGCCAATGAGACTTTTGTGTGGGCATGGCCTTCTCCTGAGAATTCTGGGAAATCTGGTACTTCCTCCTTAGAGGCATAATACACCTCTCTCTCTGCTACTCCCTGGGAGACATTGCAGAAGACAAGCCACGTGGACACAACCAGAGCTCAGAAGCCAGAGAAGCCACAGAGAGACCCCTGCCAGCACTGAGATGCTTACAATGCCACTGGACTCAAAGACTTTCTACCCACTAGCTTGTGATCATCCTGTGTTTGGCTTCATTGCATGTATTTCGTGAGTTTGAAGAGGATTTTATTGATTGGTATTGGACATATAGGCTAATATCAGACTTATGGCCTTGAACTGGACTGGGTTGGGATGTTTTCTCAATGGTCAATTGCTCTTGTATATAATTCTCTTTCTTGATTGTGAATTTGTTTCTCTAGTATACCCAGACTAACACATTATCCTCCCACTTCCATCCCCAAATCACTTTTTATTCCATCACCTTATTTTATGTTTTCCATAAACCCACTGCCAACTTATAGCCTCCACCCTGTATAAGGTTCCTGTGGCTCAAAAAGTTTTATAAGAGCATATAGTCTTATCTTTCTCCCATAGAGTTGCTGGTGGGTTTTAACCACTGACTTTTTAATTAGCAGTCCAAATGCTTACCTACTAGCACCACCAGGGCTCCTTGAGTGCATGTAACTGATTCTAGAGTAAGTATTGGGCAGCCAAGCTCCAGGATGACAGTAAGTCACCATCCACTCAACCAGAGAAAGATGAAGCCATGTATACCCATAAATGTTTTAAATCTTAGAAACCCTGTCACAGGTCTTCATGAGGCAGAATTGACTCATAAAGTGGGATTTTTTATTTGAGTTTATTTATCATCTGCCTCACTCCACCAGAATCTAAGCTCCACTAAAATAAGTAAGGTTAATCTGCAGCTGTACCTTCAGTACTCCAAGCAATGCCTATCACATAATAGGTGAAAACTAAATATTTGATGAATCAACGTAATTAGTATTAGATATGGTTTCCACCCTTTTTTCCTTAGTAGTCATTGAAGCAAACTTAAATCCTGGGGTAAACCTGACCTCCACTCCAGGAAAGTTTTTGAGTCATGGAGCAGTTTCCTTTAGTGCTTCAGTGATTTATTTTTTCTTTTTCCCTTTAATTAGTACTATCACAAAAAGAATTTCTGCTATCTAACTTTCTCTATACCTATTACTGTGAACTGAATTATGTTCCTCCAAAATACATCTTCAAATATTAAACCTGTAAATGGAATTCCATTTTGAAATCGTGTTTCCTTTATCATTGTAATGAAGTAATATCAGTGTAAGATGTGTCTTTAATCTAATCGCTTTTTAGAAATGAAAAAGGACAGCCTCATCACAGAGTCAAGAAAGCAACATGTCGGGTAGATACACACACTGTGAAAATAACCAAGGAACACAGTAACAACAAGGCTACAAAAGCTGACATAGTACATCCCCTAGAGACAAACAAGAGAGAACATCCCCATTAGCCAATAGTCTAAATACAGACTTCAAGTCTCCTAGCTTATGAGAAAATGAATGTCTCTTCTTTAAAGCCATGCACTTAATATTTCTATTATAGCATCACTGGAATAAAATACTAATATATTTTCATTGATGCTTTAAAAAATCACATACACTATCTTATTAACTGGATTCACCCCTAATTTGGTAGAACTTCAATACAGTACACAAAGAAAAAATAAATAAATCCTCCAGAATAATTTGTGTTCAGAGAATATTCATTTATCTATCCATTCCACGTGTACATATGTGACTGTGTTCACGCTACTATTCTTGATGCTGACACTGAAGATAAAAGAGTGAAAAATATTCCTTATCCTCAGGTACCTCACAGCACATCTGTAACAAGGAAGATGTAAGAAAACAAATGAATTGTATATACATCTATAGACAACTTTGGAACCCTAAGCATAAAAGGCAAGGCTTAAGACCCAGATCAAGTGCCAAATGAAAGGAGAAAGTCTACAGAAACAACAGAACCTGAGAACTGCAAGTTATAAATACCCTGTACAGTGTGGCCATATTGAGAAAAAGCAATAGCATTCTGTATCATCTATGAGGATACAGGATTGACTCTGAACCCATTCTTAGAATCAGGCAGAAATTTCCCTCACCCTGTGAAAATTAACTGCACTCATTTTGCCCACTGTGCCCTTTGACCTGAAGTCCCAAAGATAGGTGGCGTCCCACCCCTTCACACATCCTTACCACACAGAATTGTGATCCAGTGGCTTCCTGAATCACGAGGTGTTCATGTGTGCTAACCTTCCTACTCTGGTGACTTGCCCAAGCCTGGGTGCTACCAGCCTGCTTTTTGCATGACACAGGCTGCCCTCATGCTCCCACACCACCTACCAAGCATGCCCCATTCTGCTTCCCCAATGACTCACCCACACCCATATGCTACTTGCCCACGCTCTCCATCTGGCAGGCCATCCTCTCATGCACTTGCCCCTCTGTTGGGAAGAGGCCCAGGATAGACTTCCTCGTTGGGTATCACAAAGACATTCACATTGACTTCTGAAAGTGCTAGTCACTGGAGACAAGCCATTGCCGAGTGCAGCTAGGCTTCCCAGATAGATAACCCCAGCTTTTTTAGGGAGCAACCCAGCCAGTGAGACTGTAGATGCAGTTTGAGCCTATGACGTGGCTGGCTCCAGATAGTTCTTAGACTTATTCTCATTAACTTCTGAGATAGAAAACACAAGCCATATCCCTGGGGCTGTGTGAAACCCACACAATGTACCACCTCCAGCCCCAATCAAAATGCCATGCAAACAATAACCCACACAAACAGCCTTTACCAGAAAGCAAGAGAAACAAATCTCAATGTCTGAATAGGACCTGAACCTGGCAACATACCTAGAAGAAGCAGACATTGCGCTGCCACAAAAAGAAATCTTCAGCATACTGCTTAGAGTCAAAGTCCACATACTGAAGGGAAATACTAGAGTTAAGGGACAACACAGTAGAACCAAAAAAAATGGTAAAAGACCTCATGAATAGGTTGGAAGAAGTGGAGAACAGAGAATCAGCAACCTTGAAGATATTAAAGCAGAATACAACAAATGGGAAAGACAATCAAACAATATAATTAATGAAGCTGAAGAAAACCTGTTAACAATGATCAATGTTATGGCGAAAAACAATAACCTAATAACTGGGATAGCAGAGCAAGACATAAGGAAGAAATCAACAGCCTAAATAATGAGGTCATTCCTAGAAGAAAACTTCCCCAATATAATAAAGGAGGTACCGACAATCACCCAGGAAGCAGAGAGGATACCAATTAGACTGAATACGAAGAACATACCAAGGCCTATAGTAGTCAAATTATCCAACTTTGAGGAAAAGGAGAAACTCGTAAGAGCAACTAGAGAAAATGCAGTCACCACGGTAATCAGATAAGAATATGCTCAGATTTATCAGCAGAAACCATGAAGAAGAGGAGAAAATGGAGTAGCATCTTCTGAAAGTTGAAAGAGAATAATTGTAGACTGAGAGTCCTCTATGCCTCCAAATTCTCCATCAAAATAAAAGGTGAGATTAAAATTTTCTTGATTATGGAAAAATTTCAACAATACATTAAGATAAAAAATACATCACTACAAAAATCACTGTATAACTCACATGGGACAAAAGACCAACATGCACAGAACACAAACATGAGACCCTGCATAGTATCACACTATCCAGAAGGCAGCACACTAAAAGCTGTGCACAGGACTTCTTTGACTCATCAGAGATAAGGCAAGAATGAATCCCCCACACATACAAAATACCATATATACTCGTGTATAAGCCGAATTTTTCAGGACATTTTTATGCAGTGTTTTGGTAGAATTAGGTGCCTCGGCTGATATTCAGGTCAAGAATATACAGCACATGACTTAGAAGGGAAGTTGGAAAAGATCTAACACAAATGGTATGGGATGAAAGCAAAGAATCCATAGATGGATGTAATAAATTCTAATGTTAGTGGTCTGAACTCACCAGTGGAAAGACAAAGACTAGCAGACTGGATTCAGAAATAAAGCCCATCAATTATTGTCTGCAAATGACACATCTCAAGTTCACAGACAAAAACAGGTCAAGGGTCAAAGGATGGCAAATAGTATATCAAGTGAATGGCAGCCTAAAAAAAGTAGGAGTTGTAGTTCTAATTTCTGTCAAAATCGATCTCAAGATGCAGAACACAACAAGAGATAAGTATGGACACTATATAATGCTTACGGGATCAAGAGCCGATGAGCATAATACACAGATACACGTCCAAGGAGGAACCGTGAAATTTGTTAACTCAATCCTTCAAAAGATGAAAAAAGAAATCACAGGATCAACAATCATCTAGGGGACTACAGCACACCACTCTCCAAGAAAGACAGATCAGTGGGAAAGAGGCTCAACAAAGAGGCTATAGAACTAAACTCTAAAATCCGATATCACAACCTGATAGAAATATTCAGTGCTCTCCAACTGCAAAAAAAAAAAATACACATTTCTTTTCAAGTGCACACAGTATATATTGGAGAATAGATCACATGTTGGGACACAAGTCAAGTTTGAGTAAAGTCAAACATAGAGAGGTCACTCAGACTTTCTTCTCTGACCACAATGTCATAAAGCTGGAAATCAACCAAAGGAAGAACAACAACAAAAGACAAATACCTGGAGGCTAAATAATGTATTTCTTTAAAGAGGACTGGTAATTGGCCCAAATTAGAGATGAAATTATGAAAATCCTAGATATTAATGAGAATGAGACTACAACATACCCAAACCAATGGGATACAGCAAAGGCAGTTATCATACAATGCTTGGTAGTGATAAATCCATATATGAAGAAGGAAGAAAGGCTTATGGATGATACCGTTTCACAAAGCCTTCAGCATTTGGACCAGAGTCAACAGAATAATTCTTCAAATAGCAAAAGAGAAGAAATGATAAAAATCAGGGTGGAGATAAGTAAGAGGGAAAACAAAGAATAAATGGAAAAATCAATTCAATAAAAAGCTGGTTCTTTGAAAGGATTACCAGAATTGACAAACTGCTAGCAAACCTGATGAAAGCCAGGAAGAAGCAGATTTCAATATCCAGAAAGAAGGACGCAACAGGGAAAATTACAATGAACCCCAATGAAATTCAAAGACTAAGTACACAGTCCTAAGTAGGATTATACTCCAAGGAATTTAACAACTTGGAGCACATGGACAAATACCTACAAAAATAATTGTATCCCAGATGAACTCATATGGAGGTCAAGGACTCGAATACACCCATAGCAAAATAAGAAATAGATAAGGCTACCAAGGAACTACCGACTTTCAAAAGCCCAATCCCAAATGACTTCACAGAGAATTATACAAAGCATTCAGGGAAGAGCTGACACCAGTCCTAAACAAACTCTTCCAGATCATGGAAAATGACAGTAAACTCCTGGTCACAACCTATGATGCTAGTATAAGACTAATCCCAAAGCCAGGTCAAGATCCCACAAGAATAGAGAATTACAGGCCAATATCTCTAATAAGCATAGATGTAAAAAATCTTCAACAGTATCGTGGCCAATAGAATACAATAGTATACCAAAAAAATAATCAAACATGACCAAGTGGGATTCATACCAGGGATGCAGGAATAGTTCAACATCCAAAATGCCATCAAATTTGTCCATCACATTAATAAAGAAAGAACAATAACCACATTATAATATCAATAGATGCAGAAAAAGCATTTGACACCATTCAACACCCATTCCTAATTAAGACATATAAGAAGATAGAGGGAAATTACCTCAATATAATAAAAGCTATTTATGAAAAACCAATAGCTAGCATTATAATCAATGGATAAATGACAAAATCATCCCCACTGAAAAAGCAGACCCAAAAAGGATGCCCTTTGTCCCCACTTCTATTCAACATTGTCCTGGAGGTCCCATCTAATAACATAAGGCAATGAAAGGATATCAAATTTATATGTTTGGACAAAAAAGAAGTGAAATTATCATTATTTGCAGATGATATGATTTTATTTATTAAGAACCCCAAAGGCTTCATAATAGGAGTGCTGGAAGGAATAGAGGAATATTGTAGAGTGGCGGGAAACAAGTCAACAAGCAGAAGTCAATCATAATGTTATATACAACTGATGGGATTAGAAAAGAGGAGATTAAGAAGGCAGTACCCTTCATAATAGCCAAGCATAAATTGAAATCTTTGGGGATATAACTAACCAAAAATCTAAAAGACCTATACAAGGAAAACTACAGAACATTATTACAAAAAGCCAATAGGAACCTTCACAAATGGAAGAATATCTCATGCTCATGGATCAGAAGACTCAATATTGTAAAGATGTCAATCTTGCATAAGGCACAGTATAAATTCAATGCAATTCCAATACAAATTCCAGCATCATTTTTCAAAGAAATGTAAAAACTGACTACCAACTTCATATGGAAAGAGAATAAGCCCAGAATTGGCAAAGAAGTCCTCAAGAAGAACAAAGTGGGTACACTTGTGTTACCTGACTTTAAAACTTATTATACAGACACAGCTGTCAAAACAGCATGGCACTTTCATAATGATAGATACTCAGATCAATGGATAAGAAACGACAATTCAGAAATAAAAAAGCAGCATATAGATAACTGATCTTTTGACAAAAGCCCCCCAAGAAGCAAATGGGAGGCCCTTTCAATGGTACTGCAAAAACTGGATATCAGCCTGCAGAAGAATAAAACAAGACCCTTACCTCTCTATGTGCAAGACCAAATTCAAGGTGCATCATGGTCCTCAAGATAAAACCCAGTACTATCCAGATCATCAATGAGAAAATGGGACAAGCTAAGACCCTCAGCACAAAGAACATATGGGCTATCAGAAATAAGGAAGGACACACACCCAGAGGAAGGTAAAATTGATGAGTGGGACCTACTAAAGATAAAACACTGTGTGCACTGAATGATGTCATCGATGATGAAATAGGAAAGTTCACAGACTGGGAAAAGATACTTCGTAATGAATTAACAGACAATGGGCTTATTAATAGAATTGACAAAATTTCCCAAGTTTACAACAAGATAAAAGCAAATAGCCCATTGAAGAGGTGGGCAAAAGAAATTAACAGAGAATTCACAAAGGAGGAAATCCAAATAGCCAATAAATGTAAGAGAAAATATTCCTTATCATTAGCCATCCAGGAAATTGCAAATCAAAACAACAATGAGATACTACCTAACATCCCTAAAGATAACCCAATTTAAAAAAAAAACAGAAAGCAATAAATGTTGGAGGGTGAGATAGGAATGCTTATTCACTGAGGGTGGTCTTATAGATACGTACAGCCATGGTAGAGAGTGATTTGGCGATACCTAAAACAGATAGAAATTGAGCTACTGTATGACCCAGCAATTCCACTCCTGGGCATATACTAGGAAGAAATAAGAAACAGACCAAGACCAGACATCTGCTCTCCTATGTTCATTGCTACACAGTTCACAATTGAAAAAAGTTGAAAACACCTTAAATTTTCATCAATAGATGAATGGGTAACAAAACTGATACATACATGCAATGTATGTATCCCTAAAAAATGGTGATAAAATGATGAAGCAGCTCATCTCCTGAAAAGGGTTGGAGGATATTATGCTGAGTGAAGTTGGTCAAGCACAAAATGTGAAGGACAACATGAGTCCACTGAGATAAGTTCAAATAGGGAAAACACACACAACACACAATTCCTGGGCTAAGCAGCAGGCCAGACCAGAGCCAATGATTCATATGTCAACCCCAGATGCACAGCACCTGTGCTAAAGGCATCTCTGCCCCCCCCATATGCCTTTAAGGCACCCAGAGGTATGGAGGAAGAGTAGCCACAGCAATAGTCCGGGCACTAACTCACCTAACAGGAGGATTTTCTTTATCTCTTCAGGAAAGGGAGTGCGAGATTAGACCTCATTCCATGTGCTAATTCATGAGGCCGATCAGTGTTTTTACTCGGAGCAGCTTGTTCCAATGTTTATTACATCAAATCTGATCTTGAGATGTTCTCAAAATTTAGTGGAATATACTCAATGTTTTATTTTGACTCCGGTGGACTTAATTTGTTTTCTTCAATTACAACTACAAAAGCTTCTTAGCTATAGTCTATAACCTTGAGGGAATAAGACACTAGATTTAGAGATTTAGGATCCCAATCTTGGAAGATATGTAGGTTAACTGGCATAACATAGTTCACGAAAAGAATGCTGAACATCTTACTTTCATGATTTGATCATGCTGATTTTCATAAATCATTGATAGCATTTCAAGGAAGAAAATTCTGTAACACTTCATTGTGCTTATGTGGAATCTATACATATAACAAAGAGGCAGTCATTCCAAAAGAACAAAATATACTACATTGTTTACAATCAGGAAAGTTGTGCTTCAAACTTGTGTCCTTTCACAATATTTCTTCAATCTGTATGCTGAACAAATGTCTGAGAGACTGGCCTCTATGAACGAGAAGGCGACCTCAGAACTGGAGGAAGGCTTGCGAACAACCTGGGGTATGCACAGGTGACGCAACTTGCTTGCTGAAACTGAGGCGGACTGGAAGCACTCACTGATGAGATCAAAGACTAACTTTCAATATGGATTATGCCTCAGCATTTATTTTTTAAAATTTCAAAAATAGAGCAACAAGCAATAGCATGCAGACTTTACTGAAGTAGATCATTTTAATTTAGTCAAGTCAACAATAAGTGCCCGTGGAACGATGGTCAAGAAATCAAATGACGGGACACATTGCATTGGGAAAATCTGCTGCAAAAGACCTCTTTAAAGTGTTAAAAACCAAAGATGTCACTCTGAGGGTCTAATTCAAACCGTGCTATTTTGAATCACTTCATATATAGGTAAAAGATGCAAAGTGAATAAGGAAAAATGAATACAGCTGAATTATTGTGTTGGAAGGGATACTGAATAGTGGCATAGTGATTATGCATTAGGCTGCTAACTTCAAGGTCAGCAGCTTGAACCTACCAGCGGGAGAAAGACAGGGCTCTCAACTCCCGTTAAGAATTACAGTTGCAGAAACCCAGAAGGGCAGTTCTACCCTGTCCTTTTGGTTCTCCATTAGTCAGCATTGACTGGATGGTAGTGAGAGTGTGAGCTTAACCAGGAACAACACACATATCTTGGAAGAGGTGTAGTCAGAACACTCCTTAGAAGTGAGTGTTGTGAGACTTTATCTTACTTTAGACATGTTATCAAGATGGATCAGTCCCTAGTGAAAGAGATCACGCTTGGAAAAGCAGAGGGTCAGCAAAAAAAGGAAGACTCTCAATGTAATCGATTGATACAGTGGCTTCAACAATAGTCTTGTTCATGAGAATACTAAAACCTAGCAGGGTTCATAATAATGTCTAGGTATGGGCAATGTTGTGTTATAGCAGGCTTCTAACAGGAGGATTAATTTAAAAATACACAGGGGAAGGGAAAAGGCATGCCCACTATTGCTTCTTCCACCAGCCAATTTAGATTGGAGGCTTGCTGGTCTTACAAGTATTCTATCCATTTCTGAGTAGAACTCTAGAATTTTCCCTCAATTCTCTCCATATTTATGGAAACAGAACAACTATCCAGTAACACTAATTGTCAGGATGGTGGAGGGCTAGACGATGTTTCCTTTTGTCGTTCACAGGGGCAGTGTGAGTAGGAGCCAACTTGATGACATCTAACAATAACAACAGCTATCAGACTTCCTGCTGAGAGACTACTAGGCCATTAAAAAATTAAAAGTGTTTCCTTTTGGTTCACAAGCTTTATACAATGCATGTCATATAAAATTAGAATAATCAATCAGTCTAAATCAGAATATTCTTATATTTTAAAATATTTGGCATCCATAATTGAAAACTGTTGAGGGAAAAAAATCTCTTAACCACTATATTGAGGTATAATTTACACGCCATAAAATTTACCCATTTTAAGTAGTCAGTTTAGTGATTTTAAAAATAAATGCATAGTCTTGCAACCATCGCCAAAACTCAATTTCAGATGGCTTTTAATTCCCAAATTTCTTCATTTTCATTGTCCGTACCCATTTCCATGCCCAATCCCAGACAAACACTAATTTGCTATCTGTCTCCAAAGATTTGTCTCTTCTGGACATTTTGTATAAATGTAATCATATATTATTTCATCTTTTATGCTAGCTTTTTCACATAGCATACTTTCATCTTTCTCTTTTTTACAATTTTATTGAAATACAATTAATTATATGTCATACATTTAAATCAATTCATACCAAACAATGAATCCAATGGATTAAATATATTAAAAAGAGATCTTCAGTAATAACCACAAACAATTTCAGAAAACTTTCTTCAGTCTTGTATATCATGTTTTATACTTAAAACTGTCACTAGGGCAGGGAAATGGTTGTTAAATTATTTGAATCCCATCACTGATCAAATGCCTTGACATAGACAATAAAACACACACTTTTTTCTGGTAGTCTCTGATTTGAGCCAAGATCCATCTGACTTCAGCAATTATAGCCCTTATTCTATGTCCTCCTCTGGATCTGCTTTGAACCTCTGGCAGCAATATTCTTTGCCTCAGCAGCTGTGTGATGGATCTTTAACTACCTTTTCACGGAAGGAGTAGGATCCTGTTTGTTAGAGGTAGAGCAATTAGGCAAGAGTCGTGTTTGATAGGTTACCAACAGGCAACTTCTCTCCACCAAACATATTCTGATCATCTGTGAAAACTTCCTTTCAGCTTCTGCTTGATTTAGCAGCAGTTGTCCTGACACTGTGTTTAGCTCTGTGAACACTTTCAGGAATTGCATAATTCACTGATAATATCTCACGGCAATCTGAGATGAGACACAAAGCTGAAGCAAATGACAGCGCCACCCTTTGGTGATTTAGCGTTTATTTTATATATGTGTTTCCCGAAGTAACAAACACAAGGGGATTCATCAAAAGTACAATCAGTTTTATGAAATTAATAAATAAATATTATAAGCATAGTTGTGTCTAATGTTTTTTTATACCTGGTGTCTAGTGCTTACACAGTGGAGTGTAAACTGCAAGAACAGCAGTTCAAATCCACATGGGAGAAAGACAGGGCTGCCTACTCCTGTAAAGAGTTACAGTCTCAGAAACCCACCAGTGCAGTTCAGTCCTGTCCTATCAGCTCTCTAGGAGTTAGAACCATCTCGATGGCAGTGAGTTGGCTTGGTTTCTTGGTATGGAAGGAATGAACATTACTATGGGCTCTTAGAATACACAATTTCACAGGCGAACGGTTCTGCGAAACCATCACAAACGGGCTAAATATCCCCACTGCATTCCACTTTGTGGATCATAACAAACTTGAGAAGCAAGGGATTTCTAGAACATTTCATTGTGCTCATGCAGAACTGATACATGGATCAAGAGCCAGTTGTGCAAACAGAACAAGAGAATACTGCTTGGTTTGAAATCAGGAAAACTGTGTGTCAGGGTTGTATCCTCTCATTATACTTATTCAATCTGTACGATCAGCAAATAATCAGAGAAGTTGGATCATATGAAGAAGAATTCAGCACCCGTGTTGGGGGAAGGCATATTACTGGGAAATATGCAAATGACATAATCTTGTTGGATGAAATTTAGGACTTGAATTATTTGCTGATGAAAATCAAGGATTTCAGCCTTCATTGTGGCTTGTGACTCAGTGTCAAGAAGATGAAAATCCTCACAACTGAATTCACAAATGAATGGGGAAAAGATTGGAAATGTCAAAGATTTTGTATCGTTGTATCCACAATCAATAATCAAAGAAGCATCTGCCAAGAGATCAAAAGATGAGTTGCATTAGGTAAATCTGCTGTACGAGACCTCTTTACACTATCGAAAAGCAAGAATGTTACTTTGGGGACTGAGGTGTGCCTGACCCAAGCCATGCTATTTTCAATAGCCTCATATGCGTTTGAAACTTGGGCCTTGAATAAGGAAGAAGACTTGATGTGTTTGAATTGTGGTCCTGGCAAATAATATTGAAAATACAATGGACTGCTAACAAGACAAGAAACTCTCTCTTAGAAGAAGCATGGCAAGAGTATAACCTGGAGGCAAGGATGAAGAGGCTCTGTCTTATGTACCTGGGCAAGTTCTCTGGAGAAATGAGTTCCTGAAGAAGGCCATCAAGCATGGCTGCAATCATGGGGTTAGGCATAGGAACAAATGGGGAAATGTTTCAGTCTGGTTCTATTGTGCATAGGGTCACTATAAGTCAGAACTGACTTGATAGTACCTAACAACAACATATCTGCAGTCATCCACTTTCCAGTGCACTCTTGTCTGAAGGCAATGCTGCTCTCATCCCTGGTCAATGGTCTGAAGTTCAATGCAAGTTTAATTGGAGTGGCGACTCTGCAAATGGATCCACAGCCTTCTGCAAGCCGGGTTAGCTCCATTGTTTAAGTTCATCCATATTGTAATATGTATGCATCATCAGTTTGCAGAAGGTTATGGATGACAGTAGATGCCCCAAATCCATTTGCAGGGTCCAAACATGATTTAAACCTTCAGTTAATGCCCTCTGACCATAGTTGAGGGATATGAATGGCCATTTTTTAAGACAGAGAGCATTGTAAAGTTAATTAAGTCAGATGCAGTTAGATTAATGTGTAACAATTTATTATTTGACCCCCCTTTGACCCATTTTAAAATTGTTTCAGTTTTTAAGATAAGGTGAAATGGAAATACACATGGATTGAGCTTCCAGTGAATCTCCTCTAACCATAAACCAGGGATATGAATGGCCCTGCTATAATACATAGTACATGAGAAAGTGGATTATTGCGGATGCAGTTAGGTTCAAATTTAACACTTTAACATTGATGTCACTTTTTACCCATTTTTAGATTTTTCTAGTTTTTAATACTTTATGCTTTATTTTTTATTGAGGTTTTTCTGTTTTACTTTGTTGTTTTTTATATACTTTTCTGTATATGAAATCCAGAATTAAGAGTTGGAAGAAATGTTGAGGTAATCACAATGAGTACAAGAAAGAAGAAAGTGTTCTAAAATGGAATGTGGCAATGATTGTACGTCTTTTTAATATGATTGAACTATTGAATTGTATGATATATGAATTATATGCCAAGAAAATGGTTAATATATATACTTATCTATATTCATTGGTAGTCTACCATTTTGGGTCACTGAGTTGTGTTATATTCTGATCACATTTTGCTTATTCATCTACCAATTGACAATCATGTGGATGTTTCCAGTTTGGGGTTATTATTAAGTAGCTTAGCAATGGTATATACTCTTGTCATGATAGTCATATGCTATCCTATAAAAGACTTGTCAAAAGGCAGTTGTGACATTGTAGGAACAAGGTTGTATAGTGGAAATAGTATGGACTTTGATACCAATATTAGTTGGACTTATAAATTACTTCTCTTTTTTTCTAAGCTCGTCTGATCTTGGAGTATAACTTTACACTTGCTGAGTGGTTATAGAGATTTATGACATTATGGATATTAAGAGTTTAGAATGGTATTTAAGGAACCCTGGTTATGTTGTGCATTGAACATCAAATTGTTAACCAGGAAGTCAGTGGTTCAAACCCGGTGGCTGTTTTGCAGGAGCAAGATGAGGCTACCTGCTCCGGTAAAGATTTACAGTCTCAGGACCTCTAAATAACAGTTCTATTCGCTCCTGTTGGCTCAGGATGAATCCAAATCAACTGGATAAAAGTGGGTAGAATTATATTTAACAATGTAGGAAAGTCACGATAACTCAGTTTCCTTCCAGTGCTTCCATGTTTACTTCTTTTACTCTTATGAACTCGTTTACCAAGATTTAGAGTAAAGTAAGGGCACCTTCCATTGTTTGCAACGTATTTTGTGGTGCCATTTCTCTGCCTTGCGTCTTCCTACTGGCCCACAAAATATGAGCTTCTTTTCATTCAGAAGTGCTGATCTCACGTGTTCCTCCACTTGGAAGAATTCTTTATCTACTTGACATGTCGAAGAGTCTGATAGTCACTGAGCATATTTCTCCATCGGACAGTTGGGCCGGTTAGTCAATGCACATAGGTAGACTCCTTTTGCCCCTGATCTTTTTTACTTTCTGACTTGGCATTACTAGTTGGGAAAGTAAATGTTTTGGAGTCCCTATCTCTTACTGGATCCAAATGTAATTTAGGACAAAAAATGTGTGGGTCCTCCCCTCCCAAAATGGAAAAAAGCTCCACAGGGCAGAGTTTTCATAGTATGCATTTTTCCTGCTAGGCCAGCATCAAGCAATGCACACTGAGTTGGGGCACCCAGCGGTATTGCCTGGGAATATTCTCCCTGGTCACAGTGAATTTTTTCTTAAAAGCAGTTTCCCTTGAACTGCATTTTTTTGGTGTGTGATGGCCAGTTTCAGCAAACAGCTTGCAGCTGTGAAATTTTGTTTCCTGCTCAGAAAAAAGTGCTGCAGAAACTGTCATGATGTTGAACACAACTTACAAGGACAGCGGTATGGGAAAAAGTCAAGTGCATGGGTGATCTTGTTTCAAAAAAGGTGAAATGTCCACTGATGACAAACCTCATTCTGTATATCTGTCAACTTCCTAAATGGACAGAAATGTTAACAAATTTGGTGCACTTGTGTTTAAAGACTGACAACCGATCACTGAAGAGATGGGGAAGATATCTGGACTATCTTGGAGCTCTGCTCAGCAAGTTTTAACCGAAGATTTGGGAATGAGAAGGGTGACTGTGAAATTTGTGCCTCGGGTTCTGACTGACCAGGAAAAAGAGCGTCGAGTGGAAGCATGCCGTGCTTTGAAAGAACAACTCAGAAGTGGCCCAGACTTTTTTCCAAGGTCATTACTGGGGAAGAGACATGGTGCTATTCTTATGACCCCCCAAGCAAATACCAGTCAAGACAGTGGAAGACACTATCTTCACCTAGACCCCCAAAGCTTGTCAAATGAAATCAAAGATCAAGACATAGTTCTTTTTTTTTTTTTAATATGAGGGGTATAATGCATTTGGAGTTCATTCCACCAATTCAGACTGTTAATCAATCTTTCTGTTTAGAAATTTTGAAAAGGTAGCATAACAGTATGCAACAAAAAGCCTGACATGTGGTAGATGGGGACTGGTTTTACCACCACAACAAAGCGCCTGCTCATGTAGCCATCTCAGTGAGCCACTCTTACCCCACACATCTTACTCACCTGGCCTTGCGAAGTGCAACTTCTTTTTATTTCTGTGAATGAAGAGGGACATGAATTGACAGTGATTTGACAGCATAGAAGAGGTGAAGGGAAAACTAGGGAGGAGCTGCCAGCCATCCAAACAGATGAGCTTGAAAAATGTTTCCAAGAATGGAATTGCAGATTGGACAAATGAAGTCATAAGGTTGTTTTGTTAAAATATATAAACACATAGCTTTGGGGGGGAAATTCAGGACTTTTTTGTGTACCCCCTCATACAAGGAAATTATATTCATCAATCAAGCATTATGATTAAAACTAACCTTGTAATTTTCTCTGACTCTTGCTTCTGGTTCTCAATCAGCCATGGTTCTGAGGAAGAAAGAATGTGTCCAGTCTCCTCAAACTTCACCTGTGGAAGCCACTGTCTTTTTAAAAGTTGGAGCCGAGAATAGGAGTATACATAGCAGGCAAACCTTTGTAGTCTTTTTTTCCTTCCATGTGTGGAAGACTTTCCTTAAGTCTAACCACCCAGTAATGTAATATTATTATCCTATCACTTAACACAAGTTTATCCAAACCCTCTTGGGTTTCCCAAAAGAATTTGTTAGCTTTCTTTCTCTGAAGTAACAAATTACAGTCTGAGCCTGCTTCATGTACCACTTCAATCGCTGTTCAGTCTCTGGGATGGCTAAATGGTTGACCCATAAGTGGATAGTCATTGTAGCTATCCAATCGTTTAGGGTGTTAAAACAACTGAAGTGGTCTGTCTACTTAGACTTAAAATGCCTGACTTAAACCATGATGAATACTAAAACATCCAATTTAACTGGAAAACAAACAAACTTGTGGAACATTTCAGATGTGTCCACATGTGTGTACAAGCCCACAAAGTGTATCTCATTTTCTCTTTTCTCTCTCCTTTCTTCCCTCCCTGCCCTCACCTCTCTTTCCACCCACTCTCTTTCACCTCCCCCTGCTTCTTTCTTGTCTTCCTTTCTCCCTCGGTGTCCTCCTGATAGTTCCTTCTCTTTGTTTCTGGGCCTCTCTTCCTCCCTTTGTGTCCTTCTCGCTAACTCCTTTCTTGTCTCTAGCTCCCTCTTAGAGTTAGCAAAATCCTAAATGATAAAATATGACCTTTTATGAGCATTGCGTTTTTCTCATGTCACTTCACATACTCTAGGAAAGGGGATAAAAGGCTGTATTTGTTTCCTTGAGGGTTGAGATGAGTCAGTGCTGTAGTTCATCCTGCATAAGAAGAAAGCATTTGATCTGGGCAGGAGTTCAGAGGCAAGGGAACTACAGAGAATGCAACAGAGCCCATTATATTACTAACCTGGGCCACACCTGTCCGTTGCCCTTCACACAATCTCAATATTTAGCGTCACAATGTGGAGGTTTCCCTGTTTATTTACAACCCATTGCTAGTCTGTGTCATTAAAGGTCTTTGGTATGAATCCACCAGTGGCCCCATGGGAGAAAGATGTGGCAGTATGTTTGAATGATGGCTTATAGCCTTGAGAACTCTACGAGGCCATTTTACTCTGTCCTACAGAATCACTATGAGTCAGAACCAGCTAGGTGATGCTTTGGGTGTATTGTTTTTTGGGTTTGTTTTTTTTTATGGTAGGAGGGGGTTGGCATGCTAAATTTTCCATAGTAAACTATTCTCTCAAATCGTGTAAAAAATTCTATACTTGAAAGTTGGTATCCATGTACTCTAAAATAAAATGTCCAAATCTAATAAATTACTACAAAGGTTTTCTCATCTTTCAGGCTCCATTTACTTTTTCAGGTCTGTGTAAAGACCAGAATAAAATATTCAGACCGTAGGGGGTTTTAAAGTGAGTCTTGACAGCAGGACAAAAATCAGCTTATTTAAAAGAAATCAAAAGGAACTGAAACTAAATCAATCTGCAATGCATTAATGATCTTATGATTAAATTGTTCCATGTCACACACACAAAAAAACCACTTGATGGGCTGAGTAATGTGTTGTGTAATAGTAGGTCCTTTCCAAATCTCACTGTGTTTTAATTAAATTTTGCTGTGCTCTTTCCTTTATACATATTATAGAGAATATTGTGTCTTCCTCATTCTCATTTAGACAGTGTTGTTATGTCTTGAATAAAGTTATGCTCATCAGAACTGAGAGTGAATGCTTTGATGAGGTCAAATCTCAAAAGCCGAAAATCTCAGACTAGGTTCTCCAAAGAAGCAAAATGAGTGACCGTATGTGTATATATATATATATATATGTATGTATGTATGTATATGCATAGAGAGAGAGATTGACCCCAAAGAACTGTCTCAAGTGGTTGTAGAGGTTGACAAGGTCCAAGTTCATGGGTCAGATGTCAGATAGGAAGTTTCTCCTGACTCAGTTATTAGTGGGGGCTGAGGAAACCAAGTCTGATGGGTCTGACTGCAGTCTACTGACTCACAGACCTCAGCGGGTAAGAGTCGTAAGATGGCAATCAGCTGACTGGAATCCAAAGGTCAGACGTGGATAAGTCAGGTGAAGGAATCAGATCTAGCGAAAAGCCCCAGAGCTCAGCCAGAACATTCATATACATTGAAAGCAGGCCATCTCTCCCTCCATGGAAGTTCACTCTTAATTGGCTTGCCCTCATGACTGATCTAATGATAAAGATCATTATATGATAGCACATTTCATCATGGAGAATGGCTACATCAAAACTGAGAATCCTGCTCCAGCCAAGCTGACACAAAATGGTAATCGTCATACAGAGTCCTTGAGAATTGTCTTTAAAATGAGAATTAAAACTTCAAATTATTACTACTAATCTCAATTTTGGAGAACGCCTTTCAGGATTTACCTAACATTTCCTGCCATACCGTTGGCAATGCAGTTTCTCTCTTGTATTAGTGTAGCTGTGTTCTGTATTGATGTGAGAGAGTTTCAGAGGACAGAAGAAGGTTTCCAACTTACTTTTCTCGGTTTTAAAAGATGAACCCATGATATCAGAGGCTAATGTAGTCCACAAGGAGATGAACTTTCACTGCTAAAAAGTTAATGTGTCTCTTGCTACATGCTAATTGTCCATCTTTTATCTTACTCCAGAGGCCATTCTTGGGATAAAATCTTCACAGAGCTAGTGATTTATCCACTCTCTGATGGACTCCGGTCAAAAAACAGCAACAACAAAAACATGGCCCAAAACACTCAGAAATGAATACAGGCAAAGAGTAAATTTGAATGCTAAATGGATAACCTTAACAAAACAAAAAATCATAGTTGTGGAGTTGATTCAGAATCATAGTGATGAGAGTAGACTACAGGTCAGAGGAGAACTGTCCCACAGGGTTTCCAATGTTGTAATCTTTATAGAAATCTACAGCCATGTCTTTTTCCTGAGTTACTGACCTTTCTTTTAGCATGTCAGTGCTTAACTACTGTACCACCAAGGCTCCGTAATATCGTACAGTACTCTATAAATGCTCAAGAAAGGTATTTTGCCTCAAAATATATTCATAATCTTTAAGAATTCCATTTCTATGAGTAGAAATAGATTTGTCTATGTTGTCTTCTATGACTCTATTAGAAAATTGTACTTATGACAATGAAATCATATATTTATCTTCACCATTTAACCCTGCCATAAAAATGCTTTTTGTTTAATATTTAAATGTGGAAAATCACATGGTGATGATATATTAAACAAGCAAGTACACTGGGGCCAATAGGTCTCACTCCT
Source organism: Echinops telfairi (assembly GCF_000313985.2). NCBI lineage: Eukaryota > Metazoa > Chordata > Mammalia > Afrosoricida > Tenrecidae > Echinops > Echinops telfairi. Next base: position 10,258,814 of record NW_022111369.1, read on the forward strand.
TGTGCTGGATCGACTACTGCATGTAATTCTCCTCTGAGAAATCTCTCTGGAGTAACATGTTGGCTGGCTAGGATATAGCCTATAATAGTATACTGATAGTTGTCAGGTCAGTAGAGTATTCTACATTTTGCTTATTTACAAATGCACATTGGTTAATTAGTGTGCATATATATACATTTTTAATATGGAAAATTCCATAGAATAAAGTACTAATATCCACCACATGGAATTAAAAAATGTAAGGAATTGGATATGTTTACTTTACATCTGTTGACATGTGCATTTTTGGTGTTTGTTTGTTTGTTTGTTTGTTTGTTTGTCTGTTAGTTTGTTTAGGTGGGCGATGACATCCCCAGTTATGTTTGTTTCCTAGGCCAATAAGGTACCACAGAACCTGGGTGGCTTATAAGAACAGAAATGCATTGTCTACAGTTTTGCAGTTGAATAATCTGAATTCATGGTGTTGAAAGTTCTGTATTCACTCCAAAGAGTCTGAAAGAAGATATTTTCTGGTCTCTCTAAACTAATAGATTGAAGCATTCTTGTTTTGCAGTTACAATAGCTATGAGCCCATGGGCTGGCTGACTTATATCTGTTTGACAGTGTACTTGTAAGTAAGCAGATTAGATTAGGATCTGTTACCATCCCTAATAATAATTTTAAAAACTCATTGCCATCAAATCAATTCCAATTCATAGTTACCCTACAGATTAGAATGGGCCCTGTGTATCCTCAAATTTAATTCTTTATGGGAATAGAAAGTCTTTCTTCAACACAGCAGCTTGTGGTTTTGAACTGATGACTTTGTGGGTAGTAACACAGTGTATAACCCACCGGGACTAACATCACTAATAAAAACCTCTCACTGTCATTGAGTCAATGTCAACACATAGCGACCTTATAGAACAAGGGAGAACTGCTTTTGTGAGTTTCTGAGATTGTAACTGTTTACAGGAGTAGAAAGCCTCACCTTTCTCCCTCGGAGAGGCTGGTGGTTTTGAACTACTGACTTTTTGGATCACAACCCAAGGAGCAACCACTATGCCACCAGGGAGGTGGCCTCATGGATTACACAGGTTATTAACTGCAAGGTCAGTGTTTGAAACCACCACCATTTCTGTCGGAGAAAAATAAAGCTCTCTACGCCTGGATAGATTTAGGATCTAAAAAAATTTCCTTATTTGTGAATATTGTCTGTGAGCAATGTGTGCCTATTGCAATAGAGTGTCGAACCCAGCAGAGAAGGAATGTTCCATGGGAGGAGTGGTTGGTATCAGAATAGGGTAAAAGAAACATAGAAGGAGGAGGTAGGCCTGACCTCTGCCTTGTGGCAAACATGCTTGGGCTGGTGTGGAACTCGAGTCTCTCTTTGGTGTAGCCAATTTTATATATAAAATTGCTAACCATAAGGTTGGTGGTTCAAACCCACCAGCCATTCCAAGGAGAAATATAAGGTTGTATTCCTATAAAGATTTCCAGACTTGCAAACCCTAGTCAGGGTCACTATGAGTCTGAAACGACTCAATGGCAGTGGGTTTGGTTTGGGATTTATTCCTAAATTCACCTCTGAGTACTCATACATTATACTGTTTCACATAACTCCCTAAGAACTGCTTTAATTACAGCCCATAAATTTTTATTTGAAGTTCTCTTTTTTGTAATTTTTATAATTGTTTCTTTAATCTGTTATTTAAAAATATATTTTTCCTTTCTATACATATAAACACTTAATGTGCTTTGTTGCAATCATTTTATAATTATTTTAATTTGATTTCATATGGTCAATAAGGCTAATTTGATTATATAAGTATATCAGTTATTTATATGAAATTCATTGAAAGTTTCTTCTTGGCTTGGTAAAAAATTAATTTGGTAAACAAACTCTGTGTGCCTTAATAAAGTATATTTGGTATTTCTTGTGTGATTTCAGATAAATAAATAGATCTTGTGTACTATTGATAAGATTTTGGCTCATAGTCAACCTATAAAAAAGTCAGTCACCAAATCAACTCTGACTCAGTGACCCCATAGGACAGGGTAGTACTGCCCCATGGGTATGTGTGGTTGTAAATCATTATGGGAGTAGCAAGTCTCATCTTTCTCCCATGAAGTTGACCATGATTTTGAACTGCTGATTTTGTGGTTAATAGCCCAACGTGGAACCCACTATACTACCAGACTTCTAATGACCTTATACAACAGAGTAAAACTGCCTTCATAGGGTTTCCTACCTTGTAATCTCTATGGAAGCAGAGGGCCTATTTTTTGGTGGGGTATGAATCACTGGGTTTGAACCCCTGACCTCTTGGTTAGCAGCTATGCACTTATTTGTGGTGCTAAATATTATTAGAGATATTTAATTTTATGAACCATAATATGAGAAAATAGTTACAGTATACACTTATTTCTAACATGCAGTTTTACTAAATGCCAAAACTGTTTATTTAATGAGAAAATATATCAATTCACACTATAAAAGTACAATGTTAACTACTTGCCAGAATATAAGAATATTTACAAGTATTCCTGCCATCACTAAGTTTATCAGACAACAAGCGATAAGGTTCTCAAGGACACTAATGGTAATGATCATCATCAATTTTACTGAGCTCCCGGGATGTCTCACATACTAGTCTCAGTATGTATTGTTTTCATTGTTTTGATCCTCACAATAAAAAAAGAAGCAAATCTTCTTTCCTGGATGAGAAAGGTGAGGTAAAGAATTCAGTTTGTCCAAGCATTGTTGGGCAGCTGAGGCTCTCTGCATTCAGAAGGCCAAAAACAGTCTTTCCATATCTGCAGCAAATGCTGAACCACGAATCTGTGACTAACATCACAATACACTTTATCTGTTACCAGTATCTGAGTCATAATAATCCCCCTACAGGACCGAGTACTAAGGGACCCTTCAGTCTTTCCAAATCTGTAAACTTTCCAGAAGATGATGCCTTTATCCAGTAGAAGTGCCGATGCGTTTGAACATCAGACCTCTTAGTGAACAGCCAAGAACTTCACCACTGTGCCACTGAGGCTCCTTTTCCCGAACACTCTCCTCCTACAATAAGCTCATCATTGGCGGGGCCCTCAGTGTAAGTCATTACAACCAAAGAAAAGGTTTTAGCACCTTCAAGTCAGTTTTCTCTGTCAGCCCAGTATCTGTCACAAATGGAGTCACAGGAGACCCAATATGGACACAGAGTTTTCTTGGCTGTAATCCTTGCAGAAGAAGATTGCTAGACTTTTCTTCCATAGAGGTATTGGGTCTCAATCGTAAACCCCTTGCTCCACCCCAAATTAAAAGCTTCTTTCCCCTAAATGTATCCCAATAACATAATCTCCTCATAGGACCCCTAAAAGTCACAATAGGAGGCAGCTTTAAGCCCTTTAAAAACCAAATCTACTAGTTGATTCAAATTCATTTAAAATAATTCCTTTCTTTGAAAAATGTAAAAACTTTTAACTTTTAGATGAAGAATATATATTAGCGGTTATAATTATTTTATAAAACCAAAGTCCTAGGAGACTCTAAGAATCCCACAGTTCAAAGCTTCATGGAGGGTCAAAGGTGGGGTTTTCTAAGTAATCTCCTTGTTTGATCTTCCATAAAATGCATATGGAGATGTGACGCCCCAGTGATATGGAAGATTAACTTAAATAATGTTTGTTAAAGATATAGAATATCACTCTTTCAAAGAGAGGTTAAGCTAACAAGCCCACCACCACCACCACTATCATATGGGGCTTAGTTGGATTCCTTTGTAACAATACAGAGCATTGATTTGGTAATATGCAGAAATCCCATTAAATGCCACCCTAGATAAAATCAGTTAAAATTTCATCTCCCTTAAATCTTATAATCTTCTCAGTTGGAATTTGATTAGATTTTCACACATTTTGTGTATTCATCTTTTAAACAGTGGATTTCAAAGTGTATTGTAGGAGCCCCTAGGCAGGTAATCTGGTCCCTTTTGTGGACCACCTAAAGGGTGGATCAGGAGGAGAACCAGCAGCTGGAGCGCTATGCCCCCCCCACCCCTTCTACTCTTCATCCACAGCAGCTCTGATTTTATCTGTGACCGAGTCTGGGCTCCGAGTGAAGACTACATTAAAGGGATAGTTCTAAATATACTGTCACCTAAACGTTCGGCACTGAACTAAGGAAGATCATAGAAGAATAATGGCATTTGAATTCT
>NW_022111369.1:10265039-10266450 GCF_000313985.2 Echinops telfairi
TCATAAAGCTCTTTCTTACACACATATGAGTATCTATAAATTTGTTTCTCTAGTCAACCCAGACTAACACACAGCTAAAAAAATCCACTGATCTAAGAAGAATTTTCAATAGCCTGTAAGCTATTGCCATATTCAAAAAGATTTGCTTTTGGGAAATGAACTATTTTACCTACAACACGGGATAAGGATTATGCAGCACTGCACTTATTTGTTTGATGATTACATAGAGTTTATTGCCTTGAGGGCTGAACTGGAAACATGCTTTATAAATGCCCCAGAGTGCTCTAAAGATTTGGTGTAATTCATCCCCAGCTTTTAGTTATTTTGGACATCTTCAATTTACTTGGCTTTGGTCCTGATACTTAATACGAGGTTTTATTTCTGGCTGACACAAATAATATATAAACACTCATAAACACACGCAAATTGTCTTCCTGCCACATTAGGTCTGTGAAGCAGACTTATTGGCTGCACCCTGCCTTTACATGCTTTTGTTGTGTCATATATTAAATAAGTAAGCATTTAATATTAATCAATGTGTTCAGCGTTGAACCTCTTTGAGGAAATGTTGCTAACGTCAGAATTGAATAGGAGTTAAAGATAAAGGGTTGGGAACCTGAATTCGGCTTCTCCACACTTCCTAGCTGTGAGACCATGGGCAACTAACATCCCTGGATGTCCGAGAGAGCACAGGCAGCCATCTAACAGCAGTGGATCAAAGGAAAGAACACAGGGAAAACTGAGATGTAGTCAATTAACATGACCCTTCAAGCAACAAGTCCTTATGCGATAGATGTTAATGGTGGACTCTGGGGCTGCCATCCTATTTTGGAAAGAGTTTTCTGCTATGAGAGTAGGGACAGGATTAAGGTGGGAGGGAGTCTCTAATTTCGGAGAGGCTGTAAACCAAGTCACACCTTTTTCCCCTTCAGGATGTAGTCTGCTGAAAGACAAAAGCCTCCCTTAAAGCCATTCCTCTGTGTATAGAGGGGCATCTAAGACACACACGGAGAGGAACCTCGGGACCACGAACACTTTCCAGGTCTCTGTCTGAAGTGGCAGAGGCATCCAATACTGCAGTAGGGAGCAGTGCCCATGCTATGAGGTAATTTCTTCTCCTCTTCTGGCCCAAGACTATTCTGCTGTGAGACAGAGTCCCTGGTAGACTTCCTGATCCATGAAGACAAAGGCCAACATCCACATGGCTGAGAAGTTGATAACCAGAGAGACTTGGCTGCTGGCTAAGGAAAGTGCTGCTGAGACCAATGACTACATCTTTGCTATTTATTGATCCTTACTTAAGGTAACTTGTTAACTCCCCTTAAGAAGCCCCTTATTCGAGGGTACTGTCTGTTAGTTCAGTGTGTCCATTGCAAAGAATTAGCAAACACAGCACAGAAGTCTCATGCCA
>NW_022111369.1:10268196-10287452 GCF_000313985.2 Echinops telfairi
CAGCACTAACTCTCATCTTCAAACATAAGCGATGTTTAAGCACTTTGTCTTTTGTTATCAATTTGTTTTCTCTGTAAGAGATTTTCAAAGCAAAAAAGATAAAAAGAAATATATGTAAAATAAGAGCCAGACTGTTTGGCTATGCTCAAGCAGGCTTTATTTAGCAGAGTCTGAGCTTGTTCTGATTAGGTGTCTTTTATATACTTATTTCTTCCTTCAGTTTGGGAACTATTGCTTTCTTGCTTGTCTCAATATTATCCATTATCCCTGCCACCTAAGAAAAGTTGCTCCTCCTCGTGTACCAAGTTCCAAGAAAAGTTCTATAAGCTAGTTGAGAGAGAGAAATATGTGCTGCTTCAGTTAAGTAATGACCAGAATGAAGCACACATGAGTGAAATTTGAATTTGGGCAATATAGTCCAGAAGGAAGCAGAATATTTACCAAGAGACATGGTGAGATTATGAGCTATCATATACTATTTAATGGTTTTATACTGTGGGGAGGGAGAGGGGAGGCACAATCTCCCACTTAATGGCCACAAGGCCAGAGTATTTGGATGGTTTGTTTGGGCTCCCTACCTCGCCCATGCCTCGCTGTGATTATTGACTTTGATAATTTACTGCCCTATGAAAAAGCTGACTAAACCCCACATTTACATAGATTCTCTGGGACCCATCCTTTACCCTCTCCAGCACGCATCTACCTAAAACTGTGCAAGAATACTCCTGCCTGCTCTAGGCATTGCTGCTGGGATCTCAGGAAGAAGAAAAAGGAAGAGGAGGAAGAGGAGGAGAAAACACTAGTACCATCAATTTAGTTCTGACCTATGGCAATCCTAGAGGGCAGAGTAGAACCAGTCCTGTAAGTTTCTGGCACTGTAACTCTACCGGAGTAGAGAGTCCCAGCCTATCGTCTGGGGGGCGGCTGGCAGTTATATCCAACTCATAATCACTCTGCCACCAGGGTTCCCCTGTACTATTTTATATTCCATGAGGTTTGACACTTATTTTCTGTTTTTCACCTTAGGTCTACTTTTAAATGATTGGATTCATGAGGATAAATTTTGAGTGTCTCCTAGAAAAAAATATGAACACAAATTCCCCAAATACTGTACTCTGATGCGCAGGGGTGTGTTTTGATCCAAACCCCTTAGGATATGGATTTGAATATGGGCTCTAGGAGGATGGGAGAGAAGGAAGAAGGCAGGTTCAAGATCGATCATGAGACACCATTATAGAAGTCAAGTATCTATTCTCCCTATTTGCCGTGCTATAGAATATGGTTTGGGAATGAGAAGAGATGATATTGGGAATTTAGAAATGACTGAATTACACAATAAATGAAAGATCTATTTCCTTGTCTGTGTGGAGATCATAATGTTTACCTCGGGGAGCAGTCACAGCAAAGATACTTTACAATTGTGATGTTTAAAGCATGAGAGAGCTCAACTCCTCCTCCCAGCACTGGAAGCCGAGGCCATATTTCTCCACGGCTGCCAAGATACACGCAAATGTGTCAGGTCTGAGATCTTCAGACACTTAAACCTGCTGTGTTGAGACAGATTCACATCCAGGGACTTGTGTAAGCAGGCCTTTTCAGTTTCTTTAAACTCAGTCCAAGGATGGGAAGACTGCTTTTCGGATTCACTGAAATTCTTATCTTGGCCCTTCCAGCTCACATTTCCAGACAGCTGTGCAAGTGTTCTGTAAGTATGTTGTGAGACCAGAATGGAGTCTTGCATTTTTCACCAAGTTATCCTTTGCCTAGAGAAAACAAAACAAAACCTACTTCCCTTTAGACAGATGGATGGACACCGTAGCTGCACCAATGGGTTCAAGCATAGGAGCAATTGTGAGGATGGTGCAGGACTGAGCAGGAAGTATTTTCTTCTCTTGTGCATAGGGTCGCTATGGATGGTAATCAACCTGATAGCACCTAACAACAACAACATAGGGTTTCCCAGGCTGTAGATCTTTCTGGGAGCAGAAAGCCTCATCTTTCTCCCAAGGAGCAGCTGGTGGGTTTGACCCTCCAACCTATGGTTATCAGTCCAATGTTAGTCCCATAGCACCACTAGTCACAATATGTTGTTGGAGAGTCAAAGTGTTCCTGTTGAAATAGGGAATATCTAACAATTACAATTTACAACAATTATACGCAATTCATCCAGGTAAAATACCTAGGTTTATCCTAAGTAAAGCGACCCCTGTTCTTGGCGCTGGAGAAATACATTTTAGAATAGTTGCCTTGTTCTGGAATGTCTGGAAAGTTCGTGAGAGGGAGCTGGCCAGATCAGAAATCACTCACCTGTGAGGCTAATATTAAATAGCCTCAGGAGGCATGATTTAGCCTATAAAGAATGACTGGTCAGTAAAAGCCTGGAACACAAAATGCTCAGAGAGTTTGCTGGTCAAAAAGGGAAGTGGCCTAGACTCTCTGAGACGTGGTAGCTCCATATTGGGACTCTTCCCAGAATTCACTTGTGCTTCTCTCTCTCTTTTTTTACATAAAAAATAAATATTTTTAATGTGCTTGTTTATTTGTGCAGAAAACTGCAGGGTTCTATATAGGAAACTGTGTTAGTCCATGTAGACTAGAGAAACAAATCCATAGAAACTCATATGTGCATAAAAGAGAGTTTTATATAAAAGGTAATTGTACATTAAGAAAGCATCCCAACCTAGTCCAGTCCAAGCCCATAGTCTAATACTAGCCCATATGTCTGATGCCAATCTATAAAATTCTCTTCAGACTCATGAAACACATGCAATCATGCCAAATGCAGGATGATCACAGGCCAGTGGGTAGAAAGTCTTGGGATCCAGTCATGTTGTAAGCATCTCAGCGTTGGCAGGGGTCTCCACGTGGCTTCTCCAAGTCCATGGTTCTGGCTGCATCAGGGTAGGTCCATTTGGCTTCTCCTCCAGGATGTTGTACAGGGAGTCAGCCTTGTGTCTTGTCAGCAGAGTGTCTCCAATGGAATGAGGAGAGAGAGATAGTGTTTCCCCCCTCTGAGAAGGAATACAGAATTTCCCAGAATTCTCAGTAGAAGGCCATACCCACAGAGAGGCCTTATTGGCTGTAATCCGATTGACAGATTAATCCCCACCCCTTCACTCTTAATCCTTTCAAGTCCCAAATTGACACCAAATTACGTAACTACCACAGAAAGCGTTGTTTTCAAAGATAAGGACCATTGTTTTTCATTTCTTTTCCCTTTTATTTATGCAGTATAGCACACACAGGGCATACATACAAAACATACAAACCACGGTGGCACAAGCCAGCTCCCCAGTACACTGGCAGTATCCCAATGAGGCCCTGTGTATGTGACCCTATCTTTTATCTCCACCTCTCTCCCTCCTTCCTTCCTTGTCTCTCCCCTCTTCCTATCCCCAGCCTTGCTATACCTCTCAACATTTAATTCCTTTGGTGTGAAACCACTTTTCTTAGTTTTTTCCCCTTTCTTTTATAATAGTGTTATTATGTAGTATTTGTCTTTATGAGACTGAAGAACTTTGCTCAGCATAATATCTTCCAAATTTGTTCATGTCCTGAGATGTTTGTAGCATTTCACAGCAGTCCCATTGGATGTCTGTGCCAGAGTTTGGGCATGCTCGACTCCACAGACTGACTGTTTTTTCCATTTTCCCGCGATTACAGCTGGCATTGTGATCGCCATGGGTGTTCACTTGCCTGCTCCTGTTTGGCTCTTCATTTCTTCACGGTGGAAGGAGTCATGTGGTACTTCTGTTTGCATTTGTTTCAGGTGGCACTGCTGCATACTGCCTTCCACGGTGGCTGCACACTTCTGCAATCCGACCCGCAGCAGGAGTGTGCCCTGTTCTCCACATCTGCTCCAACAATGTGTATTTTCTGGGTTTTGTTTTTTTTTTAATTTACTATCAGTGTTGGTGTAAGGTGATATATCATCATGGTCTTCATTTGTATTGCTTTTACAGTTAATGCTCATGAGCATATCTTCACACGATTGGTGGCTGTCTGATGTCATTTTAATGAATTGTCTATTCATATCTTGTTTGTATTTTTAGTTGGATTATTTGTGGGGTTTTCTTGTCAAGATGTTTATGTTTTTTATAGATTTCAGAGATTCATTCTTTATGCTGGGTATAGGAGTTTTTGTTTGAAATTCTTTTTCTTTCAACATTTTGTATATATCCTTCCATTTTCTTCTTGCCTCCATGGTTTCCATAGAAAATTCTGAGCTTATTCTTATTGGTTTGCCTTTCTAGGTCATTATTATTTTTTTCTTGAATTACTCTCAGGATTCTTGATTATAGAGTTGGATTATGAAGTGCTGTGGTGATTTTCCTTTGGGGTTAATTCTGTTTGGACGATTTGGAAATTTTAATAGTGGCAGTGATAAAATAGTATCTTCTATGAGTTCTGTGCATGAATGAATAGATCAAGATGATGATAGGTGGCTACGTCAGAGAGAAAGACTGAGACATGGGAGGCTGGTGGCAGAATTGCTAGAAAATGGAAAAATGAGTATATCTTCTGAACCTGGATTTATGCTGATTTTCCCCCACAAAGATATCAGAGTAGTCATAAATAGTTTTGGAAGTTAATTTTTTTAATTGCATTTTTTCTGCATTTAAATGAATAAGTAAGTGTGTATTAAAACTTGAACCCTAATGGCTGCAACTGGCGGTCAGAGTTCTAACGCTGCTTTGAAACAGGAAGTAAGATCTACTCTGCTTTGAGGTGGCGGCTGTTAGTGCCTCCTAACCTGAGGGGCTCACCTTCTGGCCCTAGAACAGAAGATGATTCATGGCTTTCCAAGAAGTTTTCATGGACAATATTTTCAAAATATTGCCTAACAGTGTTGAAACTGCTGGAATTCTAAACCAGGGAAAACCCTACATGCATTGGAACTATCAGAGGCTTATAGTACAGCACCACAGCAATACACAAGCAACAGTAGTGAAACAGTCGGCCAAGTGATTGTTTATAAACCCAGTTACATCAAGTTGATTCCAATTTAGGGTTGAAACTCATGATTTCAGCTTATGGGTCAGAGTATAAGTGTATTCCACAGGATTTTTAATGACTGACTTCAGAAGCATTTTGCCTACACTTTCTTCAAGTACATTTGGGTAGACTTGAAAATTTAATCTTTCAATTAACAGTCCAGTGCATTACCCATTTCCACTACCCAGGGAAATGTGTGCTCCCATGCAGGTGCAGACACACACATGTTTATTGTTGCTAGTTGCTGCTGTGTGGGTTCCAACTCACAGCAATACTATGTGTTGTTGTTGTGAGGTACCACTGAGTCAGTTCTGGCCCATAGCTACCCTATACACAACAGAAGGAAACACTGCTCAGTCCCGTGCCATCCTGACAATTGTTCCCGTGCGTGAGCCCATTGCTGCAGGGGTGTCAATCCGTCTCCTGGAAGGCCTTCCTCTTTTCTGCCACCCCTCTATTTTACCAAGCATGATGCCCTACTCCAGGGACTGAATTCTCCTGACAGTATGTCCAAATCATACAAGACAAAGTCTTGCCATCCTTGCCTCTAAGGACCACCTTGGCCATACTTCTTCCAAGGCAGATTTGTTTGTCCTTTTAGCAGTCCATGGTACCGTCCATATTCTTCTCTGGGACCACAGTTCAAATGCATCAATTCTTCTTAGGTCTTCCTTATTCAATGTCCAACATTCCCATGCATATGAGGCAATTAAAAATACTATGGCTTGGGTCAGGGGCACGTTAGTCCTCAAGGTAACATCCTTGTTTTCCAATACTCCAAAGAGGGCTAGTGTAGCCATTCTGCCACTCCATCTCATCCAGTTTTGAGGTTTTCCCTCTTTTTTGCTCAGCCTCTACTGTTTTTCAGGACCTTGTCTCTCCTGATAGCATGTCCAAATTGTACGAGACAAAGTCTCACCATCCTCACTTCTAAGGAGCATTCTGGTTGTACTTTTTCCAAGACAGATTTACTTGTTCTTCTGTATTTCCATAGTATTTTCAATATTCTTTGCCAACACCAAAATTCAAAGGCATCAATTCATCTGTAGTCTTCCTTATTCATTGTCCAACTTTCAAATGCAATATAAGATCATTGAAAGCTCCATGGTGAGTCCTCAAAGTGATATCCTAGCTCTTCAATACAAAGAGGTCTTGTGCAGCAGATTTGTCCACCGCAATACATTGTTTCGTATATCCAAATTGCCCTCTAAATTAGGATCTTTAAATAGAGATTATTTCTTGTTTAACTTGTTATTCCCCGTTCAAAAGTGTTCGACAAATGTACATCTGATTTCAAGAAGTTATTTGGAACAGTCAAATGAGAGTGAAATTCCCTTCATTTTTTTTTTTCCACATCTACCTCTCACAGTCTTTTTTATAGTTGCCATCACAAATCAGATTAGTTTCAGTGATTCTCGGAATTCATTTCCAGGACGGATGCCATGCAATAGTTCCTGGTTGAATAGAACGGGATGGATATGCCAGACTCTTCTCCGCCCCACCTCAGCCCCCGTGTTTCCCCCAAGCTCCCAGGCTGTGACAAATCTTGAATGGTGCACCTTCTCCTTCGTGTCTATTTTCCTTCCACATACCCTAGAATAATGAGCCCGTCATATGAAATAATCACTTCCAAAATGTTCTGTTCTCAAAAGTTATAATTATGGTTTTAATTAGAACAAAAAAGAAAAGAAAATATCCATCATTTTTTCAAAAGTTGAGTATGGCTTGAGAATTCCTTATAATCATATTCCATAAATAGAAAAATTATTCCTTTAAGTTCGCATTCTCTATCCTCAGAACTAAATTAGAATCAATGGTTCATGTCTGGTTTTGTTTTGTTTTTATTTACACTCTCTGAATCATTCTGCTAAAAATACTATTAGAGTCTTACCAATATATCTGGGGATTTTGGAAGTTCAATTATGATAATGAACCATATTTGTAGGAGAGATAAAATTTGGAGTTTTATTTAGTTAGTGATATATTAAGGTGTCTAAAGGAAAATGGGTTATCTGGGTTGAACTTTAGAAAATTCTGCATTATTTTGGTTAGAAATGTGACGTTGTGAAAATATAAAGGCCAATAGAATCAGAAAAATCTGATTACAAACTCCAAATGTACATCTAACTTTAAATATAACCAAGTGTAACTTGTCAAATATAAAGAATATTATTTTTAGGACAAAGGTGAATTTGATCCAAGGCATGGTACTTTCAATGGTCTCACATGCATGTGACAGTTGGGCGTTGAATAAGGAAGACCAAAGAGGACTCGATACATTTTTATTGCGGTGCTGGAGAAGAATATTGAATGCATCGTGGACTGCCAAAGGAACAAATCTCTTAAAATAACCACAGCCAGATTTCTCCTTAGAGACAAGGATGTTTAGACTGTACCTCATATTCTTTGGACATGTCATCAGGAAAAGCCAATCCCGAGGAAAAGAGATCATTCATGCTTGATAAAGTAGAGGGGCAGCAAAAAGGAGAAAGACCCTCAAAGGATGGATTGACACCATGGCTGAGACAATTGGCTCAAACAAAAGAACAATTGTGAATATGGTGCAAGAATGGACAGTGTGGTAGTCTGGGTAGACTAGAGAAACAAATTCATGGACACGCAAATGTGTCTAAGAAAGAGGTTTATATCCAAGAGCAGTTTAATATTGAGAAAACATCCCAACCCAGTCAGATCCAGTCCATAAGTCTGATATTAGACCATACATCCGATACCAATCTATGAAGTCCTCTTCAGATGCATAAAACACATATTATGACGCCGAATGCAGGAAGATCACAGGCCAGTGGATGCAAAGTCAGTGATAGTAGAAGCATCTCAGTGCCGGCAGGGGTCTCCCTGTGGTTCCTCCAGTTCCCACGGCTGCATCAGGCTAGGTCCATGTGGCTTCTCCTCAGGGATGTCTCACAGGAAGTGGGCCTAGAGAAGAAGGTGTCTCCCACCTCCAAGGTGGAAATACAGGAATTTCCAGAATTATCAGGAGAAGGCTATGCCCACACAGAGGCCTCATTGTCTACGGTCTGATTGACAGACTAGACTCCACCCCTTCACTCTAAATCCTCTCAAGTCTCAAATTGACACCAGATCATGTAACTACCACAGATAGTATTTCCTTCTGTTGTACATAAGGTTGTTATGTGTTGAACCAACTCAACAGCACCTAACAACAACAACAACACCAACAACTTGTTGAATCTATTTCCACTCATAGTGACCCATACTGCAGCGAGTAGAACTGCTCTACAGGTTTTCCTTGACTGCAGTCTTTATGGAAGCAGATTACCAGGCCTTTCTCTGGCTGGGTGAGTTCAAACTGACAACTTTTAGGATGCTAGTCAAGCACAAATCACTTTTTCCAATAGACCTAATCTGAAACATCTAAAACCTATTCCAAATCGAAATTATATCAACCCCAACTCTATCAGCTATTAGCTGTTGATGATAAGCAATTTATTTAATCTGTTTGAACTGTCATCCTTGAACGAATAACAGATTTGACTGGATAATAAAGACCTCAAGCACTATTATAAAAAATAAATGCACACATATATGTATATATATATATATCCAAAGCATGCAGCAAAATATCTAGCACAATAGATTACTATTAAATTTTATTTTAATATCCTTAATATTCTCCTGAGATATTAAATTTAAACTTTCTTTACTAAAACTCCGGTACTGCTTTAAATTTCCAAAAAGAAAATGATTAACAAACTTGTTCATGAAGCAAGTAACAATTGTCCAAAAGCCATGAGAAAGCAGGAAAGCAATTGTCCAAAAGCCCCGAGAAAGGCTGGAGAATCTAGAAGGATGGACGTGGTGAAGGCTGAGTGAAAGTGGGAAGAAGGCTGACCCAGGGTGAGGAGGCAATGGCCTTGCAACTAATGTCATAATTGTTATATTATGTCATCATGCAACACGTCGGATTGAATAATTGGTGCTTGACATGTGGAAGGAGACACCAGCCTGTGGTATAAAGTTGAACCTAGATCACAGTAAAATGTTTAAAGAAAGAAAACAAATGTTTTCCACTAGGCATCACATATTTTAACACTGTCATAATACTGTTGAGTGTTATAATTCATAGCCATCATTAAAGTACTCAAAGGAAATGTACAAGAATAAATGCTATCAAGAAATATGCGTGTAACAAAAAAAAAAGAAATATCCGTGTAATTTAGAAATCGGTTGTGAAATGCCCTAAGACTTTGGAGTGAAAAATTAAAAAGAAAGAAAGAAACGTGATCAATGGCTAACACGGGAATACATATATTATTTGCTCTCTTCCTTGTCTGTCTTGACATAAATGGCTGAAATAGTTCCATACAGCCAATACTAAACTTCACAACTACTCTTAAAAAAACCAAAATGATACATTAGTGTACATGTAAAGAGTAAGAAGACAATAGCTTTTTCAAAGTGCCTGCTATGCACCCAGCGTATTTTAAAAGCCTGTCAAATTTGAATTTAAATTTAGTTCATTTGATGGCAGGATGCCAGAGAGTCTAAAATAAAATTAGTAGAAACTTTCTTTTTGAGTCAAAAACGATTGTCTTTTGATTTAGTACATTATAGCAAAAGCTTATTAACTTTTCAGACCCCTGAATATATTGTATGTTTTACCAATACTGACCTCAAAAATAATTTGCTGCAGCGTGTACTTTTTTACCTAACTCATAATGATAAATCTGGAGTGCGGGCGCGTGCGTGTGTATGCAGCTGTAGAAAAATTTTATGGTTTTCTTGACCTTATTTTGGCAATTTGAAAAGAAAGCTTCTGGGATTGGAAGTTGTTTTTCCAGG
Organism: Echinops telfairi; assembly: GCF_000313985.2. Lineage (NCBI taxonomy): Eukaryota > Metazoa > Chordata > Mammalia > Afrosoricida > Tenrecidae > Echinops > Echinops telfairi. The sequence continues at coordinate 10,278,016 of NW_022111369.1, forward strand.
GAACTTACATGTGCTGAAGCTAATACTTGGGCTTCTAAGCCATTCCCTCTGGCAGTTAAAATATGTCCAGAAAAACATTTTTTAAACAAAAGGAAAATAAAAAATGAAATAACATTTTAACTTCATAAAAATAGTCATTATTTATTCTTTAAAGAGCTAGAAGCTGTACTGAAACTATCTTTTAAAATAACTAGCATCAGTATAATTGTTTTTCTTTCAAAGAATTATTCTGTGAGAAAAATTATAGTTCTCTTTGGATATGTGGAAATATACCTAATATCTTTTTTTAAAGTGCTTTTAAAAATTGCACTGTCAAAAGTCAACAAATAAGGGTCCTACTTCCCTGATATAAAATCCTATATTTATTTTCTAGTACTAAAATTGTTTCTCTTTGCCTGCTTTTGTAATTATAAAAAAATAAATGCATAAAACCAGGATTCTATCTTTATCCTCCAATGGTCCCTAGAAATGCATAAAGAATATCTCTCTTCCATTTTGTATGTGCTTAATGCATCTGAATCACAAGAGAGAAGAACATGCAACAGAAAACAACATGCAAATCCTTCCAAATGCATTAGCAAACCCATTATCCCACTACCATGCTAACTGCAACTCCCTTCTAATTCTAACTCTGCTCTCAGTCCTAGTAATTCCATGTTAGACCTTGCTTGTTCCAAAGGCAGAGGGGAGCATTTTGGCCCTGGTTGTCCTGGATATACATATGCTCCCATGATATTCTGTTGTTGGACCAACTGACTATATTCAAGTGCTCCAGAAAGCAATGTTTGTTTTCTTCCTGTTTAAAGGGGGAATAAAATAAGCCAGCAGAAAGTGAATCAACAATAACAACTATCATCAACATTTTCACAAAGCTTGTTTTTCCTCAGATATTTTCATATACCTTTGCATATGTATTGTGATTTCTCCACCGTATTCATTACTTTAGCTTCTATAACAAATGCAAAACATCATAATGTGAATGAGTGGGGGAGTGCGGAGTAGAAGGCCAAAGCCAATCTGTAGGCAACTGGACATCCCCTTACAGAGGGTTGTGGGGAGAAGGGCCAGTCAGGGTGCAGTATAGCACCAATGAAACATACCACTTTCCTCTGGTTCTTTAAAGTTTCCTCCCCAACACTATCATGACCCCAATTCTACCTTACAAATATGGCCAGACCAGAGCATGTACAGGGGTACAGAGAAGAGCTGGAAACACAGGGAATACAGGACAGATAAACTCCTCAGGACCAATATTGAGAGAGTCATATCAGGAGGGGAAGGGGAAGGTAGGGGAGAAAGAGAGAACCAATCACAATGACGTACTTATAACCCCTTCCTAGGGGGATGGAAACATCAGACAGTGCAAGACATGAGAAAATAATAATAATTTATAATTATCAAGGGTTCATGAGGGAAGGGGGAGGGGAGGGAGGGTAAAAAATGAGAAGCTGATATCAAGGGCTCAAGTTGAAAGAAAATGTTTTGAAAATGATGATGGCAACAAATGTACAAATGTGCTTGACACAATGGATGAATGGATGGACTGTGATAAGAGTTGTATGAGCCCCCAGTAAAATGATTTTTTTAAAAGACTAAAAAAATGTTTTTCTTGTATATACTTTTGTCTTTTCACACACTATTCTCTGCCGAAAATGCTCTATTTTCTACTATTATCTCAAACCTTCTTGTTCTAGAAAAATATGTTCCATAGTTGAAGTGACAGAATGGATGCTATTCAATCCTGACCTCCTTTTCTGATCATTAACCCAAGCCCGGTTTAGCTATCCCTCTAAAGTGCTTGCATTCACCAGGTGACTATCTGTTACAGCATGATCCCTCCAGAATGCTCACTATTGCTTCCAGTAGGTGAGGAGCAATTCAAGGCAAAGACTGGAGTATGGACCTCATGGTACCCTCAAAAGCTAGCATTCATTCAGCAGAGTTACAACATAATTGTCACTCAAATAATGTTTGTGGAAGGCATGAATGAGTGCTAAAAGAAGAAGAAAAATAACTAAAGTAATGGTATCAAATATTAAAGAAAAATTTGGAGTTAATTGGTCATACTAGTTCAACAGTGTTCTCTCCCAGCCTCATAGATTTTTCCTATTCATCTTTAGCTGTTTACTCATCAGTTTCTACCAGTAAATACACATATCCTTGAAGCCATACACATGCGCTCCTCTGTTATTTCTTTCCAACATCGAGCACACGTCATGAAAAAACTGCCTGGAAGAAAGAGTGACACTTGATTTTGTGAAGGAAGGGATCCTATCTTTTACATCTTATTAGTTTTCTCAAAGTTCATCTCACAATGGAATCTGAGAGGGCCCTGAAAAGTACAAAATAGATCTTTTCCAGAAAGAGCTTTGGGGGAAGAACCAGAAAAACACACCAAATGTCTAACTTCATTGTAACAACTACTAAAACCCACTAACTAGTATGGAAACAACCCATTAATCATGTTTACACGTCCCTGCTACTGGGCCCATTGTTTTCACTACAAGTTAGCATTAGATGACAGCTATATAAGCACCTTCAGGGTGTTTCTTGGTGTTTCTTTGCCTGCCCCTGAAGTGATTTCTGTAGATAAATTCCCCAATAAAGCAGGGTCTCAACCTGGCTTGCACTGCCTCTGCTTGGAGGGCTCCAACCTGTGCCTCGGAGATGCACTCCTGCCACGACCACAGTCGTGTGTGATAGCAATACTCAAGGAAAATCCACTTAAATATAGCCTTAACATTTACTTAATCCACAAAACAACACTTTGCTATGCAGACACATTATAGCTCCAATGTAGGCTCTGATCTTAAGACTCAATCGTGCTGTGATTCTGGAACTTCACTGACAGCAGACTACTAGAAAGTTGTTTACTTGTATTTTATTGACTATTCAAAGGTATTTGTGTGGATCATAACACACTCTGATAACATTACAAAGAATAGGGATTCCAGAACACTTCATTGTGCTCATGCAGAACCTGTACATGGACCATGAGTTAATCATTCAAACGGAGCAAGGGGGTTTGAAATTAAGAAAGGTGTCATTTTATCACACTTAATCTGCATTCTGAGCAAATAATTCGAGAAGCTGGACTAAATGAAGAAGAATGGAGCACCAGGATTGGAGGAAGGCTTATTAGCAACCAGTGATAGGCAGATGCCACAACCCTGCTTGCTGAAAGTGTGAAGGAATTGAAGTGCTGACGATGAATGTCAAAGGCTACAGCCTTCCAGATGGACGACAGCTCAAGCTAGAGAAACCTAAGGTGCTCACAATGGGACCAATAGAAATAATCATAATAAATGGAGAAAAGAGTGAAATCAAGGATTTAATTTCACTTTCATTCACAATCAACACTCATGGAGGCAGTCAAAAATAAAGTGATATATTTGCCTTGGGCAAATCTGCTGCACAAGACCTCTTTGAAGTGTTGAAAAGCAACGATGTTACTTGGAGGAATGAGGGATGCCTTCCCCAAGACATTTTATTTTCAACCACTCCATATGCATGTGCGAGGAGGGCTGGTGGTATAGTGCTTACATGTTGGGCTAACCTTGAGGTCAGTAGTTCAAAACAACCAGCTACTTCTCTGGAGAAAAAAACGAGGCTTTCTACCCCTGTAAAGATTTAGTCTCAGAAACCCATAGGGGTAATTTTATCCTGTCCAATAGGGTTGCTATGAGTCAATATTGACTCGATGGCAGTGAATTTTTGGTTTTATATGCATGTAAAAGTTGGGCAATGGATGATGAAGACTAAAGAAGAATGATATATTTGCATGATGGTGTTAACAAAGAATATTTGAAGTACCACGAGCTGCGAGAAGAAACACATCTATCTTTGAGGAATTGCAGCTTGAATGTTCCTTATAAATAAGGATGGCGATATTTTGCCTCACATACTTTGGACATGTTGTAGAAGTATCCAGCCCTTGGGAAAGGACATCATGCTTGGTAAAGTAGATGGTGGACAAAACACAAGGACAATCCTCAATGAAATGGATTGAGATGCTGGGTGCAATATTTGTAAATGAGAAGGAATATTGATATTCAATGAGGTTTACATCAGTTCATGCACTATTTTGGCACCCAGTGCTTTTTAAGGTACTCTATTTATAAAAAATCATATTCACTTATATATGGTTCTCCTTAAATACATTTATTTATTAAGTACATAATAGAATCATCTTCCTTCAATACTATTAGTAGTAATTAAATGGCTTCTATTTAAGGAGCCACCTCCTTTCTAGCAGAGGTACTGGTGGTGTAATGGGTTATGCATTGGGCTGCTAACCAAAAAGTCAGCAGTTCAAAGCCACTAGCTGATCTGAAGGACAAAGACGAGACTTTCTAGTTCCATAAAGCTTGAAAGCCTTGGAACCCCTAAGGAGCAGTTCCACTCTGTCACATGTTGTGAATTGGAATTGACTCAATGGCAATGGGTTTAGATTTAGTTCTCCTCTCCAGCAGTCAGTTACCATGGAACAAATGCCTGTAAAGATATGGAAAGAAATGATTTGGTCCAGATGCTAACCTTTGGCAGCTGCCAACAGATTCACATGTTCAGACCTTTGGGTCAAATCAATTTGATAACATTTTTGCTTGACAATGGACTGAAAACCAAAATGTGGTCAATTCCTAGTGCTATCACAACTTCTTTGATCGAGATTTCCATCCGCTAGGGACATAGTAGTGGGATCAAAGTTCAAAATAACTGGTCTTTATTATCCTGTCCTAGTTCCCTCTCACAATGCCTGCTCCAAGCAAACGAGGTGAATGATTTCCACCTTGGGCTTAGTCACCACCCCGACCCTCCCAAGTCACTGAATCTGAAAACACTCCAATCATTCCCAAGACTACTTTGTCCAACAGTGTTCACAAGATCCCTCGCTCCCAAGGCAAAACTCTAAAAGCCATTCCTTCTAGGAGAAGCAATTCAATCATCAGCCAAGAGTCATCCTTGATAAATAGAATTTTAATAAGTGTTAGAAAACCAGGAAATTGCAGACTTGTGATTTTTTTTTAAATCATACCGAGAGCTGAAGAAGAGCCAGTTATGTGTCATCTTTTCCATCGGAGAGCATCCCACAAAAGGCAGTGCTGAAGAGATACTTTCCCATCAGGTACTACTGTATAGCAAATGCATCCATCCCTTGCAGAAAAAGACTGAGTTAATTTGAAAACAAAGAGAAGTATCTGTAGCAACCCTGGCAGAGGAGACGACATATAAAGTGGCCCAAGGGTACTCCGAATCTACCATAAGGGAAACATCTGACAAAGAAAAATGTGTGCTGGCAACTTGTTTGATTGTAATTTCAATGGAAAATTGAAACCATACTTCCATGGGATTAGGCTTCCCTCATTCACCAGAAGGAAGTTCCTGTTAACAAATACAGACCATGTTAGCATCCTCCACACTTCTACATTCAGAAGGTTGCTTGCCCACAAGGTTGAGAGCTTTAGATAGCTTGAGATGAAAGAATGCTCCTCAACATGATCAGAGATGGGAGAGTTGGTTTTCAGTAAGTTAATGGGAACTCAAGGGGGCTGCAATGGTAGCAAAAAGTGGGCATGTGCCTTGCAGATGCAATATTCACTAGAGGAATAAATATGTCCGAAGGGTTTTCCTTCTGAGAGGCAATTAGACTTTCTTGGTAGTACTCAGAAGAGGTCCATAGTTTATGCATTATAGTTTAACAATGCTGAATGGAGGTTAGGCACTTGAATATATTTTTCCCATGAGGAACGTATCTTTATTTTTGTCACACACAAGAGAATGGCTTAAGGAAAGAGTCATGTTTACGGTTTCGTGTAAAGAACATGTCGGGTAAAGACAAGCAGTGCACTAGAACCCAAGGGGTCCTTCACAGGATGCGTTTGCACAGCATTTCAGAACTGTTTGCAGCATGTAAACATCCCAGAGAGTCCGTCAAAGCAGTGATAATGAATGTGCTTAAAGATTAATGAGCTCAAGACCAGTGTATGGAGCATACAGCTGACAGTTTTACAAACGTCAGGGCTGGAAGGGAAATTATTTTGTCTATGTTTTTTATTTATTTTTATGCAAGACTGCTGCCCATTTAGCGTTATGGGTCCTCATTTGCCTCTTTGGCAAGACTCTCACCCTCCACAGAAACAAACATATATCTCCCTCCTGTGACTCGGTTATTTCTTTGTCACATAGAGAACTCGATCCTTAGCACAGAAAAAGGATTCTATGCTCTAACAAAGTTACTTCACCACATTAAGTACTATTTGGGAGTGTTTGCAAGAGAAACACACATCTGGTGGGTGAAGAAGAATGCATCTGAAGGTTAATCCCTTATGAAAGAAGCTCAGCCAAGCAATCTTCTGTAGAATGTGTGATGAAACGCACATTCCCGAGGGTGCTCCAATTATGTAGGAAAATGTCTAATGTTGTTCTGCCTTGTCCACTTTTTCCCAGAGGGCAAGAGTCATATCTTTTAAATATCAATGATATTATTGGTCACATGGTGGATTCTAACTGAATTGAGTCAAATAAAATAGCCTGTATATAACTCCATCTTTATACAATTCAGTTGAAAGCATGGGAAATTCAGAAACCAGGAGTTCTTTTTCTGCAGAAAAGTCAGGAAGATCTGTTAACACTAAAGAAAATGCAGCTGGACCCTGAGATGTTACATTAAGACCAACTACAGAGGGTGGTGGGACGGCCCCAGCTGTGGGGACCGCTGCAGCTGTGACTGCTCAGGAACTACTGAGACGCTTCTAAAGTTCTTGTGGAAGCTAAGTAGAACTTCATACAAGCACAATGGATAGAGAGGAGAAAGTGAAGCAACTATGAATGACCTGATGGCATGTATATCAAATTGATATCTTATGGGATCATGAACTGATGGTAAGACAGAGAACAAGCACTGATATAAGGAGCAATAAAAGTCGTATTGTGTGGGCCAGGTCAGTTTGCTAAAACTGAAACCAATGAGATCAATTTTAGAGAAATCCTTTCACATACACTGGCAAATGAATGCCAATATTTTTACCCACAGCTTTGCTATACTAGCAGCTCCACCAAGATTCCCAAATTCCAAATTGTACCTGAAAGTGCAGTGGAACTGGTGATGGCTGTGAACTTCTTAGACTGTTTAATCCATGATAGTACTCTTAAAAATAAAAACCAAAAAACCTAAACCCAGGTCCATCCATGTAGACCTAACGTGATTAGCTTCTATGAATCTCTCCTTTTACTTTAGTGAGTAGACTAATGATTTTAAATGATCATTTCATTTCCAAAGAGGTTAAATTACTGTGAATGTTAGCACTAACGGACCATGGAAACATCAGTGTTCACAATATGGAGGCCAAAATTATATGATTTCCAGTTATCCCTGCCAATGGGACTGAAAGGATCACATTAGAGGGACCTACATAGAACAGGAGGAAAATGTGGAATAGGCCTCAAGATCATCGAAGAACCCAGGCTTAGTGGTCAAACAGAGACTGGTGAGACTCCCTAACAATCCTTAGTCATCTGTCAGGTCTGACAATGTTAGAATAATCAGCCATTTAAGGTCAAAAGGGCAGGATTTACCGAAGGACAAAGTTCAGAGGATTAAAAAAAGAAGGAGGAATAAAGACAGGAAACAAGAAGGAAGTGGGATAAACAATGGTACATTGATGGGATTGTTATGGATCAGCTGAAACAAGATGTATGTGAATTGTTTAATGAAAAGTTGAAGATCTGCTCTATAAATCTTCAACTAATTCACAATAAAAAGGTAAAAAAAGGAAAAAAGATTACGTTCTAGAAAACCCTTCTGTGATAGTTGCATAATCTGTTGTCAATTTGAGAATTAAGATTGAAGGGGTGGAGTTTAGCCTGTCAATCAGGTCACAGGTTGATGACCTCATTTGGAGGCGGTAAGGACATCAATAGCTTGCTGGAGGCGGAAAACACGTTGACTCCCTGTGAGAGAATTCTGCGGACAAGACATATGGAGGTAAGCTAGAGCCCTGAAGCTGAAGGAGCTATGTGGAGACTCCTGCCAGCCTTGAGATGCCACTAGATCCACAAGACTTCCCACCCGCTGGCCTGTGATCTTCCTGCATTTTGTGTCATTGCATGTTTCATGAGTCTGAAGAGGACTTTATAGATTGGTATCAGACATATGGGCTAATATCGGACATAGGGACTTGATCTGCACAGGGCTGGGATGTTTGCTTAATGTGCAATTACTCTTTACATAAAGCTGTTTCTTATAAACATATGATTGTCTATGAATTTGTTTCTCTAGTCTACCCAGACTAAGACATTATGGTACCTTGGGAGTGGGATACTAGAGAAACAAATCATGAAGATGGAGCATGAATGTTTGTTTGACCTCTCCTTCATGATAGTTTTTCTTCTTTGGCTAGCTGGAAATCAGATATGTCCTTGTAGTTTATTGGGTTGTTTTCTGGAAAGAATATAGGAAGTTAAAGTTTTGATTATTTTCTATGGTTGTTGTCTTTGGTTAATCCTGTTTGAAATGGCAAAAATGAATGCGACTAATTTATATTTTGAGCCCAGAGCATGAAACTTCCCTTGAACATTTTCTCAGAGACCATGCTGTTTAGAGGAAATGGCTGACAGAAGGTCAAAACGGCTGACAAAAAGCCTGACTGAAGAAAACTCCTCATATGACTGAATATTAAAGGAAGCCTGTGAGCAGGCTGAAATGCTTGCTAGGTGACCACCTGGATCCACTTGTTGAGTGGAAGAGGGAGAAAAGCAGCAATAGAGTGACAGGTTGAGTCTGGCCATTGACACCTGTGGACCTGGTTCACAGGAACTACAGAAGACAAGAGCAGGTTGACTGGTCTGAAGTTCATGACCTAGCACAAAGGGGCTAGGATTGTTGAGAATTTCTGATGGTCTAAAGGCAAGGCAGGCAATGGGCACCCTGCTGAGGCTAAGAGAGACAGCTCACATTGAGTTAACCAGAACCCAACCAGATGAAGAGAAGATTTTTTCAGTCTGTCAATTGGTGCATGTTGCTGCAGATTTTATAGATGGCCTGTCCTCATTTGACTTTGTTTATGGATGAGGACTCACAGGTGCTAACTGGATTGAAGATTCTTCACATCAAAAAATATGATTGTCTCCTCAGAACACTGGGTTGATGTAAGTGGGAAGAATAGAAATGGGATACCCAAAATTGGAGGGATAAAGGCATGAAGTGGTTGACTTATAAACTCTCAAAGTGGGGGAATATATTCATAGGATTAAAGGATTAAGATGTAGGTGTTACTTAACTGCAACTGATAGGCATATAATTTTTGTTTTGTTCATATATGCAATGTTACGTTTAAATGAGGGTGGCACATATTAAATTGTATGTGTTTTAGTTTTATCCTGTTAGATACAGATATGATTTTATTACCGTTTGTTTGAAAATTATATATGGCTAAAGA
>NW_022111369.1:10288243-10289956 GCF_000313985.2 Echinops telfairi
CCATTTGTTTGTCATTGTTCTTGTTGAAACTATGTACAGCAGAACATACACAAATTTGACCATTTCTACATGTACAATGTAGTAACATTGATTACTTTCTCTGAGTTGGTCAACCATTCTCACCCACTTTTTCCAAACGATCCATCCTTATTTTACATCGATGCACTGACCCTAACATTTCTTACTAGTCTCTGAGACACTGCTATCAATGCAGTCCCACATAGACATATCTGTTCTTTAAGATGCCCAATGCTCAAGGCAGACACTCTTTACTCGTTACACTAAGCAAGGGATTTCATAAGGGTCAGGGGTATTTTTTATTAAAGACTTAAGGTTATTATCTCATGGCAATAGTTTTAGGAGTTCATCCCAGCCTCCATGGCTCCAAAAAGACTGGAATTCATGAGAATTTGATATCTGCTCTCCATTTTCCCCTCTTTTTTTTTTTGAAGTTTGAATTGTTAATGAATACATTTTTATTGTGAATTAGATGGGTTTCCCCTGAAAACCATCAACTCTGCATTCAAGAGTCCAAACTACTCATAAACCCCTATCCCACAACTTTATCCCACGCCCTTCTCCTCATTCCTCTTCTCCCCCAAATGGAGCTCTAGCCTTCCCTGTCTTGGATCAGTGTTCCGTAATTTTCTTTGCACAAATTCTTTGTTCTTTGGTTAGATTAATTAAGTGTTTAATCTTTTGTGCAGCTATTGTAAATGGTTCTCGATTTCAGAGTTCTCTTCGTTCGTTAGAACACAGGAATCCAGTTGATTTTTGAGTGGTGGTGTTAGGCTTGTATCCTGTCACATTACGCAACCTTTTGATTGTTTCCAACAATCTTTTTCTTGTGTCTTAAACTGGAAAAAAAGAGAAAAGAAACAAACTCACTGTCATCAAGTCAACTCTGACTCAGAGCATCATTATAGGACAGGGTAAAACTGCCTCTGTGGGTTGCCGAGACTGGCATTCTTTACAGGAGTAGAAAAACCCATCTTTCTCCAAAGGAGTGGAACTGCTGGTTTTGAATTGCAGACCTTGTGGTTACAGCCCAACCCATAATACACTGTGCCAACAGGGCTCCCTTTTCTACATATATAAAGTCATATAATTTGCAAATAGTGAGTGTTTCACTTCTTTTTGCCCATCTGGATTCCTTTGATTTCTTTTTGTTGTCTAATGGTTCTGGCTAAGACTTCCAGCATAATGTTGAATCAGAGGAGTGTTAAGGGGCATCCTTGTCTGGTTTTTGTTCACAGGGGAAATGCTTTCAGTTTTTCCCCTGTGAGCAAGATGTTGGCCATTTGTTTTTCATATATGGCATTTTTGTGTTCAGAAATTTCCCTTCTCTTCCTATTTTGTTGAGTGTTTTATAAGGAATGGTTGCTGAAAATTGTCAAATGTGTTGATTGATATAATCATGTGGTTCTTATTTTTTTTTGTTTTATTTATATGTTGGTTTATATTTTTTTCTGATGCTGAACCATTCATGTGTACCTGATATGAACCCCACTTTAAGGTGCATTTTTTAATATGAATTCTATTGGCCAAGATTTTGTTGAGAATTTTTTTGTCTATGTTCTTGAGGGATATTGGCCCCTAATTTTCTCTCCTTGTGGTGTCTGTGTCTGATTTTATTGCTACAGTTATTCTCGCTTCAAGAAATGAGTTCTGGAATTTGCTCTTCTTCTTTATATTTCAGAATAATCTGTTTAG
>NW_022111369.1:10291262-10293211 GCF_000313985.2 Echinops telfairi
AACAGGTATAGCCTTTTTAAAATCTAGAACTTTTAAAACATTTTTATTGGAATATAACTTAAGTACCATGTGATTCAACAGTTTAAATATATTTTTAAAGAGTTGCGCAATCATCACCACAGTTAATTTTAGAACATTTTTTTCATTCTTGTACTCAATATTCTTAGTTCCCCATTATCCCTTTAACTTCCTCTGCCATAACCTTAAGGAACTATTAATTTAGTTATTGTCTCTATGGCTTTGTCTATCCTGGATTTCATATAGAGAAAATCATACAAACAATAACAACAAAATAAAACATAGAATAACCTCAATCCCAAATAAAACAGAATATATTAGGAACTGGCACAAATTACAAATGGGCAAAAAGCAGAAACAAGTAATAATATGATACATTTTAATCTAACTATATCTGCAGCAATCTACTTTACAATGTACTCTGTCTGAGAGTAACACGATTCACGTGGTCAATAGTCTGAGGAAGTGTAATGGAGGCTTAATATGTATGGGGACTCTAAAAATAGAGTTTTGACTTTCACTGCCATCCATTATCTTCTACAAACAAAGTTCTCAGGATTTAAGCTCTAATACAATTCCCTACTCCTAGCCTCCTAACTTAGATTTTATTCTTTACAATTCTTGGTTCATCTGGGCTGTTATACTCCTTCCCTGTGGATTTAGCTGACCCCCACTTAGATGGCTGCTTGCTTTAAGATAAGCTTTTAAGATGCTACATGCTATTATTTCTGGTAGATGAGCACAACCTGATTTCTTTCTTTTTTTAAAGTTATTTTTAAAATCATTTATTAAGGGCTTTTACAGCTCTTATAACATTCCATACACCAATTATACCAAGCATATTTGTACATATGTTACCATCATCATTTTCTAAACATTTACATTCTATTTGAGACATTCGTATCAGCTTCTCTTTTTTCCCTCTCTCTCTGCCTGCTCACCAACTCTCATGACCCCTTGACAAATCCACCTGATTTCTTTATCACACTTTGCTTTGACACTCAGCTCTTCAGTGATCATGAGGGCAAGTATTGAGCAGGACCATGTTATAAGAACAAATTATTCTTAGATTAGGGTTTACAAGTAAGTGCCAGCTCAAAATCCATTTGTATATCTAAATTATACACACACACACACACACACACACACATCCTTAGTCCAATGTAGAAGCAGCATTATCAGTTTGTTGTAAGTGCCAGCTCAAAATCCATTTGTATATCTAAATTATATACACACACACCTATATCCTTAGTCCAATGTAGGAGCAGCATTATCAGTTTGTTGAGAAATAATTTCAGTAACCTCCATGAGAGATTTGGTAATCCTAATAGTAATATCATTAACCTAGCCAATCGTATAGATTTGAATGCACTATTTAGAACAGATAGGTGTACATATATAGGAAAACTTTTTAGACTAAAATACATGAGCTGTTCACTTATATTGGTTAAAATATTGGTAACTCAACACATTTTAAGGAAGCAATGGGGGCTTGAAACAAGACAAGAAATCCGATCATACTCATTCACCAAGGCAAAACTATGTCCACAGGACAAAGACATTTCATGTAAAAGCAAAGAAGGTATGAAAATAGCAAGTACATGGGAGTCTTAAGTTGCCAACATCAAGCAGAAGATCTGCCCCGAAATTAACGATACCAAACCCTGACCTTGGAATAGTGGTCCTCTGCTTCTTCTCACACCGTGGTGGTTCTGTTCAGTCCAATGGAGTATTTCAGTTCCTTTAACCTTCAGCAGGTGTGTTTAAGGTAAATTTTGGTTCTCTTGGTGGGGCTTCCAAATCAGATAATTCTGATGTGATCTATGAAGAATGCTGAACACTTTGAAAAGGCAAAATCTAAAATCCAGGTAGGCTATAGCACACAACCAGGATTGCCAAGAGCTGAAAAGACAGCTGGTAAAAAATGCATA
>NW_022111369.1:10297662-10298885 GCF_000313985.2 Echinops telfairi
AGTTAAAACCTCAATTGAAAAGAAAACAGAAGATATTAAAAACTGGAACAATTTAAAAAGAGGTCAAAGAGGTAATCAAATGATAAGGTGTTGGATGTTTAACCTAAATATATGGGCCAGAATTGAACTTTACAACGTCCTCTCTGACAGCAAGGGTATTAAGATCCACGGAATATGAGCAAGGGGGATTCACTAGAGGTTTAATCCATGTGGGACCCTGCAAATGGTTCTACTGATTCTGCTCTCAAAAGTTACAGTATCAGTATGAAAGTACATAGAAAGGGAAAATTAGAATCATTTTTTCTTGATGTCTCTCGATAAAATAAAAGATCAAAGCAAATTTAGGAATTATTTCCTCAGACTTGGAAACATACAATCAGGAGAGCATACAATCAAACGACAACCGCCAGCGCAACATCCCAAACCTCAGAGGTTTCAAATGCTCTTGGGGACCCCCGAGAATTCCTGGTGGTAGGCACCGAATGGGCCCCATTGACCTGGGGACACAGTAAGGGCGCTGTGGAATGCTGGATCATGGAATCCTGGATCTTCGGGGTGCACAGTCATGCTCCAGAGCCTGCATCAGTGAGATGTGATGTGGAAATAGCCACTGGGTGAACTGCGCTCTACTTCAGATACACTGTGACCCAAGAACTGAAAGCTGAAACTGCATGGCGTCTGAGAAAGTGGCAGACAGCGGTACCAAGGCTGTTGAACTGCCGGTTGGCAGAAAACAGTGGTCTAGTTCATCAAGGGCAGACTAGCTGGCCTCTAACAACCAGGTCCTTTGGGTTCTAGGGCTTGAGAGTTCTGCATCCAAGCAGAACAGTGCATCTTCAGGATGGAATCTCCATCTCCAGAGGCAGTGATGCTCCTTAGAATTTTGGGCAACATTGTGATCTCAGCATGCGCTGTGTGTCCCAAATCACTTGGGTGCAGGTTCTACAGCTACAGACTCAGAATATATTTTCATCCTCCACAATAAAAACTTCTTCCTCCATGTTCAATGTCAACTCAATTTTTCACCTGAAGGTTGACTGTTCTGTGGTCCAGCTGTCAGCTACAGACATTCTGTTCAAACCTCTGGAGGCTGGCTCGGGCTGTCAGCTGAGAAGCCAGTTAGGAAAGGTTTGGACATTGGTGTTTACTCTGGGTCTTTCCAATCCAGAGGGAGGTATCAAATATTATGTGGATCAAGCACCAAAGCCATTCACAGCATAGTT
>NW_022111369.1:10300054-10301414 GCF_000313985.2 Echinops telfairi
TCTAAGTGAAATGTCAACTAAGTCCACATGGGAGAAACACACCACCATCAGTCACCGGAAGACTGTAAACTATATAAGCCGAAGCCGAAGGAGGGAACAGTGTTATAGCCTAAAGGTTGAGGATCTGGTTTGTCAGAAGGCTCTGGATGACAGTTGGAGCCCAAGATACCTTTGTGGGATCCACATAGGGAAGAAGCCTCCCGTGATCTCCCTTTCTCCATCAGAGAGGGATGGGGAGAAACTGTTACCAAGCAGAGTGCACTGGAGAAAGGACTAGAGGAGATCAAAATGAGAAACCCGACTGGAACAGTTGAAACCTTGGCACCTGATCCCCCGTCTCATGCACATTAGGCCTGATCTGGCTTTCAATGGTTTTGTATTTGGAGGTGTGTGTGTGGTTTCTTTGTTAATTTTGGGGTTTATCTCAGATGTTTTATGCCATTGGTGGTGACCCTCTTGAATTTTTGTTGTATGTTTTTCAGTATATGAGACCCAGGATTGATGAACCAATAGGGACAGCGAGTAGAATAAGAGTTCCTGAGGGTTACAACGGAGGGAGGGTGGGAAAAAGGGAGCTGACATCAAGGAAATCAAGAAAGAAAAGAATGTTTTAAAACGGATTGCGGTGGCAATTGTACAATACTGCTTGATGTGATTGAACTGTGGAACGACATGATATTCATATCAACTCCCAAAATATGGTTTTAAAAAAATTTTTTTCAAGCATAAACAAACAAACAGGGAAAAAAATCCCAGATTAATAAACTTAACATTATTTTAATGGATAAAATATTATATGCAGGGGATGTATCTTTTAAAATGTATTATGTGTGCTAGACATGGTCCATTTGTACTTCATGATTTCTCTTCCCTTTCCTTCCCTTTGCTTTGTGCCTGGCTTGGTGCGGTCTTAGGGAAATCAGGAAAGAGGGGAGGAGGTGGAGGGCAGGGGAAGCGTGCGTGCCTGCTTCCTCTAGCTAAGAGGGAAAAGGGGACTCCCACTCCTTGTTTACTCCAGGACGATCCTGTCAGGCACAGGTCAGCCATGCCCCCGTCGTCCGTCCTTCCTTATCCTATTCTGACGCCACCCAGCCCTCATACTGCTCGATTTGATCATTTATTCCAATGGCCACACAGAATTCACAGAAAATATTCATGGTTAGGGGGTTTATTAAGAACACTAACAAGCTACAAAATGGTAGGATCTAGTTCGTGTTGTCCACAGTACCTCTTCTCAGCCATGTCTCTGGTTCTCGGCCTCTCAGCTGTGTGTTCCCTTGGCCTCTGTCTCCATGAGCCAGGAAAGCCACCTGCTGCTCTGCCTCCCAGTCTTTTTTTTTTTTTTTTTAATGCCGCTTCT
>NW_022111369.1:10303365-10307875 GCF_000313985.2 Echinops telfairi
TGTGGAACCAACATCAAGAGATTTTGGAAGCGTAATTTTTGCTGCCTGGGTTGCTAGTGATGTTGGTCCTGGCGCCCTAAATTGGTGCAGGAATAGAGTAAGCTCTTTCATGCATTTGTGGCTGCTCTTGTTTGGGGCTTTGGGTACTTATTTTTCGGTTTTCCTAAGCATCATATTTACTACTATGTAATGCAATCTCCTAAATTTCTGTTCCGTTAATACAGATTTCTCACTTCAAAACGCCTTTCTTGCTAGCTGTTTTAGTTTCTCCATCCTCAATGACCATTTCCTGTATCAAAAAGAGCAAAAACCCAAAAAAAAAAAAAGAGTTCCACTCCCACAGGACCCGTCCTAACTTTTCTTATGGGGCCACAATGCGTCAGAATTGACTTAACGACAATTAGTGAGTTATGCCTGAGATGTAATCAGTTTGATTTCTGTGTGTTTCATCTGGAGAAATCCATGTGTATAGTCACCATTTGTGTTATTGAAAAAAGGCATTTGCCATAAGCAAGTCATTGACCTTACATAATTCTATCATGTGATATCTGGCTTCATGTGTATTACCAAGACCATATTTTTTAACTACTGCTCTTTCCTCTTTGTTTCCAAATTTTACATTCCAGTCACCAATAAATATCAATGCATCTTGATTGCATGTTGGAGCAATTTTAGATGGAAGATGTTGGTAGAATTCTTTAAATACTTCATCATTAGCTTTAGTTGTTTGTGTATATATTTCAGTAATAGTTACATTGATTATATTTCCTTGAATTCAAATAGATATTATCCAGACAGCATTGTATACCAAGATGGATCTTGAAATGCCCTTCTTGGTGATGAATTGAGCACCATTCCTCTCCAATCTTTCCTCCCCAGTGAAGGAAGCCATATGATATTCTGATTCAAAATGTCAAATACCAGTCCATTTTAGCTCACTAACACCTAGAATATACATCTTTGTGCATTCCATTTCATTATTGACCACTTCCATTTTTCTTATATTCATGCTTTGTACGTTCCAAGTTCCAATAATTAATTGATATCAAAGCTGTTTCTCTCATTTTGAGTCAGGTTCCATCTGAAGTTGAAAGTCCCTAAGGCTTTGCTCCATTTTCATCATTATGGTAGACTCTACTTAGAGAAAACAGTCTAGCTCAGTTGTATATTCAGTGCATTAAGACCTGAAAGGCTCATCTTTTGGCACTGTTTGACAAAGTTCTGCTTGTATCCATGAGGCATGCAGTATCTGACAACGTTTCAGTGCTAGCCATAAAGTTTTCAGTGGCTTATTCGTCAGGAGTAGAGAGTCTATTCTTCCTTCCTATATTTAGAGATGCGTGTAACTCTAGTCCAGTTTCAAGTTTCCAGTCAGATGTTAAGCTGCAGACTTCTGACTTGCATAGCTTCCAGGCTGACCAGACCACTATTGGCAGAACACCACAGGTTGCCAATGTCAGCAGGTCAGATTTGTGACTGGAGAGGTGAATGTAGCCAAGGTCACTAGTCAGCTGGAAAATCAAATTGCAGGCTGGGAGTGGCTCTCAGAATCACCAGGCAATAAGGCTGTTGACTCAATCCAAAGGACCAGAGGTCAATAAGCCAGTTACAGGATCCAGACACAGGAAACAAAGCAAACAAGCTTTCCACAGCAGGTATTTATGTAGGAAGTCGGTCACACCCAGGAAACTTCCTTCTTTTGCATCAGGGATGCCACCTGAGTAAGGGGCTTTCACTGTACCCTAATCTTCCCATAACCACTTGGCTGTTCACAGCAGATCACATCATGGGAGCTACTGCCAAGCCACAGAGTATCCTGGCTCAGCCCAGTTGACACATAGAACCCAACCAGCACAGGTGGTAGCCATGGCCTATTTACTTTCTAACCTCAGACCACCACACCACCATTTTAGTTTCCTTGTATTCTGCTCCAAACTTTGTAATTAGTGTTTTTAAAAAGTTTTTCAAATGATTAAAAGTGCCAAATATTACCTGTATATCTCTGATATGCTTTTTAAATTCACCTATGAAGAAGGCCTAACTATTTTCTTCCAAAAGCTCACAGCCATGGAAAATCCCACAAAACATAATTCTATCCTTAGCTACAAGGAGCACACTCGGATCAATGGCAATTGGTTGTAATAGTGGACAGGAAGACAGCAGTGTCCATTCTTAAGCAAGGTCCTTTGCTCGCTGGCCATGCAGACATGAAAAGTACAACAAAGGAGTCTGTGCTTCATGCTCCTGTTGCCCTCGTTCCTTTCAACTGGAGTGATGACTTGGTCCCCAAAGGCACGTTTGAAAACTTCTGGAGGTAGTGTGTGGTTGTAACAATTGACATTGCCACCCACTGATGCCAAGATGCTATACGGCACACAGGACAGCCCCACCTTTGAGACAGAGTTCTCTGCTCCCAAATGTCAATAGTGACACACTGAAGAAGCTCTGCCTCAGCACATGCCATAAATATGTTGACTTGCATGTTGCCTTTGAAATGGGACAATCTGTTTGACTGAAGAGAGATGAGAAATAATTCACTAACTAGCATGAAACCATTTTTTTCCATTTTGTTCTATTACAGAATGATGAAGGCTTTTTGAGAATCACTATGGGAATTTAGTAAAAGTAAAAATTATGTTGTCCTTTTAGTACACACTCCATCTCATGCAAAAATCCATTTTCGTGTCAATGCTCCTTTAGATTCTTTAATTTGGAACTGAATTTGCAAACTTTTGGCACAACACAATTTCCTTTTGGGTGCTCTGTTCCCCTGTGACAGCTTCTTGCTTCTATTAAACTTACAACGCAGACATGTGTTTCATTGCATGCATCCTGTCTCTTCGTTTTCCTGTCTCTACTTTTTTAGTCCTCTCATTACTGGTCTTACTAAATTTTGGAAACTCATGTACTTTTAAAAAGATCAATCTGCCAAAATTCTGAAAAGTTTTAAGGAAACCATAACTAACAGAATACATGTAGTTAACTCACTTTCCTTCCAATTACTCCATAAGCTGCTACTAAGTCTAAAAGATTCTGCTGTTACATAGCCTAAATCATCTGGGTTAGCACTTCTTTTTTCCCATAATTATTTTAAATACCTGTGTCATGCTCTCATTCTTATTAATCTTATCAATGTCACTTGCTTTGTAAAATTCTATTTCTCCACAGATTTCTTGGTAAAGAAATTTCCTCTCTTATCCTTTTTGTACCATTTTTATAGGTGCTCATATGAGTTCTATCGTAGATGGAAGGAGACCCTAATTTTACAAGTGTGATTGGTGAACAGGGGCCTAGTGAGAAATAGTGGGTTACTTACTCAAAATCAGTTCTGCCAGTGGTGTGTTGTATAACGTTGGGAATTCGGATTCATCTTTTGGGGGATTCTTTATGGTATCACTTCTAAATTGGGATGATACAACTGTTCCTAACCTATACACATACAGCCAGTAATTTGTAATAGCTGGTCTTCTGACTCTGATCACAACTTCTGTGCCGGTAGCTAAGGCCCATTATTACTTAGGTTTTAAGCATGAAGACTGGAAATCTGACGGGGCTGCGTGTGGGTTCACCAGCCATAATAGAATACAGTGACAATGGGGGGAAAGTACCCCCCACATAATAGAATACAGTGACAATGTGGGGAAAGCGCTACACCAAAAGTTTGAAATATTGGTTTTCAAGCTGTCTGAATGACTTTAAATGTCTCAAAGGGATAGGGACTGCTATCCCTTTTTGTCACTTCAACACATTGTCAAATGCCAAAATGACTTTCCTAGGAACTGACAACTGGAAATGTTTCTTTCTGGAGACATGAATTAAATGGTGCAGGCGAAGACTTGAGCGAGGCATTTTTTGAATGACTATGACATATTTGGAAGCACAAATGCCACCCTCCGTACTAACGATGCTATTTTAACAGCCACTGCAGTGTTCGCACTGCTGCAGCAGAGACACTAAGACTTCAAATATGTGGACTTCTGCTCAGTGTTCAAGTAAGCACACTTTTGAGGAAAATATGGCTCATCCATACCAGAACAACAAAAGACAATAAAAGACAATAGTCCAGTCAATTTTGCTTGCTTTCGGAATTTAAATGGCAGAGTGTTGATTCTCAGAAGGTCCTGTGGTGACTGCAGTCCATAAGGGCAAACACCTTGCCAATTGCAGGGCCCCCGAATCAACCACCCTGCAGTTCAACATCCTGCTAAGAATTTACATTTCTGCCTCAAATCAGAATTGGAATCGATACTTTAATACTAGGTGATCCTAGTTTGAAGCACTGGTCAATGGTAAGACAAACTGCCATTTTAAGTTTGTCTTCGGAAAACAAAATAAGATCAATATTTTAAGTACAAGAAAGAAAGGAAAACTAGTGCCAACTTAATTACCGTATATACTTGTGTATCAGCCGTTTTTCAGCACATTTTTTATTCTGAAAAAGCCCCCTTGGAGATTCCCTTGCAGAGGGGTCTCGGGGAGGAGATGAGCCAGTCAGGGTGCGATGTAGCAA
>NW_022111369.1:10309350-10333643 GCF_000313985.2 Echinops telfairi
GTGGTTTGGTGTCAGACATATGGGTTAATGTTGGACTTGTGGGCTTGGGCAGCACTGGCTTGGGGTATTTTCATGATGTTTTCTCTATACATATGAGTTTCTGTGGATTTGTTTCTCTAATGTACCCAGACGAACACACAGCACATGCAGTAACACAGTGCATACACAATGCAACGTGGATGTTATGAGCCCTAACATGGGCTGCTCTATGCAAAGTTATATCATCACATTCTGGAATAACATCAGCCTGCATTAGGTATCAAACTATACAAGCTGCGTTCTGTTCATGAGGTAAAGTGGCATATCTAGTAATGCAGCGCATGTAGTAACAGTGTGTATAGCTATTGTTGATACCATATTATTTTTGTTCACCCTCTTTTCCACTTACTGAGCTAGTTTACTGTTTTTCTTCGAAATAAATATTCAAAAACATTTAATGTACTGATGCCTCCGTGAATGTAATTTTATTGGTATTTATTTTTATTTTGAAATTTGCCAGTAGCTGCTGCATTTCCCACCCCGGGCTTATATTTGAGTCAATAAGGTTTCCCAGTTTTTGTGGTAAAATTAGGTGTGGCGGCTTATATTTGGGTCAGCTACTACTTGAGCATATACGGTATGACATCCTGTTGCCACATCAAATTGATTCTGACTCTTATCAGACAGAGTAGAACTGTTTCCCAGGGTTTACAAGGATATAATTTTATGGAAATGGACTGCTGTATCTTCTTCCTGCAGAGTGACCTGTGGATTCAAACCTCCAGCCTTTGTGTTAGTAGCTGAGCACCTAAGCACTTAAATGCCACCAGGAAGTTTAATGTTTAATTACATTCCGTGTAAGAGGCATTTCAATTTCATGTGGAAAAAATGTGGGAGGTAGGCATTTTAGAGTGGATGAAATACATTAGATCTATTTTTTTTCTTTTGATATGTATTTTATAAAAATTTTGTATTAACAAAGTAGTTTGGTTTTGCTTCCATTATCAGTCTAAGGCTCTTTAAGGTATCCTTGCTAACCTGATTGAATTAAAATTTGATTGAAGCCCAAGTATCATATTCCCAATATTATGGTGCAAAAGGAGAAAGATGCGGACGTATGTCCCTGTAAAGGGTTAGAATCCTGGAACACAGAATAGTTCCACCCACTCCTATCGTATGGCTAGGAGTCGGCAGGAACTAGATGCCAGTGCACTTGGGTTCTATAGTTCAACATTCATTGTAGCATTTTTCACAATAGTCAAATTGTAGAAATAATAAAATGACCAGCAACCGCTGACCAAAGCGTGGTTATTCATACAATGGGATATTACTCCACATCAAAGGCTGCAATCCTTGATTTTCATCAGCAAGTGCTTCAGTTCCTTCTCACTTTCAGCAAGCACAGTTGTGTCATATATGCTTCACAGTTGCTAATAGGCCTTCCTCTCATCCTGATACCATGTTCTCCTTCATATAATCCCGTGTAAAGATTGTGGATCTCTGCAGAAGAAAATCTGCTGATGCAGAAAAGAATCAAGAGTAAAGCTGATGATAAATTTACTAATAATATAAATAGATCTTTACTACTACATAAGCACATTAAAAATGTCTTGGAAGTTTGGAGTATATGTAATTTATTCCACAGTTTGGAAGTTTGGAATTAAACACTAAAGACCCACATTGGAAAGAAAGTAAACATAATCAAAGTGTATCAAGATCCTTGAACTAAAAAAAAAAAATCCTTAAACTAATGACAATTTTAAATAATGTATATGATAAAAAGATCAAAATTAACTACATAAAATATATTAAGGCAAGACTGTTCTTCCAAATGGTATATCAATCGCATAGCTTGCTCTACATTGTGATCCTCATATTGGGGTTTGCTATTCATTCTACATGGTGAATTTTAAGAGCACACGTATCTTCAATGGCATAGGGTCTACTTTGTGTGTGTCTCAAGTAGCCAGATGTTTGCCCTGAAGTCAGTCTTATGTAGAGCCCTGTCTGCTGTGGACCCAGGTGTAAGGGGTCAACCACCATATTACTTGGTAATGAGTCAAAGCAGTGTTTTATGCTACATATAGAGTTTGAAAAGGCCTCTTGTGTGTTGTATTTCCTTCTTTAATATGAAAGAGGCAAAAGACAATTTACCCCATACTGAGGAAGCTCTGTTTCAGCATGGCCCAGACATCTAGGCCCTTATAAATCTCATTGATCGAGTTGTTGTTAGGTACAGTCTTGCCAGTTTTTCATAGGGTAGAAATGCCCCATAGAGGAGTAGTTCACCAAGTCTTTCTCCCTTGGGCATTTAAACTGCAAACCTTTCAGTTCACAGTCAAATGCTCAACCTGTGTACTCCCGGTAGCTTGCTGATGCGGCAGACCCATCAATATTTGACCCATAAATAGTCTCCCTCCCTTGGAGCACTTTATCATAGTGAGGCTTCAATGTACTTGCTACTTCTTATTCATGCAGTCTACTTTATGTCACTGGTATACTAAACCAATAAAATACTCTGTGGAATAGCTTTTGTTGTTGTTAGGTACCATTGAGTGGGTTCCCTCCCATAGCAACCTTATGCACAACAGAATGAAACACTGCCTTGTTCTGTACCATCCTCAACAATTGAAATAGCTAGAGAGTCTTACTGCCATCAGTCTATTAGGAGTCTCAAGAACAGGAATGATAACATGACCTTGTGGAAAGACCATAAATACATCTTTTTTTTTTTGGCCCCACGTAAATACAAACTGATCCCCTTTTCAGGAATACAAAAGAATGCATTCACCAGGTACCATGAACTCAAGGGTGGGTTAACAGAAAGATAAATAAATAACCCTGGCATCAGTTCTACACTTGATGGCATTTGTAGTAAGCCATTGCTTAGAATCCATTTAGTATCTGTAGGGACAAAACCAGCTAATGAAACAGATCATTTTGACCCCTGCATCCTTCATGGCTTTATTAATGTCGCCCAGGATGTAATGCTTTTTGTTTTCGATCTAAACCGTGGCAGAAAAGGAGGGAAATGTTTTAAAGCATTCTACTTCATTAACTCCACTCTGAGAGCTTCTAACACACAAAGCCAAAACTCCATGCATGTTCTGCCAATTATCAGGTTATCCCCTCTGAGTCAGAAGCAGAAACACTGTTTCTAGAGCAGTTACTGTGAGCCTTTGTTATCTGGCTTTATTCATCCCTTAATACATATTGTTTGTGTTCTTCGATCAAAACACAGTTCACAGAAATATGCACATGACTGGCTCTTGCTAACGTTAAATGCTTGCTCTTATGTCAACTTCTCCAAATGCCTTACCCTAACCATCCTATTTAAAAAGGAAAGTTCTCGCTCCACGTGCACTCCTGGGTATCTTTAAATTAGTCCATAATTTAACTATTTCAGTTATGTGTAACTTTGCATCCATAGCTTGCTTGCTGACTTGAGTTCCAAATGTATAGGTTATATTCCTTCTGGTATGAGAATAGACAAAACCAAACTCACTGCCATCAAGTTGCTTTCTGCTCAGCAGCCCTGTAGGACAGGGTTGTTTCAGTGTCTGAGACTGTAAGTGTTTATGGGAGTAGAAAGTCCCAACTTTCTCGCAAAGAGTGGTTGGTGGTTTTGAACCGCAGACCTTGCCTATTATAGCACAGTGTGTAACCAGAGATCCTTCACATGGGAATGTGGCAGGGTTCTTTTTTGGACATTTTTGTTCAAATGTGCATGATACATAAAGGAAGTAATTTAGATATATTCATACTTTAAAGTTTAATTTTAGGTATTTGAAAATGTGTTTTCTTATAATGATAAGAAACTGAAGAAACCTCATTTCAGAAAAATGCGACTCCTTTAATTTGGGGGGACCCCAGAGATATATGTCTTTATAAGATCCAGGCAAAAACCATGTCTAATCAGAAAATCAATATTCCATATCTCTCTAACACTTGCAAGGAGCCTGGTGGCGTAGTGAGGTATGCGTTGGCTATTACATGAGCTCATCAGTTTGAAGCCCGCAGCTACTTTCTACTCCTAGAAAGAGCGACTGTCTCAGTACTCACAGAGGCAGCTCTGCTCCATCCTCCATGGTCACGATGAGTCAAACTTAACTCGCTGCAGTGAGTTTGAGGTTATATTAGTGTTGACCTTTTCTAGTTACAAAATCAATCTGTGCTAGTTGTAGAAAAACTAGAGTATTGGGATATCAATCTCCAGTTTTATAGACTATACCAGAGTTACATGTTAGCAATATTTGAAAGAATTTTTTTTATAAATCATTTCATTGGGGGCTCTTACAGCTCTTATAACCATCCATACATCACTTGTATCAAGCACATTTGTACATATGTCACCATCATCATTTTCAAAATGTTTTCTTTCTACAGCCTGTGTGATCACGAGGTATTGACGGTATCAGGTATCAGGCATCAGAAGGCCCAAAACAAACAATTATATTGATGCGAACGAAGGGGGGTACAGAAACCCAAAACACATCAGTAGACGATTGGACATCCTCTCACAGAAGGGTCACAAGGAAGGGACAAGTCAGCCAGGGGGCAGTATAGCACCGATGAAACACTCAACATTCCTCTAGTTCTTTATAGTTTCCTACCAGTCACTATCATGACCCCAGTTCTGCCTTACAAATCTGGCTAGACTGGAGCATGTACACTGGTTCCAGTAAGCGCTCTCAACACATAGAATCCAGGACAAATAACCCCTCAGAACCAATGAGAGTAGTGATCTCATGAGGGTATGGGGAAGGTTATAACTCCCTGCTGAGGGGGACAAACAACAGAAACGTGGGTGAAGGGAGACCGCAGGTAGTGTACGATATGAAAATAATAATAATTTATAATTGATTAAGGGTTCACAAGAGTGGGAGGGGAGGGGGGAGGGGAAAAAAGAGGAGCTGATATCAAGGGAAATTTTTAAAAGAAAGAAAGTGAAAAAGGAAAGGATCTGAGATAGATCTTCACTTGAAATCAAAAAACGTGCGTACCAATCACTTTCAGGATCTGGCTGACAAACTGCCGAAAGAATGCACCACTATGACCTAGCTTTACTGTGTTTGGGATTAAACTGAGAGCCACATATATTGAGACAGAACTTATGAAAGCTGTGAAAGCAATGGCTATCCCTTTAGGTTGTCATGGTAATCTTGAAATTTCAAAATTTAAATGTAATATCAGAAGGTAATTCTTTTTATAATTTATTGTGAGGAAAACTGCTGCCTTTTTTAGAACCATGCATTACATGAAAGAATAATTTATTCCCTAGCACACACACAAACCCCTTTTTTTAACGGGAAAGGGGTCATTATTGAGTTTCATGGTTTTATATACTGTCTATTTTAGTCTGGGTACAGAATACTTTCAAAATTAGGTCGTACTTTTTTGAAATTCTTTCTCTCAAAACACACAATTAAAATTAATAAGAGAAATAAAATGTAACCTTAAATGAGAGTTTATAGAATTCATTCTTTACAACAGCTGCTTCTATTTCATTTTAAATTAGCCAAGCTTTAAGCATAGTCTTTGGCGCTGGTCTTATAGGACTGCAATACTATTACCTCTTAAGCACGTTTCCGATTTTGTGTATCTGAGATAGCATTTGTTATACTGGATAAATAAAACTGTTTTATGCCGAAGGAGAACTACATCTGAATATCACTGAAGTCTATAAAGATATTCATTGTGGCACAGACAACTATAGGATTTATCTCCCTCTCTTAATTCATTCTTTTCACTTTTTAGGGAGTCCTATTTGAAAAAAAACTAAAAGTAAAAGCCACAACTTTGACAACTAACATGAACAGTATAAACATGGTAAAAAAAAGAGCATCTCAATGTTTGATCCCAGTGAGATGTTAAGTTCTTGCGTAATAACTTTCTTCTATGGGGCTTAAATAATTTTGTGTACCCTAGTTGGCGAGTTTCTTTAACATCCTTATGAAATAGGCAGGAAATTCCTTTTTGGTCAAGGCATCAAAGAAAATAAACTCATACTTTATTATTTAGCATAGAAAAGAAAATCTAATGACTTGTTACCCATAAACTTTTAATTAGCTATTCTTCATCTCTTTGGAGAACCAAAAGAAGAGGAAATTAGTTTAAGATGGTCTTAAATTACAATAGGAGCTATATAATATCACAGTATGAAAGCGCTTTCTAATGATGAGAGTTAAAAAGAGACTGGATTGGATGGTTCAGCCTACAGCTTATTATTAGTGGCATCTAAAATAACAACAAAGAGTTAGGATCCTGATAGGGCACAACACCCTCTAAGACCTTCCATTAAAAAATCTTCAGGCATTTGTACCTTAATTGTTTTCCCACCACTACCCGAGGTTACAAGCACAGATTTCTCTTAGCTCTATCACTGGGTCTATCCGGACAAGCTGCTGAGCTACATCGCTCACCAGTGTCTTGTGAGTCATTTTTCTCACTTTGGAATGAGAGCAAGGTAGATTTGGAGTGTCACTTTGGCATGGTTGATACTAGGAGGAAGTGAATTCATGCTTATGTCAAACTATTTCAGACTTTTGACCTCCACATCAATGAAAATTACATAAAGACAGTTTGGGCATCCGTGTAAAAAAGGGGGGGCTGTTACATATAGTTCTCTTGGATGGATGTTGCTCACATGATTATTGACTACAGGGGGGGAGTCCACTGTTTCTATTTCCCTAGGTTTACCCTAAGGTGCTGCCTGACCCTACAAATCAATATGTTGAACAGAGCTATTGCCTTTTTGACACTGGGTAAGCAACAATAGCTCTGAACCCCAGAGAATTTACTCACCCTTTCTATTGATTTCTTCCTGGTTTCCCCAAATATGCTATCATTTGCATATAAGTGGGTTAGAATACTGTGCATTAGCGTCTCCTCCACCAAAACATGACTTCGTTGATTTAATATCATCCACAGGGAAAAACTACTTCTCTAAGAACGGCTTGCCAATATTCGTAAAAACATCAAAGAAGCAGCCTAGAAAATGTCTTCGAAAGTTGGACTTCAATCCTAGTGATTCCGCATTTCGGTTGCTGGCCACTCACAGATGTCGTCCCCGATGGCAGTCATCTCCAGTGTTATTAAGATCATTGGTTCTTGCCTTAATTCAAATGCTTTCTCTCTTCAGAGTTTCACTTGTTTGTTGTTCGGTTGTTTGTTCTCAAAACTTTTACTTTGTCTCCCACTCCCAGGGGGATAAACAATAGAATCATGGTGGCAGAAGACAGTGGTCAGTGTAAGCTATGATTATAATAATAATAATTTATAATTTATCAAGGGGTCACGAGGGTGGGAGGTAGGGGAGGGAAAAAGAGGAGTGGCTACCCAGGGACTCAAATAGAAACTAAATGTTTAGAAAATTATTATGGAAACATATGTACAAATATCCTTGATACGATTGATGTGTGGAATGTTTAAGAACAGTCAAAAACCCCAATAAAGTGATTTTTTTTAATATATTACTTTTTCGGATTCATATTTTAATTAAAAGGTCCACCAGCAATAATTCCTCACCTCATTTTCCACACAATAAAGAAAAGCAAAGAAGAATGAATGCATTTGGATTGTGGTGCTGAAGAAGAATACCGAAGGTCCCATGGACTGCCAGAACGAATCTGTCTTGCAAGAAGTAAGGCCAGAGTGCTCCTTAGAGGCAAGGATGACGAACACCGAAAAAGGAGGAGACCGTTGACAAGATGGACAGACTGTCTGCAATGACAGGCAGGACTATAACAACCGCAGGGATGGCGCAGGACCAGTTTTTTTTTTTTTCTGTTGTACCTAGGTGCGATGTGAGTCGGCATCGACTCGAGGACACTAGCCACGGTGAAATGGCTCCTTCGTCCTACTTCTCCCTGCACTGCATCTTCTTCTTTAAGCATCGCTTCAACCTGGGAAGTCTTTCCCATAGCCTTCTCACCCGTGAAGTCTTCTCCTAAAATATTCTCGCAGAGCACCAACCTTCGTCACCGGCAGGGTCACCCACTCCCTCCGCTGTGATTGCACAAATCTTTATAAATCCATCCATTATGCTATCCCAATGATTGCACATATTAGACTATGTATTCTCTATAATATAGATACACCGTATCATTTGTATTGTGTATTGTATTGATACATCATTATTTAGAAGCCCCCTGACATAAAACTGATGCTTATTCATGGTAAACCTATATAGTGTTTTCCCAAGACTGTCGATTTTTATGGAAGCAGACAGCCTGATCTTTCTGCCGTGGAGCTGCAGGGGGATTTCAACACGGAATGTGGTCAGCAGCTGAGCGGCTAACCCACAGCACCACCAGAGCTCCTAATATATACAGTAGAACCCCGGGACTTGGCCGCATCATGTTCCCGTCACTCACCTTCAGTTGGTCTTGTTAGTACGTGTTGTTTAAACCTTTTATAGCTGTGTTCCAAGCATTTTGCTATAAATTTCTTAGTTTTTGCAGGGATCTATATGTGACCTCCTTCCTGGGGGTCGGACAACAGAAAAGTGGGTGAATGGAGACGTCGGACAGGCCAGGATATGACAAAATAAACAATTTATAAATTATCAAGGGCCCATGAGGGAGGGGGGATCAGGGAGAGAGGGGGAAAAAATGAGGACCTGATGCCGGGGGCTTAAGTGGAGAGCAAATGTTTTGAGAATGGAGAGGGCAATGAATGTACAAATGTGCTTTACACAATTGATGTGTGTATGGATTGTGATAAGAGTCATATGAGCCCCTAATAAAATGATTTAAAAAAAAGAAATCCAATGAAGGGGAGGGAGGGGGGGAATGAGGAGCTGATGACAAGGGCTTAAATAGAAGCTAAATGCTTATAAAATAGTGATGGCAACATATGTACAAATATGCTCGATACAATTGATGTATGGGTTGTTACATAAGAGCTGTAAGAGCCTCCAATAAAATGATTGTTAAAAAAAGAACATGGGTCCTAAGAAAGAGTTTTTTGAAAAGAATCATCATGATAAGGCACTGGTTCGCCGTGTTATTGATACTGTTGATGACACTTTAGTAAACCCTTTTAGAAATCAGTTAAGGGAATGCTAACAGCAGATCACATTAGACAGATTTTTTATTTTTTTTTTTAGAGAAAGCCAGCCAGGAGGTCTTAGTGAAAAAAGGCAAAGAGGGGACGAACTCCTGAAAGCAGCGACCAGTTGTTGTTTTTATGGAAGGAGATTCCCCTTCCAAACAATGACTCTCCGTACCTCCTCTCCACAGCCATGTCCACAGATCCAGATCCTCATCAATCTCAAGGTGTGGGCCAGACTGTAGTTATTAAAAACATTTTTAATGTTGTGTTTCTTATGTAAATTATATTATTTAACTCTGATCTTATTTATGGTACCTTGACGTTTCAGTGTAATGTTTTGTATAAAAAGGCAAGGTTAGAGTAAAAAGTTGGTGGTCAAGAATGGATTAATCTGTTTTCAGTTATTTTTTATGGGAAAAATTGATTCAGAATTCGATTGCGTCACATCTCAACGCTCCTTCTAGAACAGATTAGCGTTGAGGTCCAGGTTCTACTGTATGTCAATCCATGTATTTCGATTCCTAGCTGACCTATACTTGAATAAATTTTGGGTTTGCACTTAATTCTAACCCAAACCAGAAGATAATTAATTCTTACGACATGGCTGTGCTTATGCTTGCTCCCAGGAAGAGATCGCTGAACATACGGGCGCTAGAATGAACTCTGGAGAAGGAGCCAGATGGTGCCTTCCTGTCAGAAAGAATAGTGTCTCGGGTCTTAAAGGCTTGTCTTCAAGCAAGCAGCCATCTAAGTGAAGTATCTATTCATTCCACATGGAAGAAGCACACCTCCATGATTCTAGGACTATAAATAATAAATACAAGTCTGCAGGAGAGAATGGTATCAGAGCTTAAATGTAAACTCCAGTTTGTAGAAGACCGGGGTAACAGAGCAAGCCCAAAATCCATTCGCAGGGTTCACACCTGGATTAGCCTTCAGTGCATTCCCTCTGAACACAGTCTAGGATGCGAATAGCCTTGCTAGCAGAGAGCATTTTAAAGTCGATTCTGGAAACTGTACTTAGGATAGAATGTAATACTTTATCATTTGATCTCCATTTTCACCAATTTTACAGTTGTTTCAGTTTTTAATATTTTCTGCTTTGTTTTTGACTGAGGTTTTACTTTGTTTTGTCTAGTCTTTGTTGGGTTTGTTTACTTGCTTGTTTTCTACGTATGTGTGTTTTGTATGATTTTACATGCATGAAATCCAGGATAGGTAGATCTATAGAGACAGTCACTGGAGTCCTAATTTCTTAGGGAAGTGACAGGAGAGGTTGGTGGGCAATAGAGAGCTAGCAACAATGAGTATAAGAAGAAAATGTTTTTAAATTGATTGTAGTGATGATTGCACAAATCTTCTTAATAGGATTGAACCAATAAATTGTATACTATGTGAAGTATATGCCAATAAAACTATTTGGAAAAAGATGGACTATTCCTTATAGAAAATCACATTAGGCAGACATCACACTAATGGTTGCTTCAGACAAGATAATGAAGGAATGCTCGAATCAATGGGCAAAAATACAATAAACCAAGCCAAACCCATTGCCAGTGAACCAATTTCAACTCATACAGACTTCATTAGACAGAGCAGAATGACTCATGGGCTCGCCAAGGATAGAAATCTTTACAGAAATAGACACCTATCTCCCATGAAGTGCCTGGTGGATCCAGAACACCAACCTTTTGGTTAGAAGCTCGACACTTTACCCATGTGCCACCAGGGCTCCAAAAGTATGATGCAAATTAGACTTTTGAGTAGTCTTCAAGCATCTCTTCATGATAGTTATTAGTTCCACGGAGGAGGGGATGGGTGGGGAGAATAAAAGTTGGCAGCTACTAGATCTAACAAGCTGTTCTTGGTTAACATCAGCCTGTAAGAAGGTACACTGAGTAAATACATGGAACCCATGGAAAGAAGAGGAATAATAACCGGGAACCATAGGGAGGAGTGAGATAAGGGATGGCACATAGAGGGGATAGTATGGATGAGTTGAAATAAAATGTATATAAATTTCTGAATGTAAACTTGACCATGTACTCTGTAAACCTTCACCTGATTCACACTAAATGGCTTTAAACAATAAAAGACAATGTTGACACTGAATACCTCATGCTATGACCCACTGAGAAGGACAGAATATCACTTCTGTGGTACCCTTGCCAAAAACGAGCAACTTCAATGTAATCTTGAGAGAAGGGCCGACAAATGTAAACTCAGTGACATTCTACAAGATACATGACCAGTAGCCTTAAAAGGTTTCCACTGCACCCCCCTCTACGTCATCCTTTTTTAAAGACGTAGATCTTTACATCCCAAAAGTCTGAAAGCATGTCAGCTTCACAAAAGGAAAAGACAGACTAAGAGCTATAACTGTTCTGAGAAGACGGATGAAACAATCGTGAGGATGGCGCGGGACCAGGCAGTGTTTCGTTCTGTTGTGCACACGGTTGCTTGGAGTTGGCACGGAGTCGTCAGCACCTTATGAGAAAGAATCATCACAATTAAACGCACTGTGGAAACCTAGATTGATTCCTGGACCAGAAATGATCATGGATGGAGCGAGAAAAATTTGAAAATTAGGTCTTTCTAAATATATCCACATATATATAAACAGTAGTTAATTCAGTGTTCACTGTGTTATGGTTATGTAGAATGTTAACATTGGAGGGTATTAAGTGAAAGATAGGAATTTTCTCTACTGTTTCTGCAACTTTCCTGTAAATCTAAAGTTATTTCATATTAAAGATGTTTTAAGTCAGTTTTCAGTTCTTTGCTTAGAGTCAATTTATTTGATGTGATTCTTGTTGATCATTTAGCCAAAACAGATATGTGACTTTTAGAGCCAATGTTGAAGTTTGAGTTTAAATCACAACATGGTATATAAATTTGAACCAAGTTATTTTACTTCTTGGTGCTTCAACTTTTCTACTTGTAAAATGAGAGTAAAAATGCAAAACAAAAACAAATTTACAATCAAACCCACTGCTGTGGACTCACTTCCAACTCCAGAAACCCTCTGGGGCAGAGCAGGACTGCTCCTCGGGTTCTGAGGCTGTTAGGTCTTCATGGAAAGAGAAACACAACTCTTCCTCCAGCAAAGTGGCTACTGGTGTGGAATCCACGATATCACCAGTCTTCTTCGTGGAAGTTATAATAGTACCTGATTTATCGGACTGTTTTAAAAATTAAATAATTTATGATGGGCACTTAACAGTGCCAACTACAATATGTTTTACAATAAAGGTTAGTTACTGTTATACCTATCTGAAAATTTATACTTATATGGTTATTATTCATTCTATGCTTCTACTCTTCATTGCTTTACATTGTAATTCTTTTAATTCCAATCTTATATATGGTTATAATAATATTTTTTAAAAATCATAGATCTGGGAGTGGGTTTGGGGCTCACATGAAATCCTGTCTCCAATTTAAGAACAACTAGTTGTTACATCATGGCCCAGCTCAATACTCGCCCTCAGGAAGGGAACACAGAAGATACAGGTGCTATAGCGAAGTGTGGTGATGAAATTAGATGGTACCCGAATCAGATGAAATAGCATCAGGGGTCTTAAAGTCTTGTTTCCAAACAAGCAGCCATCTAAGTGAGATGTCGTATAAGTCCACATGGACAAAGCACACCAACATCAGTCACTGGAGATTTGTAAATCATATCATCTGAAGCCAAAGGAGGAGAGCCTAAATTGTGAAAATCTGGTTGGTTATGGGTGACAGTGGGAGCCTGAGATATATGTGTGGTTCTACACAGGAAACAAGCCTCTGATGCTCTCCCTCTGTCCATGATAGAGGGAGGGGAGGAAAGTGGTTACCAAAGAGTGTGCATTGGACAGAGGACGGGAGAAGATCAGAATTATAAAAACCGGCATGAATGGCTAAAACCTTGTCAGCTGAGTCCCCCTCTGACGCACATTGGGCCTTTTTTCAACCTTTTTGTATTATCATTATTATTATTTGCTTTTTTGTTTGTCACATTGGGATTTCCCTCGGGTGTGTTTTGTCATTGAGCACCAGCCTCTTGAATTTTTGTTACATGCTTTTCTGCTTTTCAGTATATGTTTGATTGATGAATCCATAAGAACAGTAAGGTATATAAGGGATTGATGAACCTACAGGGACAGTAAGTAAATAAAATAAGGGTTCCTTGGGGTACAGTGATGGTGGGTGGAGGCGTAAAAAGAAGCTGATGTCAAGGAATTCAGGAGAGGAAAGAACGTTTTGAAACTGATTGCGGTAACAATTGTACAATACTGTTTGATGTGATTGAACTATGAAATGATATGTTCACTATATTAAATCCCAATAAAATGGTTTTGAAAAAAAATTCTGTTAACGTGTATAGGACTGGATTTTACAGGCAATCCCCCACTTTCATACATAATTTGCATCGTAAATATCAAAAGTTAAAGAATTAGAATGTTAAATACTGATTTATATGCTTTGTGTAATAAATTACCCCTTAATACATCAAATTCCAAATTTGTCTTTGAACAATCTTTTGGGAATGTCAAGGGATAATAAAGGAGGCTATAGGGGTTTTATAAGTTAAATATATGAAAGAAAAACCTCTCTTGTTCTCAACTTTATCCTCCTCACACTCACATTTGG
This sequence comes from Echinops telfairi, assembly GCF_000313985.2. Classification (NCBI taxonomy): domain Eukaryota; kingdom Metazoa; phylum Chordata; class Mammalia; order Afrosoricida; family Tenrecidae; genus Echinops; species Echinops telfairi. The sequence continues at coordinate 10,323,019 of NW_022111369.1, forward strand.
GTCTATCCGATAATAAGCATTAAAAACATTGTTTAAGGTAAAGATGAATGAGTAAATTAATTGATACCAAATCATGTCTTATCCTTAGTAAATGTGTGTACCACAATGATTTGATGTCACTGCTCAAAATCTTATGATAAAGCTGAGATTATTATTGCTTTCTTATTTTAGAAGTATAAATACTGTTTTTATTTCATTCCATTACTTTATAGGAAAGCAGGTTGGACTTTGTTCTCTTTTAAAGGAAAAGCTAGTGTTTGGGAATCTAGCTTATGTAGGAGAGGATAAGCAAGGTTTAATAAATACACCTTAATGATGTGTGCTGACTGAAAGAGAGTCTATTCAAACCGATAGCACCAAGATGTGCAGGTGGGTAGACCCACCTCCAAGGTGTCCCAGGCAGTGAGCTTTGATAGGACAGATCTCCAGTTCTTTCTCCCAGGAAACAGCTAGGTGGTTCTAAACCACCGACCTTTCCATTGGCACGTGAGTGCTGGAACACGGTGCCCCTCTGGGTCCTAAATCACATTAAGTTCTATGAAATAAAATGCATTCCTAAACTAAAAATGTGACTGGCTTAGCTAAAAGATTATATAGGCCTTTTTTGCTTTGGTTTTTTCTTTCATTATCAGATTATTTAAAGGCATGCATCTCTGTTCATCATCTCCCTCCTTCACACTAGGTACACACACACACACATGCGTTCATAGGAAAGAGTTGCACGTGCCTTTTCAATTTCACTTTTTGCTTCAGGTAATGAAATCTCAGTAACAGCGTTGCTTGAATTGCTTTCTCTTCATCATAATCAGGGAAAAACGACTTGCCCAGCTACATCCTTGAAAAAATGTTGAAGGAAAGCATCTTTTTACTTGAATATAGTCCTTCATGTTGGCTGTACTTCTTTAAAGATAGGGTTTCTTTGTCCTTCTGAAAGTCCTTAGTACAGTGCCAAAAGAGACTACCTATTATATATAATGTACTGATATACATATAAGAAATATTGTTTGAGTCCATTGACTAACAGTATATTATATATCATTTTTAGTAACAGGCAAAAGATTTATACAATTTGAAGAGAAACCAGAGTATTATATAGCACTTTTAATTTTAAAAACTCCCATCAAAGACTTTGAAAGTCAAAAATGTTTCTAAAGAGTTTTTTTATGATTAATTCATCTCTTAATTTAGGCATCAATAAAACAGAAAAGGCATGTATCGTATTGCATTTTTTTAAGGGTACAGGAAAGGGAATCTAAAGAGTGGTTTAAAAATAACTTACAACACTACGTTATGTTTAAGATTAAAAGTTACATTTCATACCATGTGTCATATATAGTGTTCCCATTACGCAAAGTATGAAGAAACTTTTTTAAAAGTAATCACATGTAAGTAATATTTTTAATGTTCATTGTTTGGAATTTGTATTTGCAATTTTCTTCAGATCTGAACTCAATCAAGTGGGTGGAAAGAGAAGACTACTATGTGCACCAAAATAAAGATTAAAACCTTATTTTCTCACATTTTTTCCAACTTATGTCTCTTACTTATCTTACCAAAGAAAAGAAACTAAAAATTAAGATAGATAGAAAATTTTGCTTTATAATACATCAGCATGTGTTTTCCTTTTAAATATATGCATTATTCAGCAAAACTCTGACATAGACTCAAAATAAAAAATATTTGTAAAGGAAAACTTTTGTGGGAGCAGTGATTAAAACATCAGAGAGAATATTTCAGGTTTTCTTTGTCTTTCTCATATATATTTTCCAATATGCAAATGCTTTGCAGAAAACACCACTCATAACAAACAGTTTCTGTAACTGTAGGAAAATTAATGACTACACAAAAATCCACCATATTCTCTCTGAGAAATTTTATCCCTGTGGGTTATGAAATGCATGGTTTTGGCTTCTTGAATTTCTAACTAGAAATGTATTGCTGTAAATGGTGTAAGTTTATCAGAGCAGTGTAATGTTACTCTTTGCATACTCTCTGGAGAGAAGAAGGAACAATCTTTCGCAAAAAAGACAAGAGTGATAATGAAAATCAAATGTGAAGTAATCTAATCCATGGAAGTGCAATTTTTTTAGGGAAACATTTCATTATTTCAGTTAAAACTTTATCTAATGAACTGTCAGGGCCATTATTTAGCATATCACGGAATTTAGTCTTGGAAGACTCTGTAGGGAAATAAAATATCTGAACTTGGCGTAGAGTTGAATCTCAACATAGAACTAGTAATTTAATTCAATCACAAGGAGGAGGATTCATAAAGCTTGTAAATCCATAAAGGCATTTATAAAGTACCTGCTATCTTGCAAAGACTCACTGCCATTGAATCAGTGCCATTCATAGTGATCCTGTAGGACACGCTATGGCTGCTGCTGTGAGTTTCCGAGGCTAACAGTTTACTGGAGTAGAAAGCCCAGTCTTTCTCCCCAGGAACACCCTGGTGGCTTCGAAATGTGGGCCGCAGCCTAACGCATAACCAATTTGCCACCAGGGACTGCTCAAAGGACAGACAAATCTGTCTTGGAAGAAGTATGGCCAGAGCGCTCCTTCGAGGCAAGGATTGCAAGACCTCATCTTACATACTGCGGACGTGTTGGTAAGGGTTAGTCCCTGACGAAGGACATCCTCCTTGGTAAAGTGGAAGGGCAGTGACAAAGGGGAAGTGTGGGGGGAGGTCCCATGCTCACAGACATCCTCCCTGAAGACAGTCACCAGACTAAGGTAGGGCCTGCTCCCCGCTAAGGACAATGGACAGGCCCACAGTCATTGATTTGGTTCCTGGGGCAGGGGGTTCTACACCCTACTGATAATGGTTCCTATGGAGAGCCAGAGAACAGATCAAACCCACTCCAGGACATCCAGGGTTGGGCTGCCATCTGGTATCTAGGATTCGCCCATCTTGTCACATGTGTACCCCCAACCCCTCCTCTTCCTATTGCGTGTATGTCCCTGGACCACCCCCTCTCATTGCTGTATAACCTATGGTGCAGCCCCTTTCTGTGAAGTATGTCTTTGCCTGTGATTGGTGGGCTTGCACGCCCCAAAGGTATATAGGCCTGGGTTAGCAATAGAGAGCTCTCTCTCGCTCTCTCGCTCTCTCTCCTCCTCCTCCTCCTCCTCCCTTGATCTCTCCTTGGCTCCCTCTGTTTCCCTTTCCCCTTGTCCTCCCCCCCACCCCCCGCCCCCCGCCTCTTTCCACATGGACCACCAAGCAGGGCTGAGGTGAACATTGCTACCATGGATTGTGTCTGACTCCATTATTGACTCTCTCTTTTATCTCATGCTTTCAATGACTTTAATGTAATATTTATATATCTCAACCGCACAATTGTGTTCCTTAAACCCACGATTAGTGGTGGGGGGCTGGCCATCCCACCACAAACCACAGGGAAGGTCCTCGAGGAGACACTATGGCTGAAACAATGGCCTCAGGCAGGGGAATTATTGTGAGGATGGTGCCCGAAAGGGTGGTGTTTGGTTCTGTTGAGCATAGGGTCACTGTGGGTCTGAGTCGACTCCATGGCACCTCGCAATAACCACATCCTGTAAAGGAGCATGTTGGCGCTTGATTATTCCCTTGATAGAAGATGATACCATGTTAGGTAAAATAGAAACTTGGCAAAAACAAGAAAAGTCATCAGTGAGATGAATCGACAGGAAAGGGATCCCACATAATCAAAGGTCATGAACACAGCACAGGGCGAGGCACCATTGCTTCCTGTTACAGGTAAAGCTGCCACAAGCCAGGGTCAACTTAATGGCAACAAAACTTGGTGGATCTCAGGATCTGGCAGATAACAAAGAGAAACAGAAAAACCAACAGAATTATCACAGGAGAGTAATGCTTTGCAAAGTACATGCCCAAGGTTCTGTGGAAACATCCGGTATTGGCTGGACACTCACTCTGACTCAGGGCAAGGGCGCATCGGTGGTGGTGGTGGTGGGACTAATCGCAGGCCCCGTCCTTGAAGATTAAGTGAGGTTTTAACAACAAAACCAAACTCACTACCGTAAAGTCCATGCTGACTCATAGTGACCCGATGGAACAGGGTAGAATGGCCGCCAGTGGGCTTCCAAAACTACAACACTTTATGTGAGGAGACACCTTGTGTTTTGCCAAAGAATAGAAACTTAACTGTTTAGGCAGAGGCAAGTAGCATGGACAAATTTCAGAGCTAGTAGAAGGTAAAATAGTACCTGCTGATCCAATGCGGGAGATGATCTAAGGGGAGTGAGTATAGATAAAGAGAAACAGATAGATTTAATTATCTGTATGTGTGTAACTTTATTAGTACCTATTATTTCCCATATAAAATATCAGGTAAGCCCTAAGGAGAATACCGAATTATGTAATATATTGGTATTGTCCTTAAAAAACTTCAAATCTGGTTCTTAGGGAGACTGGATAAGAGTATTCAGGGAAGTTTTCTAAAAACAAGTGTATTGAAAGGTTATAGTGGTGTGAGATAATTCCTAGAGCAAACAGTCGGTCTGCAGAAGAGGGGACCAGGTCTGTCTGAGGGGAAGTAAAGACTAATAGAGTTAGCCCTTCGGGGTGTGGATCCCTCTCTCTTTTTACATCTGTTAGAAATCACAGCACTCCCTGCTAGCCTCAGATGCATACCTCCACTAATACTCCAGATGCCCACAGTCATGTATTGTTGATACATAAGCTATAGCCCTTGTTCGCCAGCTTGAAGATCTTAGGCTGAGAAGGGAAAAGAAAGAGATTTTGATGTGGGAGTTAAATGTCAGGAGCTAATCCCTGAGATAACAGGCTCAGCTTACACTCATTTCCTGTCCTCCTTAACAGAAGAGCTTTGGAGGAAAGAATAGTGGGGTAACAGAAATCTTGAAATGGGGGGACTGTGCATTGATTGCTAGTTTGATCTGGGGCAGCTACCCAAACAACTGTTCTCTAGAAGGGACTTGGCGGTGGGCTCTATGGCTCACATACAACTGTGATGCTACAGGACCTGGAAGAGGGTCTACTTTTTTAATAGTGGAAAAGAGATCTGTGTATCCGAGTAAAGGGCCAGAGGAGAAGGTCTATGCCACCTCCGTGGGAATAAAGAAAGAAGTAAAATACCGAACTCTTGTTATGAAGGACATCAGAACCTGTGGGACCTCACGAGGAAGGAAGCCAGGCCGCCTTGTTCCTCAACATAAAACAATCTCAGCATTGCACTGGAAAGAGAAAGGAATGCTCATCAATTATATTAAAAATAGATTGACTTTTTAAAAATGCAATGATGTTTGCCAAAAGCAGATGGAAAACAGAAATTCAAAACAAGGTGAGGTCATTTACAAACCCCTAGCGCTACCACTAACTCCCAGCAGCTGACAGGCCTCTTAGTCGGTAAGGCTGATGGGAGGTACTTCTGATTGAGCCAAAGGGGAGTCCAAACCAAGAGGTTGAGGGGACAGTGGGGGCAGAGCTCAAAACAGGGTTTAGAGGTTTATTCCCTTCCATCATTTTCCACGATGCAGGAAGACATCTCTCTTTCCCCTTCTATTTAATAGGCATTGCTGTTGATCTAGAGACATGAAATTAGTAATCATGCCCTCGTGGGCATCAGGATTTCCATCAGATATCTATTGTAAATATACACTCACTAATCTTCGGCATTGCCATTTATTTCAGTTCAAACTAGCAAACACTTGCAAATTCTGACCCTGCGTGTGGATGATGCCTCTCTTTTCTCTAACATTGGCATTGCCATTCTAAAGCTTGAAACCACCTTAGAAATATCTAGCCCATCTCCCTCCATTTTCCTACTGGGAAAAATCAAATCCAGAAAAGTCAGGTGATTTGTCTTAGCTTACAGAGCATGTTAGTAGCAGCACCAGGGCTGGAATCCAGAACTGCTGGCTTCTGTTATCCTATAAAATTCAGCAAAATGGACTTCTTGGCTTTAAATAATTGAATCCGGCACAAGGCTTGGGATGCTAGATAGTGGGTATTCTAACCGTGCTTAGTTATCACTAGGCCTTAGTAAGAGGTGTTAGGTGCTATTATAATTCACGTGGCAGGAGGGATACCCATATGCAAAGACGAATCAACTCAAACGATTTCAGGGTACCATACAATAATTATAGAAGGGAAAAAATACTTAGAACTATTACCATAATTAAGACTTACTTTACTCATAACCAAGAGTGGGACCTAGGTAGCAACGCGTAAAAGATTCCCACTTACTTCAGGGAGAATAAGAAAAAGCTGGTATGATTGGCAGACTGTAAAGGAAAGAACAAATTACAAGAAAATGGGCCCTAGTAGCTTTAATCACTGACACGATGGAAATGTTTTTGACAATCAAATCAATTTGCACATTAAGTCACTATTCAATTATCCAAATTTGAAACAGAAAATACAGTTGGATTTAAAATTAAAATGTTACAAATTATGGCAATGTTAACTATAATCAGTTACTCTAACAGTTTCTTTTCTTCTTCTTAATGAGTTCTCCAAATTAGTACATACAAAACATAGTTTCCAGAAAGACAGATGTGGATGGGTCTTGAAGTAGATAGAATGATACTTTTACTCATGAGAAAGAAGTACTTTTAAAATTTAGCAAAAACAACATGATTTTAGAGACTAAAATAATCCTCACCGGTTTCAGAGAGGTGAGTTTCTGAAAAATAAAATTAATAGATATATAAAGAATGGATTAGAATTTTAAAAAACAGAAGGAAAAATATTAGAGATCCTGCCATGTCCCTGGGGGGTACAAACAGTTTGCTCTTGGATGTCAAGTGAAAGGTTTGCAGTTTTAATACACCCAGGAAGAAGGGCCTGGCGATCTTTTATAGTAAGAGTACAGCTATTGAAAATGCTGTGAAAAAAAAAAAGAAAATGCTGTGGATGCTACTCTGAAAACACATAGGAATTGAAATCAAGTTGACAACCAAGGATTGACGTGTTTGTTTTCCAGAGCTGAGATGGTGTAGTGGAGCCCTGTGGCTTAGTGGGTTGCATGTTGGGCTGCTGCCATTCAAAACCACTTTGGAGGAAATCAATGGGGTTTTCTACTCCCATCAGATGTAGTTTCAGGAACCCACAGGCAGTGATGGGATTCAGCTGGTTTGCACCGGTTCAGCAGAACCAGGACCTATTTTTTTGGTGTTGAGATCAGTGAACCAGTTATTAAAATGGCACTTGTACTTCAAGTTCTCTCTGAGATGGGTAGCTCGGCAGCCACCCAATATGGAACTCACAAATTTACATTCCTCCTCTTGTTTTCCGTTCATCTGCACAGCAGCGTATTAAAAGCACTCGCAGTAATGTTCATTCTGTCCATAGGTATAAAGAATTTATGCTTGTAATATTTGCTGATATCATAAAATTTGTTTTACTTTTGATGAAATACTACATTTTATTCCCTTGCATTTGTTTCTTCGGTAAAGAAAACATCTAATGCGAAGAGAAAAGGTACCCAACCACCAGAGGGAGACACGCTGTCATTCGTTTCAGCTTTGTGCTACACCCCACATTCCCATGAGTTATTATCAGTGAATGAAGCAATTCTTGAAAGTACTCAAAGAGCCAAAATTATTCTCAGAACAATTGCTGCAAGTTCAACAGAAGTAGAAAGGGCTTTCTCAAAGATGAACATAATATGTTCAGAGAAGAGAAGTTGTGTGACTGTTTCTAATCTGTCAAAGGCAATGACAATTGTCTAACTGGGCCACCTCCAAAGGCATGGGGTTCTGCTTCTACAGTGAAAGATGATTAAGGATAAATCACACAGCCGAGGATGCTCACATAAAAATGAAGAATATTGGAAACGAGAACCTCAATCAAGAGGCAATATGAGCATATTTTAAATTACAGTTTTATTGTTTTTGTCAGCTACTAGTTCATATCTAAAACTTTTTCATATAGCATAATCTAGTTTTGTGTACCTCTTTCATTGTTCTTATTTAAGTATTAATTATATGGAATAATAAACTACCTTCAGTATCTCTGTCTTCTTTGGAGGCATTGGAGCAGTGAACCAGTTGTTAAGTTTTTTGAAGCCCGCCACTGTCCTGAATTCTACCACAACGCTCTAAAATAGTTACAGAAGAAGTCTAGCCTCAGAGACCTTAGTTACTTTTAACCCAGTTCTTTCTCCTTTATTTCATTTCTGAATGTTAAGCTTTTCTCACACTGATATTCATTCAGGAATCATTTATTGGGTTAAAGATACATGTGCTTTCAGGTGCTAATTAAAACCTACTTAAAAAAAACAAAACAATCGAAGCATCTGATAGTATAACAGTGATCTTGAACTGAGGTGGGTACAACTGCTGAAAAGGTTCACGTCTGTGAGATACACTTGGGCTACAGGGAAATACACTAAGAAATCCTGTAAATTTCAAAGAACTTTAGAATTATTTTACACAGCCCCTGATTCCTGCCAAGCAAATGATGTCTCCATCACATAGTCATCACGCAATAGTAGGTTTGGAATTTGCTAATGATTCAGTTATGCTCGTGCTCAAGTGAAAGAGGCTCTGCGGTTGTTAGGGGCCCTCAAGGTGGTTCCCCACTCATAGCGACCCATGTACAGCAGAAGGGAATGCTGTCCAGGCCTCGGTCACCTCATGTTTGAGCTCCTGGGTGCAGCCACCAGATTGATCCATCTCCTTGAAGGTTTATGCGTTTGATCATTTCAAATATCTACAGTGCTGCCAGGAGAGAATAAACATCTTAATGTTGGTTAGCTTTCTGTTTTTTCTTAAGTGATAGTTACCACTTATCTTTTTCTTTAAGGCAAAAAAAAGTAAAGTAGAACATATAGGTTTTCACACTATGGTAGTAAATACCAATCACGATGCCTTATTTTCATGCAAGGGAACTATGCCATTTACGCTGTTACTTGGAATAGCCTCTTCTCTAAACATTGTTTTTGCGCTACAATAATGATGTAAATTTATAAACATCATACACTTTAAAAATTGATTTTTTTTTAGGTATCTGGTTTGCCCTTAAAAACAAAGTATTCTAACCCAGGACTAAGAGAAAGAAAGAACAAAATAAAATTGAAAAACTCAGCACCATATAAATGATCACTTTGGACTACAAGACTACTTGGCCCCTATGTATTCAATCTATTTATTTCTTTTGGTAAACGGAGCTTATTATTGGACTATATAAACATGATCTTTATTCCATGTTGTAATATCCTGTATATCTTCCCAAATTGGCCAGAAGACTAAATTCAACTCTTCCACCACATCTGAGCTTATAACAATATGTTTCAGATGAGTGTTGCCAAATACTATGGGCCTACAATTTGTTTTTTAGCCCAGCAATTTTATAGCAATATTATAAAGCAATGACTTCAATTTTATATAATCATGCTTGGCACAGATAGCTCTTATCCAGACCTATTTAATTTCACCTTTTAGGAATTATGTAAATATTAGATGTGTCTTTTCTAAATTTCCCACTACAGTGTTACATTACTGACTTCATTTCTCAAAGACCACACAACATAGCGACCTTAGCATTTGTCTTTTTTGCACTTAGCTCATGTGGTGAGCACCTGAAATCCATTCTGAAAACTTACCACCCACTCTCTTTTCCGCTCTCCCTCTGACTTTTAAATCCCACTTGTTAATTTCTGTGGAGACTTGACAAGCAAGATGTGAAGGACTGTGTGGGGCTATGACCACAGGGGTACAATCTCAGGTCAGTGTAAGATACTAACAACACGGTTATTTATTATCGGTACTGGGTGTGATCCGAAATTAAGTGGAACAAAAGCAAAAAAAAAAAAGCCTTTTGCAAAGCTTTGTGTGGCTATTGTTAGGTTGGCTCTAACTCCCAGGGGCCTAAGCCCAACCGAGAGAGGCATGGCCCACTGCCAGCGCCATCCTCACAACTGCTGCCCACTTCCAGTGCCAGCCCACTGTTGCAGGCACTGTGTCGATCCATCTTCTCAAGCGTCTTCCTGCTTTTCTTTGATCTGCTTTACCAAGTAGGAGGTTCTTTTCCAGTGTCTGGTCCCTTCTGCTAACAGGGCTTTCTATTTCCATTTCGTAGTATAAAAAATAGGCAAATGCTCTCGGGAGTCAGGCACTCACAGCCAGAGGGCCAATGCTGATTCGAAGGGACCCTGTGGGTGTCTGAGCCTGTCACTGTTTAGGGGAGTAGAAACCCCAGTGTCTCTCCTGCAGAGCTGTGGGCGCTTTGGAACCACTGACCATACAGATCACAACCCAACACACAGCCACAAGCCCATCAAGGCTCTCCTGGAGTCATGGAGACCGGGGGGAAGTCTAGCTCTGCCACTTCTAAGGTATATGCCCTTGGGATGATTTGTTTATTTGTTGGTTTCCTTATCTGGAAAAATGATGATAATTGTGTCTTTAATTCAGACTTATTATGTGAAATACATAGGGGGGGGAATTACATAACTCATTTAACACTTGCTTGCCTCACAGAAATTGCTTCATAATTAACTACTTTTGTTGTTATTAGTACTACTATTGTTGATGTTGGTGTTGGTCAGTAAGTTTTATTTTATTTTTTTTAAACATTTTATTAGGGGCTCATACAACTGTTATTGCAATCCATACACACATCAATTGTGTAAAGCGCATTTGTACATCATTCTCAA
>NW_022111369.1:10335036-10358711 GCF_000313985.2 Echinops telfairi
AGCTTTTCTTTCTTGGTATATTTTAATTTGTTCTTTGTCAGTGGCTTGATGTTGTTGCTGTTTTGTTGTACATTGTTGATCGGTAAGTTTTAGAGGTTTTATGGTTACAATATCTGGGATCACAAGACTGGGCCCAAATACAAGTAAAGTGTAACAACTGATTTTTTATAATTTTAACTGTTCCTTTGAAAAGTGCATCAGTCCTTTATTTTATGTAAAAAATAATTAATATTTCCCAGAACTCAGTGGCACAAACTGGCAAATCTTTGGCTCAACTCCACACACACACACATTTATATATATATACCTATAGACACACACCCATATACACAAACAAATATTGAAAGCATAAAGTCAAAAGCAACCTAAATGCCACCTCAGAACAAGAAACGGGATCTAATTGGACATGTGTGCTCCTAGGGATAGGACATCCTATTCTATGGAGCCCTGGGTGACTTATTCCATGTGCTCCAGACTATTGGGACTTTAAGCTCTGTTCTGCTGAGGCATACACCATCCTGCATAGCCCATCTCAGAAGGACTCTATATAAAAACTCCACTAACTGAACCAGATTTATTTCAAAGTCACAGTAGCCCTTGCACATCAGGCTGAAACTCCATGAACTTTAAGTATTTCTGTTCTAGCAGTTGACTCTTATTGTGTCCATTTATAATATTATAAGCACATATGTATTTACCAAGGTACTTGCTTTAAATTTTTTTAAATATGCAATTACCTCTCTTTCTGACATTGGATCCCCTTTGTCCTTTATTATATTTGGTAGCCTGTGTATGCCCTGCAATAGGGCCCTTAAATTTTTCCCAATTTTCTCACTGATGATCCTGATAGCTCTGGGGTTTGCCTTAGGGTCTCTAATCCATTTGTTTTGGTACATGGGGTGAGTGATGTGTCCTGTTTCATCCTTCTGCAAATGGAGATCCAATTTTTCCAGCATCATTTTTTAGAGATGGTGTCTTGATTGGTAATATTCATTAACATTAAAAATGGCAATGATGTCTCTAAGGTGAACCAGAGACATAAAAACCGTAGATATAGGAACGGATTTTAGGCTTGCATTTAGCTCTAGCCCCAATCTAGAATAGCATGCCCCTGCTTGACGCTTGCCCTCGTGAAGAGATCCCTGAAGACATGAGTGCTGTAGCAAAGTGTGGTGAAGAAGCGAGATGGTGCCTCGCTATCAAAAGGAATAACATCTGGTGCCTTAAAGGCCTGCTTTCAACCAAGCAGTCATCTAAATGAGGCATGAACTAAGTCCACATGGAAGAAGCACACCACCTTGTGGGATCCTAAGATTGGAAATAATAAAAACCAATTCTAATGGAAAGAGTACTATGAAAGCTTAACCTGTGAACAGCCAGTTGCAGAAGACTGGGGATAACAGTAGAAGCCCATATTCCGTTGCAGGGTCCACGCATGGATTAAGTCTCCTTTGACCACAGCCTCATTATCAGAGAGAACGCATTGTAAAGTTGATTGTGGCAGATGTAGTTAGGTTAAAATGTAATCTCTTATTCGAGCACCCTTTTGACCCATCTTGAAGTTGTTTCGGTTTTTATTACAAATGAAGGGGAAAGACACGTGGATTAAACAAACCTCTGGTGAATCCCCTCTGACCATATACCAGGAATATGGATAGCATTATTATCATGCCGAATGTATTGGAAATTGGGTTATTGTGAATGCAATTCTGTTAAAATTTAACACCTTATCACTTTGATCTCCCTTTGAGCCCTTAAAATTTTTTTTCTAATTTTTAATATTTTCTGCTTTCTTTTTTATTGAGATTTTTCTGTTTTACTTTGTTATTGTTACTAGAGTTTTTTGTTGTTAGTTGCTATTTTATTTTTTTAATGTAAATCCCAGGATAGATTAATCTATATAGACAGTTCCTTGGGAGTGTGGCAGAGGAGACTGGGGGAAATGAGCGCTGATAACCATGAGTACAAGCATGACAAAAATGTTCTAAACGGATTGTTGTAGTGATTGCACAAGTCCTCGTGATGTGATTGAATATAGGAATTGTATGCCAATAAACTGCTTTTAAAAAGTTAGCTGAGAATCACCTCCACACACCTGGCACGTGTCATTGTCATCGTGGATCTCCTTTCAAAGCTTCTAGGGATCTGTGTTTGCCAGGATATCTAAATTATTGCAGAGCCCTGCACTTTCTCCTATTTATTTTAAGGAGTTCGTATATTCCTGATTTGAAAACCTGACAAATATAAGCAGAAAAATAGAGAATGATAAAACAAACTCATCATTACTGAATTGCAAAAATTCAATAGATCTAAGAAATAAGATGACATGGCAAAAGAAGATGATATCCTCATACCCGGTTTCCAACAATAAACTTTGTATTCATGCTATTTATACGGACAACAAACTCCCATCATGAATGGTTCTCATTACAGTAGTGAGTTTTAAAGAAAGAGAGCAGATAGTGAGAAGATGTGATACCTTGAAAAATAATGCCCCTTCTTTTCTCAATCCTGAAAGGGAGCCACTACCCCGGGAGGCCCAAGAAATAAAGGTGTCGAAGTAAGCCTCTATGCTTAAAATCACAAGAAGAAAAAAATATTCAGGAGAGAAAAGAAAAGGGGATAAAAGGAGAAAAGAAACCCAAACCAACCAAATAAAAACAAAATCTCAAAAGTTCTTATATGGAGCTGAGGCTAGAAAAGTCGTTTACATACAAAACCAACACCATTTGGACTGGTAAGTTTCCCATAGCTTTCTTGTAGTGACAGCGCATATTGTTGTTGTTTCTTCGCTGCTCTAAGAATCTTCAGAATGCAATAACTTAGGACCATCTGTGGCCGAAATTACAACTATTTATTAGTGTTCTGAAACAATTTTTGTTTGTTTGTTTTTTTAAGGTAGGATCTGATGCCTTATTCCAGGATAAGCTCAGACTGAGTTAATCAAGTCTCCACTGTCTCAACCAGCTTGTCAGTTCCCCACTCCCCTGCCCCGCCCCCAACTTGGTGAAGTGCTGGCAAGGTTTAAAAATTACTTTGTCATTTTAAATGCCTGTTTTGGTTACTACTCTCAGTCTCCTGTATTATGAATAGAAAATATGAACAAGGCGAACACAATTCAAACCAATGCAAATTGAAGTTTGTTAAAAATTATAAGAATATCTTCAAATCATATGGTTAGAAGCTAAAAACTTACCTACGTTAAAACTTAATTTTACTAAAGAGACAATGTAATGGAATATACCCACCGCCATCAGGTTGATTCTGATGTATAACAAACCTATATAGAGTTTCTAAGGCTGTAAATCTTTACAGGGACAGATAACCTCAACTACTTCCTGGGTAACAAGTGGTGGGTTTGAACTACCAACCTCGTGGCAGTTAGCAGTCCATTGTTTGCCCAAAAGCACCAGTAGAGATCCTAAACTGACTATTTAAAAATGTTAAAATAAATCACTGCCATGGAGTTGATTCTGATTTATAGTGACCCCATAAGACAGAATAGAACGGCCCTTGTGTTTTTCCAAGACTAGCAATCTTTGCAGGCATAGAAAGCCTGCTCTTTCTTGCAAAGAGAGGCTGGTGGTTTCTTTGGGTTAGCAGCCCAACATTCCTTATTGAGTAAAACCAAAACATTAAACGCACTGCCATCGCCTCCATTCTGATGCATAGCAACCCTATGGGGCACAGTAGAACTGCCCCTGCTTGTTTCAGAGACAAATAACTGCAAGAGTAGAAAGCCTCACCTTTCTCCAGCAGAGCGGCTGGTGGTTTCTAACTGCTGATCTTCCAGTTAGCAGCTCAACCCATAGCCACTACCCTACCAGCCCTCCTTTATTGAGTATAGAGTCGTATCAAAGTACATGTAAATGTATGTGCATATATAACTACATATGTCCATGTAATTGTTTCTTATGTCAGATGGGCATCTTAACCTATAATATCTCATGTCCTGAATATGTTGTTGTTGTTGTTGTTGTTGTTGTTGTTGTTTTAGGGGCTGTCAAGATGGATCTGATTCAACGTGACCCTAGGTACAACACAGGAAACACCACCTGAACCTCCATCCCTCTCAAAGTTGTCCTTATGTCTGAGCCCATTGTTTCAGCCACCGTGTCGGTCCATCTTGTGAGGGCCTCCCTCTTTTTTGCTGCCCCCTTGCTTTACCAAGCATAGGATCCTTCTCTAGGGACTGGCCTCTTCTGATAACAGGACCAAAGTACATGAGACAAAGTCTCTCTATCTTTGTTTTCTAAGCATACGGAAGGTGAAAAACGTAATGTTCTCGCAATGATTTTTGCAAGTTTCCAAGGACTGGAGTCCGTCAATCTGCTTCTTGTCTGGACTTTTTTCAGTTCAAATGTCAACTCACAATCGCCCACTTGTGTGGTCCCTGTTCTGTGTCAACTCTGGGATGGACTAAGCCCTTTCCCTTAATTTCTATCAAAATAAAATAAACTAGTCAAACAACCAAAAGCCAATAAACACAAAAGCCACTTTCACACAAAGTAACTAAGTACATGGGAGTCTGTGGCTCCAAGCCAAGAACTAAGAACTAAGTGAAAAATAGCTATTCCTGGTCTAAAATAGTTGCCGGTTATTTCCGAAAGTGGGAGGTCTAACTTCCTGCCACCTCCCTCCTTTCTCTTATACCCTGATCGTTTCTGCTTTCTCCGTGGAGGCTCTTTACATCGCCAGAAGTTTGACCGACACGTTTTAGGAGTTTGGCTCACGTTCTCAGGATTACATTTCCCACCTCAAATTGCTAATCGAACTATTTATCTCAAACAAACCTTCCTTCTTAAGAGGTAATCTGGAGCCAGCTGACAGATAATGCATCTTTATACCTTTTGCACTATAGTTAGCCAAGACAGCAATGAATGAATGAATGAATGAGGGGAGGGAGTTTTTTCAGGTATTTCCACCCTGTTAAAAAAAATTAACTGAATACTATATCAAGAAAACTACTGAAGAAGAAAGATACCACACGGGACCAATGGTTACCATGGGTGAAGGAGAAAGAGCTATTGTTTAAGGGACATTGAGTTTATGTTAGCAGTGGTGGAATAATTTGGAAAAGGATATCAATAATGGCTGTACAACATGAATAGTATAATCAGTGGAACTGAATTATACATGTAGTGTTGTAGAATTGGAGAATGTTTTGCTGTGTATATTTTTGCCACAATTAGAAAAAAAATTACATGAATAACAATGAGTCCAAGGAAGAAGATGTTCTAGAATTGAATGAGGTGATAATTGTACAACTCTCTTTAATATGATTGAATTATTGAAACATATGACATGTAGATTAAGTGCTCATTAAACTGTTTAAAAAATAATTCACAATCATTCAATATTATTTAATAAATTACTCTTATATATGACTTGTAAGTTGATTCAGGTCTAAAACCTTCATTAAACCCTGTTGGAAATAATGGTGCCATTTGCAGTCTTATTGGACGTACAATAATGCACACGAACTCTGAATCTTAGTTTCCTAACCGTCAGCCGTTGGCTTAGCGGTGGTTGAAACTATCGTCACAGAGGGGAGGACTTGAGGAAGTAAGGACCTCGTGCACGTGTTGTGCAGTGTACACCACACGCTGTCAGGGAACTTCGGAAAGGAAGGCTTGGCTCTGCCTTTCATCAAAAAGGTGCTCCCTTATTGATTCACGCTCCTCCACGAAGAGCAGGCCTTTAGAGTGGAAGAAAAGTAATGAATGTAGCTTCAGTCCTTTCTCAGGAGCAGGCTGGTACTGCCACCTGCGGGAGATGCCTTCTCCTCCCTGCAGGGCAGCCCAATGGGCTTGTTGGATGACCGAATCCGGTTGCTGTTTTCCTTGTCGCTTCCACACAGGAAGAAGAGTTTTAAACTCCCTGTCCGTGAAATCATAAATCATTCCAGATGACGATTAATTCCCTTCACGCTGGAATACACACTTCACAGACTTCTGCGCGCTGCAGGATAAGATGAACCAGAAGGTAGCCCTACTAAGAATTCCTCATCTCATACACTGGAAAAGTATTTCGGAAACTGCATTCTATACTAGGAAGTAGGGAAAAATCAAATTTAGCTTTCAATGCTATGGCAGAATGAAACCCTAATTCTAAAAGCAAAAATTATTTGGCTTTAATTTGGAGTTCACTGTTGACGTTTTCATAAATAGGCTATCATTAATTGATATGGTAAATGAATGTGTTTATTATATAAGCATGTTAGTGATATCATCAATTAGGATAAAACAGTACCCTTCAATTGTACAGGTATCACTAAAACATCATTTTTTTTTAAATCTTTGAGCTAAAAAAATAATGGTATGAAATTACTTTCTAATCATTGGACATAGTTATTTCATTACATTTTCAAGAACAGATATAAAAAATGTGACCAGGGAAAAAGAATGTCTAGTCTCTAGTTCGGTCAGACCTACCTTTTTTATGCTATCAACAAATTGTTACTGATTAACAAGGCCATATAGTAAAGTTTTTCACTTCAGAAAAGAGAAGTTTCCGGAAGTACCTATGGAAATTGCAAGTTTATCAGGGGACATGGAAGAGTGGGTGCTGATTAGAGGAAGACAGTCATTGGTAAAGAGAATGCCTGGTCACAGATTAACTAAATAAAACACAGACAGTGTCAGTCGCAGAGTGGTACAATAGCTCTCTCAGAAGGTAAAGGTCACCTCAAAGAACAACTACACCAGCTAGAACGACGTCTTCGTAGAGAAAGCGTTTTCTAAAGACAGGAAAAGGTATGTGACTTACACTGAAGGGATTGGGATTGAATGCTCAGTTTTCAAAGATATTATGCATCTGATTCAAGAGTAAAACGAAATCAATAAACCAGCACTGGGGTGCAGCCAACAGCTGACTGAGCTGAATGCTCTGAATGCTTGAAGGATGTAAACCAGACTATATTTGCATGGGGTGATCGTGGTAGCAACTGGAGAGATTGGGATGAAATGAATTATCGGATTAGAGTGGTCTAAGGTACGTAAAACTACCTAATAGGGGAATTATAGCATATAGGCAAAACTAATAACTATACAAACCTAAAATGTCTTATTACTGGATATGCACCTTGAGCATGTTTGGTAATTGGCTGGTGGAAAAGCCCTATCAATTTAATCAAAGAATTGACAGCCTTATAATGCTACAAGGGGTTTTTGCTCTGTTCAAAAGGTTAGCTATCCAAGTAGCAGAAAGAGAATAGAACCCCCCAGGATTTTATTACCTTCTAACAATGTTTAAAATGTACTGGGTTTTACTTTCTTTATTAAAGAGTCAACACTTTATAATGATGGACTAAGGAGATGATTTATTAATTATTTCATAATAGAAATTACAAGTTGTTCTCATTTTCATCAGAATGTTGCCTGGTTGTAAAAAGAAAAGGAAAAAGAACCTTGAGTAAAACAGAAACAGAAGGCTTCTTTAACATAACTTATGTTTCATAGAAGGGAAACATTCAAGAAGCTGGGAAAGATGATGTTTTGCAGATGCCACTTGTGTATTAATAGGGTGGAGTGGGCACAGTGGTTGGTAATTTTTTTAAGGCAGCAGGACTGTTTCTTCCACTCTTCTGTTCATACTCCTCTTTTAAAAGTGAAGAATTTTCAAATACTGCTGCTAGCTATATTCCTGAGCTCGGGAGTCTCAGCACCCATTTATAAACGAGCTAATTGACCACATGGATAAGTTCGCATTTTCCTCCTTTAAAGGGTTTACATGGAACATTACAGGTTCCCACAGGAAACAATTCCATTTTTATTTTTCTCATTTTCCTGCAATCATTGATTCTTCTCCCCTTCTGAATCTGTATGTGACTTTTCTCTTCCTGCTCAATATCAACTGCTAATATTATTTCTATCTCATTGTTACTGGGGTGTCTCTACCCCCTCCGTATTTTTAGTCACCCTGAATGATGGGAAAGCAAAGCAAAGGTGGGGAGGCAAGAAACTTCACATGGATGAATGTAGAAGTCTGACTGCTTATGCTATGCCTTTGTTATCCACAGCCATGACAGATCCCAACAAAATGATCATCAACTTGGCCCTTTTTGGTATGACTCAGAGTGGGAAAAGTTCTGCTGGGAACATTCTTCTGGGAAGCCAAGACTTCCACAGTAGCTTTGCTCCATGTTCTGTGACCCAAGAGTGTAGCCTGGGCCGAAGTTGTCACCTTCCCAGCTTCATGCGCAGAGAGGGTCAAGAGATAACCCTGCAGGTGCAGGTCTTAGACACTCCAGGCTATCCACACAGCAGTCTGAGCAAGAAATGTGTGATCCAGAAGGTCAAAGAGGCCCTGGCGCATCACTTCGGGCAAGATGGTCTCCACCTTGCACTACTGTTACAGAGGGCAGACATGCCTCTGTGTGGAGAGGAAGTATTGCCTTCCGTCCAGATGATCCAGGTAATTCAAAGAGATAAAACCACTAATGCCAGTATTCATATTTGGTGGACATTATCTTGATCACTGCTGTTGAGTGGGTCCTGACTCATCCTCCTGTGCCATCCTCCTGGGAGCTGGTGTGTTTGCTCCGATCAATAGTCCTTAATGTGTCAATGCAACCCATTGAAGAGTTCCCACGTTTTTGCTGATTTTTCTGGAGTGCCAAACATGATGTCCTTGCCTAGCAATTGGTATTTTCTGATGATGTGCCTGAAGTAAGCAAGTGAAAGTCTCATTAAAATAATAGTTTAAAGCACACCATGTTGAGCACACAGAAATAATGTAAATTTTCATGACTGTCCCAAGAATAGGTGCTACAATTTCCTTTAGAGGATTTAGTCAGCTGCTTTGAAACTGAATAACATTAAGAGAGAGAGAGAGAGAAGCACAACTTTTCAGAGGTTCCATAAGTCTCAAGCGCTCAAGAACTGAAAACTGAATATGTTTGTAAATTGTGGGCCCCAGAGAATCTGTATCAGAATTACCTGGGACACTTATTTAAAAATTAACTCAATTGGGATCTATTAAAGGAGCAGCCCTAGCATCTTTGATATCTGCATTTTAATAAATCTTTCAGATGATTGTTAAAGACAGTAAAATTTTAGAAGTATGAACTCGAAATAGAGAGTTGCACTCCCTATCAAGTTTCAAGATAGGAAATCTCTTAGGGTTCACCAAACTGGTGTTCATTCACTGACTCTGTCAGTGAGAAATGCGTTTGAACATTTACCCAGAGCTTACTGATTGGTGGATAAGACATGGGCCCTGCCTTCGTCCATCAATCTTTCAACCTGGGCGCTCATCCTCCAGCACTATAGCGGACACTATCCCGTTGGGATTCATAGGTTTCACTGGCTAATTTTTGAAAGTAGTAGTGGTAGTCTCATCTAAGTCTACACTGAAACCCATCCACCATGGGCGACCCTGCTGGTATGTGAAACACCACTAGCATAGCTTCCAGCCTAACAGCAACATACAAGTCATCAAAGTAGGACAAACTCAGATGACTGGGAGATATAGATGTGGGGTGGAGGATTTCAAAAAGTTCATGGAAAGCCAAAATGGACAAATAATGGGATTTTTCCACAAAGATTTTGAAGGCCATCTATATGTGATCCAGCTGCTTCTCTGACATCTATTTGGAGCTCTCCACATAAATTTCATGGGCAGCACATTTTCATTCACTCAGTCTTTGTGTACATCCTACTTACTTTTGGTCTAATTTCAGACTGTAGAACCTGGTACACCCCAAAAGATAGCATAGCTAGTTTTAAAGAAGTATTGTCCCCCTTTAATATGCAGTGGCATAAAATTATTCTAAACGAAAGATGCACATTTTGTTTTTCATTTTGGGCATGTTTCTAAAAACAAAACCAAATGACATGTGTGTAATCACAAGAAACCAGTGGAAAAAATTAGGATGACAAGAGTATAAAAAATAACCCTCATCATCCAACTCCTGAAAAAGCAAAGACATTCTGTACAAAAGTAAAGGAGAACATGATTGCAATTAAGAAACAATGTGCAATCTAAAAAGGCTACAAACCTCTCCCAAATTACTAAATGGTGCACTCAAAAACCAAAGGGGAGAAACCTACATCTATTCCATAAAAGTAGTTTTTAAACATTGGTTTTGAGTTATCAAGTACGTAATTGGCTTCGCATGTTGTTGGTGTGTGGCAATGGGTCAATTTTGACTCCTAGCAAACCCCCCACCCCACCAAGCCAGAGGAGAAATGTCCCATAGCAGAGTGCTCCATCTCTTTCCTGCTGAGCACTGGAGGGTGCGAATTGCTGACATCACTTTGCAGCTGAGTTCTTTAACCTTTGTCAACCAGACGTCCTTAGCTGTGTTACAAATGGATGTAATTCAGTCAATGAAAATGCAGTTGTTTTAAATAAGTAATTTCAAAATATATTATTCTAGTTTTAGGATAGAGAACAATATTGAGAAAAATACACACACACACCCTTTTGTGTGTAAGTGAATCTGATTCATACATTTCTCTGGTCTTTTCAAACAGTATCTGGCATACAGCCTTTCCTCTTAGCAGCTGCCTTTCTTAATTCAGTGTCCAATTCAGGAGTTGATGGCAAACGAGGAGATGGACTAAAGCAAACTCAGATCCAGAATAATTTTCCAGAATAAAAAAAACTTCTTTCTCCCAGGAGAACTCAGTAGTCAGGTGTTAGTAACCCTACGAGTTTCCTACAGCCCCTGAGAGGCACTGCAGACCTATTCTGGGCTTCCATCCTTGTCTTTGGTTGAAGGTTGTCTAAGTACGGGCTGGCTGTTTATGATGCTCTTCCTGAAGGTGCCTCCGGTACTGGTGGCAGCCATCTGGATGTGCTCAGAGAGCGGGAGCAGCTGCCGAACGTCTGAATATTCAACAGCAACAGCAGCTGTTAGGAAGGATCAAGGAGTCATTAAGGTCTTCTAGTTCCAGACTCACTATGGATTTCTTTTTCTTCCTGACTGAAGTTAAATGGCAAATGAAGTGTCTGCCTAGCCCCCTTTCCTATCTTCTTCTTCCACTTTTTTTGGGGGATGGGGGATGTCTCCATGCCTACTTTGGAAGGAGTCTACAAGACTAATATCAGAGAAATAACTTCTTCTTTCGTGAAACTCCCTACTTTCTCTTTCAGTATTTCTCCCAATTCGTGCTTTAATATTTTGCACAAGGGTTGGAGGCTGCTAGCAGTCACAAGTGAAATATTTGCCCCACCTCCGATATACCTTTTTCCTTGATTTATGTTAGGTCATCATCTTTCCTTTATTTATGTTAGGTAATCATTAATGCGCAGTAAAACGATGCAGGCAGCAGTGAGTCCTCTCCCCTAAACTGGGAAACACAAGGAATGATTCCACTGAATTTTCATTTGAATCTATATATCTTCTTAAATCACAAATAATGATCAGAGCCAACATTACTAAAGTCCCTTCGAAGGAAGCGCTCATAGGCAGTGACTCTATTATAGGACTGAACTCAGGAATCGACTGATGTCCGCATTATTTCTTCCCTCATGAGATCAGCTATTATTATAATGTATAAGCAGGCTTCACACATGTATTATTTTTGTTTCATAAACTACAACTCAGCTGTTAATGTTGTGGGTGAGTTTGTATTCAAAAGACTCAGAGGGGCCAAGGCAGGCCCTGAGAAAGCACACAAAGCACACAGACTTAGTTGTCTGATGGCACCTCGTTGTAAGTGAACCTTGCTACTTTCCGAGGCTATGACTATAAATGGATAGTACAACTCACTCGTAATAGGGGGACACTTTTACCTATGTGCTATGGGAGCCCTGGTGACGTCATGAATTGGGCTGCTAACTAGGTCAGCAATTTGAGACCACCAGCTGCTCCGCAGGAGAGAGACAGACTCTCTACTCCTGTAAGGAGTTACAGTCTAGGAATCCCACAGGGCCATGCTACCCTGTCCTCTGGGGTTGCTGTAAGCAAGAACCAATGGCATTGAATTTGGGGGGTTGGGTTTTTTTCTCTCTCTTTTTTTTTTTTCTTGTGAAAGAGTTCTGTCATGTGTATTAAATATAAAGTTCCTGGAATTCTTCATGACTTAGAGTAAGTTCATGAAAAAACAATGTATTATTACTATGAGGGGGTATGCACCCAAAAATTGATTTTTTTCAAAGCTATGTATTTAATTTTTTTTAACAAAACAACCTTATCACCTTCAAAGTACTCTCCATTACACTTAATGCATTTATAAAATATGCTATTCCATTCTTGGAAACATTTTTCAAGCTAATTTGTTTGGATGGCTGACAGTACCTCCCTCATTTTTTTTTCTTCATTTCTTCTACATCATCAAATCACTGTCCTTTCATGTCCTTCTTCATTCAAGGAAACAAAAAGAAGTTGAATGGAGTGACGTCAGGTGAGTTAGGTGTGTGGGGCAAGAGAGGCACATTGGTTTTTTTGCAAAAAAAATGGTGCACTGAAATGTCTGCATGAGCAGGTGCATTGTTGTGGTGGCAAAACCAGTTCCCTGTCTGCCACAAATCGGGATTTTTTTGTTGGACACTGTTATGAAATCTTTTCAGAACTTCTAAATAGAAAGCTTGATGAACAGTCTGACCTGGTGCAAGCAACTCCAAATGCACTACGAGTCAACATTTTCATCTGTTTAGGAAGTTAATGGATATGCAGAACTGAGGTTTGTCATCAATTGACATTTCACCTTTTTTGAAAGGAGAAACCCACTCATACAATTGAGTTTTTCCCATAGTGCTGTCCCTAGAAGCTGTGTTCACCATCACAATAATTTCTGTGTCATTTTTCACAAGCAGGAAACAAAATTTCACAGCTGTACTCTGTTCTCCTAAATTGGCTATCACCAAAAAAATGACATTCAAGCGAAACTGCTTTTATGAAAAAAAAATTTCATTTTGACCATTGAGAACCTTCCCAGGTGACGCCACTGGGTGCCCTAATTGCTGGATGCCCACCTACAAGGAAAAATGTGTATTACAAAAGCTCCGCCCCACAGAGCCTTTTCTGTTTTGTTTTATTTTGTTTTGTTTGTTGGGAAATACCCCCTTATATTACAATTGTTGTTTTATTGCTATTGTTCCCACCCAGATTATGATTAGTTTTTATTCATGCTGAACTTCTAGATATGTGCAATGCATTATACAAATCAAGGGCATGACTTCTTCAGTAAATTATATCTGTGGTCAACTTTTATTTACCTACTCATTTGCTTGGTGATTTTGATTAACTTATCAATTTCTTTAATCCGCAGTCCCTTCATTGGTAATCTGGGAATGATGATCTTGTCTATGTCATTGGGGGTCACTTTTGGAATTATCACCACATTAGCATAACAGTACATTGTTTAGTCAAGATATTGGTGTCTGGTAGGTGCAGCAAATTCATTAATATTTCATTAATTAATATTCAATAATATTCATGGTTATTTTATGGTTAGTCATTTTATGTTTAAAATATTATCTGCATAAATCTCCTTCTCTGGACTTCTATTTACCGGTATCAGAGGAAAGGATGAGTGAAATCAAAGTTACTGGCTATGTTGTAGAACTATAAAGTAACTCGCTCAAAATTTTTTCTAATGTAGTAAGGTTAAACTGAGAAGTCCCCAATTCCATGGATGAGCCCGGCAGCTCAGTGAGTCTGCTATGAACCTCTGTTTGCCTGCAATCAACTATGTGGTTTTAGTGAAGTTGTTTAACATCACAAGGCCTCAATAGCCTCATCTGCAAAAGGAGGCAATGTGAAGAGATGATCCCTAAATTCTTCAACAGCTCTGAGCCCAGACAGCCTTCGACAGTCAAATCTAACAAGGTCCTATCAGCCAGCTCTGGTTTTCTGAGAAGGAAAATGTGGTGTTTTAAGTGGAATGAGAGTACGGGAATAGTATAAAACATAAAGAATGGGCCTGATTGTCCTCCTGTTCCATGATTTTTCCCCCTCAGTTGATGTAATAGTTGGCTTTTTTTAAAGTCCCCCCTTAAAAATCCAGATGCTGTGATTTCATCAACCACAAACCAATGGGGCGGGGCTGGTGGGGTCCTGGGAAAATGAACATAAATCCTGGAAAGCAAAGCTTCTACTCTAACGAGTTTTCCCAAAAGGACTAAATGGACTCACCCCATTAGCACTCCGGAACCAAACATGTCATGATTGATGGTAAAATATCCATCTCGCTTAGGACCTCATTTAAATTATTAACACCAGATAACATACGTTAACTTATCTTGCTCTTGGATTTCTTTTGCAAGGTATCAATCAGCTGTGATTATTCTTTCTCTGGGTCCGTTGAGAACATGCTTGGCCACTAACAGGATAACTAACTATCCACCAAGCGACACTGCTTTAAAATATTCCACTATTTTCCAGCCAAAAATCAATCTAAAGATTATAAGCTAAATCAACCACTCTTCTATAGTTGGCAGGAACTCAAAAGTGCAATTTCTCTCACCATTTAGGATATGAGCATCCTTTCATAAATAATTATCAACATGGAAAAACTTCCCAGTGGCTGAACACATGCACTCGTAAGTGGTCTAGAGCTTACAAGTCTATTACACTCGGGTGCTTTCGCCTTGTGTCCTTGAATGTGATTATAGCTAAAAGGAGAGGAAATGTCTGGGGCAGACAAAGTGGGACCATGTTAATGTTCAATGCAGAAAACCAGAAATCAAAGGAATCCTGAGAAAGTTAGCATACTTAATGCAAGAAGTACGACCCTAGAAAGTGAAGAATTACGTGATTATAAAAGAGTTCTGATTTTGTTACTCAGGAAAGGATTATTTGTGCCAAACAATTCCTTTAGCATGTATTTTTATTAGAGTGATATTTCTAAAATTATTTCATAACCATTATGGACCAGGCATTAATCAACTCCCAAAGCAGCGACTGCAGGGGCTAAGAGTAACAGTTCTTTCTTCACTTGTGTGTGAGCACTTGAGTAAGGGTTTGGTAGTTAAAGCGCTCGACTGCTATGTAAAAGTTTGGTGGTTTGAACCCACCAGCTGCTCCACAGGAGAAAGCTGAGGCAGACTTCTTTCACAAATATTGACGTCCTGGAAATGCTATGGGGCAGTTTCACCTTATAGGATAGTTATGCGGTGGAATTTATCTGACAGCTGTGGGTTTCATTTGGGTTTATGTACACATTTTGTTATTACTACACTAATTATGACACTAGTATGGGTCCACCTGGAGATTTCAAGACTGGATCTAAATTTGAGAAACCTCCAGAGATTATAGTGATTAAGGATCAAATGAAATAGCTGTACTTCTAGAGATATAAAATCTCAATAGCACTCAGTTATACTTGCTCTCCCTTTACTTATTATTTTATGCTTCTAAAAATCAGACCAAGTAACTACGTTATCAAATTGATTCTTGATTCATAGCAACTTTATGTGTGTCAGAGTATCGTTGTGCCCCATAGATATGCAATCATTGATTTTACAGAAATCTGAGATCACCAGGTTCTGATTGGTTCTTTTGAGGCACCTTTAGGTGAACTACAATCTCCAGTATTTTGGTTAGCTGCTGCATTATTTACCAGGGACTCCTTCTATGCCTTTAATGCTCTTTAATTGCCTTGTTAGTCCTATGCACTTTTCAAAAAAGTCCCAAGATGCCTCAAATGCTAGTAAGTTTTCCTGACTCCTTCTTTGTACCCTCATGTACCCTCCACGGAACACTGTGCTATTCCAGTACCATTTATATTCTCTACAAAAGCCAGTGGTAGCAGATTGAAACTATTTTTCTTCTGTCTGTCCCTCTTTTTCAACTCTAACTTTAATAAGTATGTAATACCCACTACATGTAAACAGAGAATCCATCGTCTCATTCCCACTGTGTCCCTGTTGTCAGTGTTCGGTGCCATTGAGGTGGTTCTGCCTCAGAGAGACCTGCTATCCAACAGTGTAAATCTGCCCAGTCCTGCCCCATCCTTACACCGGGTGCACTGTTGGAGCCCCTAATGGTAGCCACTGGGACCATCCACCTCATTGAGGGTCTTCCACTTCTTTGCTGACCTTCCCAAGTACATGGAACACACTAGACTCGCAATAAGTATTAGCTGATGGAATAAACAACCTCAAGAGCTTTTAAAAGTTCATATTCCTGGACCATATCTCTAATTCTGATGCATTTAGTTTAGCAACTAGATATGGTGTATGTAGTACATTACTATTTTTAACTACTGTTTATTTTTTAAACTTCTGATTTTTCCTCAGTGGAAGATTCTTCATAATATACTGACAATGTAACCAGCTCTGAAGGATCCTGTAATTGTCACCATTTGCTGTGGTCACCATTGGCAAAAACCGCATGTGGACATTACCTTCCATTTGTGAGTGGGCTTCAATATGTTTGTGGAAACATTCTATCATCTTTAATTCCATGTTTCCTTTAACTACTTGAAGCCCCCTCATACTAAGATTTGAACAGGAGCTACAATCTTTTAAAGTTGTGTTCGAATTTTGTAAATCAATTTTTGTTTTAGAGTCATTTCAGACTATACCAATCCCTCTGAAACATTCTATTAAAGCATACAACTATTTACTCATGTACTGATCACAAAACTTCCAGTCAAATTTGCTTAAAGCAGGGAAATTTTGGACAACCAGGAATATAAAAATAATTTTATGCAGTAAAGAAACAATTTTTGAACAATTATTATGGACAAATAGGACCTATGCTTTGAGTGTGGCTCTCTGAATAGAAACTAGATGGTGCAGACTAAGCACACTGATATTAAACAACAAAACAAAGAAAACTTCTAGAGAAAGTATAGGGTTTTTTTCGTCCTATAGTTTAAATAAACTTCTTTAAAAACAAGTATTTGGGATGATGATGAGATATTAAGTTCTAAATTAATCTAACAGACATTTACTTTGAGTTTACAATGTGCTAGGGGCTTTGATTGATATGGAAAGACATAGACTCTACCTTCCAGGAGCGCACGGTCAAGTTGTACAGATAGCGGGACAAGCAAACGGCTCTGATAAAAAGCAGATTGTGTCAGGACCTATAGTTGGCAATAACAGTCTCGGCATGTTTCTCATTTTAAGTAATTTGTCTTACAGTTCTCACAAGTATTTTCCTATTAGAAGATTTACATATTCTGACTCTTCCTCCTTTCCTTTTCTTCGTTCTATTCCTTTCTTCTCTTTCCTTCTTTACCCTTCCACCTTTCCTTCCCTCCTTCCCACCCCTCCCTCCCCCTCTTTCATTCCTCTTTTATTATTTTCAGTTATTCATCATAATGAATATAATTCTATATTTGTTATATATTGAAACTCTTTAAAAATCATACAGGGTTGCTATAAATTGAAATAAACTCTATGACTGTACATTTGGTTTTGTTAGATACTTCTTATTTTGTTTATCCCTAGGCATTCTGTTTTGACATAAAGTGTTAAAAGGTAAAGATGTCACTTGGAGGAATAAATATGACTGGACAAACATGATATTTTCAATCATCTCATATATATGCAAAGACTGGGCAGTGAATAAGGAACTCAAAGCTGAACTAATAAGTTTGAATTACAGTGTTTGTGGATAACATTGAACATACCATTCAAAAAGGACAAATAAATTTATCCTGGAAGAATTATAGATCCTTAGAATATATGCTCTTTAGAAGTTGGAATGATATGACTTTAACTCACATATATTTTTAACAACTTAATTAATTAATTAATTAAGTATCTAATTAATATCTCACACAATTCAGTAGTTCAATCATATCAAGAATTGTACAATCATTACCACCATCAATTTCAGAACATTGTCTTTCCCCCACCCCCTAACTAAACTGCCTTTAAAATGAGTTGTGTCCTAGACACACCTTGAGTTCTAGTGCATACTCCCTCTCCCACTTTCCTTGTTTACTCCAAAAGTCCCCTCACTCTTTTCATCTCCCCCCGCCCCTAAATCCCAACAAAACCCTTGCATCAGTTATTATTTCTATGCATCCACTCCTTCTGTGCTAAATCACATATTTTGGACATGTGATCAGGTAAGACCAGACTCTGGAGAAGGTCGTCCTGTTTGGTAAAGTAGAGGGTCAACAAAGTCGAAGAATGCCTATCAGAAGGATTGACACAGTGGTTACATCTTTGGGACAAAACATAGTAAGAATTGTGATGATGGGACGAGACTGGGCAGTATTGAATTCTGTTGTGCATAGAGTCACTCTCAACAGCATTAGGCATTTTACATTTTTCTAGCTATTGTTAACTGATGAAAACTTTGGAAACATTTTGGCAGTGAGAGCATTTGGAAGGGAGAGAATGTTATCCGCTGTCACATTTCCATGATGTCATATAATTGTGGACGTATTTCAAAATGTCTAATGGTTATTTCTAGATGCCTTTTATATGGTGTGAAAAATTTGCCACATTTTACTATATCTGCTTTATATCAGCTTCTTTTCACTAGTCAAATAAATATTCATTATACAGCCAACTTCCTCATTTTCACAAAGAAATCATCTTATGAATTATATTTGATTTTAAGCATGTGAAGAGATCATAGCTGTATTTTTTAACTGTGCCAAATCACCAAATGTATTTTAATCTCTCTTTTTCCACTGCATATGGGCTAAAAATCTATGATTGACTTAGTAGATTGTAACTCTGGGATTCTGTAAATATGTCCCATATACGCTTTCAGTAATAATAGTAACTCAGTATTTCTGCCCCCAAATAAAGAAACAAACAAAAGATGCCCATATGTCTCTTACCCAAGATCCTTACCTTAAAGAAACTAAGTGGTTCTAATTAATTCAAACCCATTTTTTGTCAGCTTGTCATGCTGTGCAGATAATTTGGGTGCTGGAAAGATATGAAATGCAAAAAATGAAAACCAATGTCTTAGGAATTAATGAGCTAAAATGGACTAGTGTTGACCGTTTTTAGTCAAGAATAATAAGTTTTACTATGCAGTGAATCATGGCCATCAAATTCCAAAGGAATGGCATTTTGTTCATCATCAGAAAGAACATTTCAAGATTATCTTAAAATACGACGCTTTCTGTTGTAGGATATTATCTATACACCCAGAAGGAAGACCAGTTAATGCAACTATTATCCAAATTTATGCACTGAACACTGAAATGAATGATGAAGATATTAACAAATTCTACCAAACATTCCATTGATCAAACATTCAATCAAGATGCAGTGATAATTACTGGTGATTGGAATTCAAAAGTTGGAAGCAAAGAGGGAAGATCAATAGTTGGAAAATATGACCTTGATGATAGAAAAAAAGGGAGATTGCATGATAGAATTTTGCAAGATCACATCTTTTTCAGCATAAATGACAACTACAGCATGGACCTCTCCAGATGGAAAACACAAGAATCAATTTAACCGTATCTGTGGAGAGAGACACTGTTTTCCCATACATTGTCGTCAGTGAAAACAAGGCCAGGGGTCGACTGCAGAATTGACCATCAACTGCTAATATATACATACAAGAGCCAAAATATAACTTTAAGTGTATCTCACCTGAATTTAGATTACATTTAAAGAACAGATTTGCAATACACTAATGACTGAAGATTTGATTTTTGGTTTTAGATGTTTCTTGTTTTGTTTATCCCTAGACGTTCTATTGTGATGAGTTGTGAAATGGTACCAAAAACATCATACACGAAGAAAGAAAAGATCAAAGGGGATGTCAGAAGAGATTCTAAAACTTGATCTTGATTGCGGAGAGGTTAAAAGAAATAGAAAAAATGATGACGTCAAAGAACTAAACAAAAATCTTCCAAGGGCAACTCTGGAAGACAAAGTAAAGTTTTACAGTGAAACATGCTAAGACTTGGTGTTAGAAAACCCAGAGGGAAACCACAACTGGTATTTTTCAGGCTGAAGCAACTGAAGAAAAAAATTCAAGCCTCTAGATGCAATGTTGAAAGATTCTGTGGGCAAAATATTGAATACTACACAAAGTATCAAAAGACAATGGGAAAAATAATCAGGATCATTGTACAAAAAAGTGGTCTGTGTTCAAACATTTCAAGAGGTAACATATGATCAAGAGCCAGTTATAGTGAAAGTAGAAGTTCAAGCTGCACAGACGGCATTACTGGAAAATAAGGCCTCAGGAAATGACCAAGGACCAACCGAAATATTTCACAAACTGAGGCAATGCTGGAAGCACTCACTAGTCTATACCAAGAAATGTAAAAGACATTTACCTTGACAACCAGGTGCAAGGGGATTCATAATTGTGTCAATTTCTTTTTTTTTCTTTTTTTAAAAATCATTTTATTGGGGACTTGTACAATTCTTATCACAATCCATACATCCATCCATTGTGTCAAGCACATTTGTACATTTGTTGTCATCATAATTCTCAAAATATTTGCTTTCTATTTGAGCCTTTAATATCAGCTCCTCATAGGTGATCTAATAGCATTAGAAAAATATAAACCAATATCATTAATATCCCATGAAAGTTAAATTTTTCTACTGATTTTAAAATGCTTTCAGCAGTACATCAACAGAGAACTGCCAAAAGGGGGATTCAGAAGAGAACTTGCAACTAGAGCCATCATTGCTGGTGTCAGATGGTTCTTGGATGAAAGCAGAGAGTTCCAGAAAGATATATACTTGTATTTCATTGACTATGCAAAGGCATTTGACTTTGTTGATTATAATCACCTGTGGATAACATTGAAAAGAAAGAAAATTCCATAACACTTCATAGTGTTATGATGAGGAACCTGTACATAGACCAATAGATAATTGTTTGAACAAAACAATAGGATACTGCCAGGTTTAAAAACAGGAAATGAATGTATAAAGGTTGTTTTTTCCCCCACCATCTTTCTCAATCATTTACTGAGCAAAATAATCTGAGAAGTTGGATTTGGCATCAGGACTAAAGACTTGCTAACAACCTGCATATGTTGACTGAAGGTGAGGAGGAATGGAAACATTTACTGATGAAGTTTAAAGACTACCGACTTCCGTATATATTACAACTCAATGTAAAGAAAATTGAAATCCTCAAAACTCTATCAAGGTGAGGATATTAGATAAATGGAGAAAAGATTGAAGCTGTTAATATATATTTTTTACCTGATGCACAATCAATGCTCATGGAATCAGCAGTCAAGAAATCAATGGTGGATTGTGTTGGGAACATCTGCTGCACAAGATAGATCTCTTTAAAGTATTAAAGAATCAAGATGTCACTTTGAGGATTAAGTCACACCTGAGTCAAGCCATGGTATTTTCAGTTGTCTCATAAACAACTAAGCTGAGCACTGAATAAGTTTGACCAAAAAATATTGATACCATGGATTTCCAGTTGAATAAACAAATCTTTTTTTTTTTTTTTAAGAAAGTACTGCCAGAATGCTCCTTAGAAGCAAGGGTGGTGTGTTAGGCTGTGTTCTCTAGAGAAGCAAAACTAGCAATATAAAATTTATATATTTGCGTCATATTTATCAGTACATAAATATATATTTATATCAAAATAGCTCAGACTATTGCAGAAGCTGGTAAGTCTAGTCCAGGTCAAGTCTGTGGGTCAGATGTTATGCAGGAGGCTTCTCCTGGCTCTTGTAGCTGTGGGGGCTGAGAAACCGGAAAGCAGGAAGACTTCAGGGTGGTGAATGTGGATGCAGGTGAATCCAAGGTCAGAAGGTCAACCTTCTGGCTGTTGATGGCTCCCAGGATTGGTGGACAATATGGGGTGAGGGCGGGGAGGGGGGCCTTGGCACAAATGCAAAGATCACTGAGCCATTTGCAGAAGCCAGATCCAGCAAGAAAGGAAGAAACTCTCGGTAGTGTCTACTCATCTATCAAGCAGTCAACACCCTTGGGGAAACATCATCAAGGTTGTGACCTGAGTCAGGGGTAGCACTCCTCCCTAATTTTCCCACAAATGCTTGGCTGCTCACAGAAAATCCCATGATGGAGTTTATTACATTATGTTAAACATCACGAGGAAGGTCTCAACTGCCAAATTATTGTGAATCTTGGTGCAGCCAAGTTGATGAAAAACCTATCACAGGTGACAAGTCTGTCTCACATCCTCAGGAGAAAAGAGTCCCTGGAATAGGACATCAGACTTGGTAAAATGGAGGGTGGGGGGAAATGAAGAAGATCTTCAATGGCATGGATAGACACGGTGGCTTCAAACATAGGGTCAAAATAATATTGTTGAAGCCACTCTGTCAATAGGCTCAAGAAGAATTACACATGCAAACCTGGGCAGCATTTCGTTCTTCTGTACATAAGGTTGCTCTGAACAGAGTTCATTTGGTAGCACCTGATAACAACAGCAGTGAACTCAAGTGAATGGGCAGTCATAAATGCTTACAGAATATAAGAAATGTAATTTATCATGTGCAGTATTGATAGTATTAGGTATGTGCCTATTATAATTGCAAGAAAATATGAAAAACTAACATATTTCTTCCGATGCTCACCCAGTTCGTCTTCACTTCACTTTACTGATGTAAATCCCAAATTGGAACATATTGACTCCTTTGTTTATTTTTTGAGAATTGCATTTCAAGGCCAGAAGCTTTGTTTCAATCTCTTCTCTCTTCCAGGAACTTCTGGGACACGCCTGGAAGAACTACACTGCCATCCTTTTCACCCATGCAGAAAAGACGCAGGCAGCTGGGCTCAGCGAAGAAGAATATATCCAGGGCGCCCCTGAGACACTGTCAACATTACTAAATTCTATTCAGCAAAGATTTGTTTTCCTGTATGCGAATGGAGAGTCATTGAATGAACGGAGAATACCAATCTTAAAGAGAATCATGGAATTTATAAAGGAAAATTGCTACCAAGTCCTTACTTTTAAATAAAATTAAAGTGAAAGAAGAAAATAAGCATTGGATTTTGGAGTCAGGAGACCTGGTTTCAAAAATGCTTATGAATATGAGTATGTATCATCAGAACTCCCACTCTCTGCTGCTGGGGGTACCTTGGTAATACCACGTAGGGAAAACTGTTCAGCTCGTATCTACTAAATAATAGTGAGGGTGTAAGATCCCTAATACAAACCTGATGGCACAGCAGTTCCTCTGCCAAATGTACAGACAACAGACATGTGTACTTTGTATACTAGAAGACAAAAACACTCCTGGAAATTCCTAATAGCTACAAACCTGAAACTACCCAAATGCCCATCAGCAGTAGAATAGATAAGTAACTGTGGTATATTACCACATGGAATAGTACAGTGATGAAAATTAGCACACTACTGCTCCATGCAATAATATGAATGAATTACCTAAATGAAAGATAGAAAATGCCAGACATAAAGCACACTTGTTGTTTTTCCCCCTGAATGTTCAAATAGTCACACACAAAGTGCACATATACACATAAACATATTTCGAGCACTTTAACTTTTCCCCCATATAAAGTTTTCATACTACATCCTCTACAGTATGCTGTCCCGCCTCCCCCTCACTACCACCTCATATAACGCCCCCCAGTTACCAAACATAATTCAAATTCATTTTTTTAAAAGTTTGCATAGGGTTCCATGTTGCACACATGTCAGTTTATCTAGCTATTTGAGATCGTTTATTGTGCTAGCCTGGCCAATAAATACAAGTGGGATTAACTAAAGGACAGAGAGATAAATGGCTCGGCGAGCCTCGCCTTTCTTGTCTCTTGCTCTTTGATCATTGGACCAGTGTGTGGCTGCCTTGCTTGTTCTGTGCCTCAATGTA
>NW_022111369.1:10360331-10362722 GCF_000313985.2 Echinops telfairi
ATGAGGAGCTGATGCCAGGGGCTTGAGTGGAGAGTGGATGTTTTGAGAATGATGAGGGCAATGAATGTACAAATGTGCTGTACACAATTGATGTACGTATGGATTGTGATAAGAGTTGTATGAGCCCCCCAGTAAAATGATTAAAAGGAAATCTCTTCACAAGCATCTGAAGTTTTTTGTGTTTTTCTCCCCCCTTTAATGTAAGTGCTATTCTAAGAGAAAATGCTGTCCATTCATTTGAAAACTTTAGATAATGGTCCACCAAAATTATTATCCTGTTAAAATTATTAAGAGTGACATTTGGTTTGCATTTTTCATTCATCTTTTTCAAAGAGAAACTCCATGGTGGTGCTGACTTTGGATGACTCCTAAGCTGTTCTTTCCAAACTCCCCAGGTTTGAAAACCTGAGTGGGTTTTAAATGAACAACTACCAGTCAAATCTGTGATTGTAGGGCTGAAAAGCAAAGTGGATGTCTATATTAAAAGGACATTCTACTGGGATGTGTCATATCTGAGATAGTTACAGTTTATTGTGCCAACCTGGTCAATAAACACATGTGGCGTTAATTGAAGGGCAGAGAGATATGGTTCAGTGAGCCTCGCCTTTCTAGTTCTCGGGTCTCTTGCTCTCTGATCATCAGACCAGGGTGCAGCTGCCTTAGCCAGTTCCCTGCTTCAGCTGGCAAGGCTCACTTCCTACCAGGCATCCCTGAGGAGAAGACACATGGACCTACCCCAATGCAGCCCTGGGTGCTGGAGAAGCCGTGTGGAGACCCCTGCCAGCGCTGAGATGCTTACACATTCACTGACTTGGCTTTCTTCCTGCAGTCGGCATCATTGTGTGTCTTCTGTGAAATTGAGGAGGACTTTGTATATCGGACATATGGGCTAATAATGTTGGACTTAGGGGCTTTGACAGAATTGAGTTGGGTTGCTTTCTGAATGTACACTTATCCTTGATATAAAACTATCTCTTATACATATATGAGTTTCTGTGGGTTTGTTTCCCTAGTTTACCCAGATGCACAGACTATCCTAATGATGAAACTTATAAAGACAAATGCAAAATGTTGTCAAAGCAAGCTTGATAAGAGGGCTAATTACATGAGTGTCATGGAGTAAATAGTTAAATGTGAAAAATGGCTATTTGAATAGTTCTTCAGGGTATCTCATATTAATGGAAAGGCATGAAGAGTAATTATCCCGTTATTAAAATGAATCATTCTTTTGTCTTGCAATTATTGAGACCTGAACTTGCTTCTGCTTTTGCAGCTAAGGACCAGAGCCTGCCAGATAGGAAATGATAACGATTAAAATAAAAAATAACACACACGTGTTTTACTCAAGTATCTAGAGAACTTGGAATGGTGTGTTCTGTGAGAGAGTGGGAATAAAGAAGAGGAAGAAAGAAAGAAAGAAAACAAACAAACAAACAAGGGACCACAAAAGGGTGGAAAAAATACAATATGCAATAATTAATTCACACTCTGAAGTTCCAGATGGCTTATTTCCAAACCAATTATTTCATTGTTCTGGGCTCTTTGTCCAAATATTTTTTGGAGTTATTCTCTTATGAATTACCTCTGCCAAGACTTATCTAAAGGAAAAACTATAACTATAAAAATTGCAGTAAGCAAGAATGTGGAGGTCATGAAATCATTCCCATTCCAACCAGTTGGGAGCTTAACAAGACACAGTTTTATCAAGAAGTATATAAATGCCCATACACAATGCCCACTGACATTGAATGAATTCTGACTCATTGTGATTCTTTACAGGTTTTCCAATACTGTAAATCTTTAAGAGGAGCAGGCAGCCTCATCTTTCTCTGACTGAACAACTGGTGGGTTTGAACCACTTTTCTTTTGGTTAGAAGCCAAACACTTAACCCATAGTAACACAGCCTTTGCCAGTTATCATAATTTTCATTATTCTTGCAAAAATTTGGGATTACCAAACAAATACTACTAGAATAAGATATGCCTACAAGAGTTGCCCTGCAAATGATCTGTCTGCTCGTCCCTCTGACCCACTGACCAACCTGGAATCTCATGACCTTTCTCTGAGGTTGGCTTCTGGACTGGGCTGTCCTCAACAACAATGCACTACTCAGAGAATCAAGACAGGATGGTTGTTTTAAAAGGAAACTGCTGCCAACCGCAGCAACCTGGTTTTTCCGAAAGAATTATTCTGATGAACTCCCACAACGAAAGGAAAAAAAAGAATAATTTGATAAATTTTCTTTGTAACTACTCCAAAGGAGCATTTGATGATCTCATCTCTCCCTTCAGTCTCTTAAATCCCCCACTAGGAGCGAGCCTAATCTCCTTAGATGAACTACTAGAGTCTAAATTGTTTCTTTGTTCCTCTCTGTCCCTGTTTTAAACAAA
>NW_022111369.1:10363068-10364491 GCF_000313985.2 Echinops telfairi
CTCCCACAGAGTAGCTGAGGGGTTTTGAACTGTTGACCTTTCAGTTAGCAACTGACTTCTTAACTATTGCATCACTAAGACCCCCTATGTAACCTATAGAGCATTAAATACTGAAAATGTTGTCATACAATCCATGATAGTAGGCAGATGCTGTTTATATACCACCACCACCACCACCACCACCACTACCACCCCTAAACACAGATATACATTAGATAGAGGACATGGGTTACTACATAACTGAAGTTTTGGAGGGCACATACAAGGGAACTTCAAAAGTTTATAGGAAATGAAATTAAACCATAATGGAAGTTTCTCGTTTTTGAAGCCCCCTCCCATTTCTCCACAAGGGAACCCACCATTCGATATGGCATCGCCGGTTGAGTTGCAGTAATACCTCACCTAGTTCTTGACTTCATTGTGCATCTTGGTCATCAAGTGGTAGTTTTCAGACTTTTGGATACATGGTATTTTAGATTGAAGACCTGTGTCACAATGTATGTACCCAAATTATACTCCTAGTATTGTGCATTTCTGACAGGCTTATATTTCTTTAAAGCATAAATGACACCACCTTGGAAATCTGAGCCTGGATACTCAATCTCTTTTAAGGCTTCAGTTATGAGCAATAGTGAGACGCTGTCCCATCCTCAAGAACTTGACGATACAATTGCTCTGTGTATTTTAAAGCAACCAGATAGAAGAGATACATTAGCTTCCTCCTCTAAGAGAATTGCAGAACTCTCTGAAATGTTAACGGTTATGTTAAATTACTGACATTCCTTGATTGACAGCACAGGTAACAGTAGAAGTAGAAAGAGCAAGTGTTTCTAGTTCCCTTCATGGTCAGCAAGCAAGGTTGTGTTATCTGCATACCACAGACTGTTAATAAGCCTCCCTCCAAATCTGATGCTGCATCATTCTTTGTATAATCCACCCCTGATTATTTGTTCAGTGTACATATTTAATAAATGTGATGAGAGGATACAACCCTGACACATACCTTTCCTGATTTTGAACCATGTGAAACTCCTTTTTTCTGTTGGCACAACTGATTCTTGATCTATATACAGATTCTCCATGAGCACAATGTGCTATTCTGGAATCACCATTTTCTCAGTGCTATCCATAGACGCTTATGAGCCATACGGTCAAATGCCTTAGCATAATCAATAAAACACCAAGTAAGCATCTTTCTGTTATTCTTTTCTTTCAACCAAGATCCATATGACATCAGCAATGGTATCCCTTGTTTGATGCCCTCTTCTGAATCCAGCCCAAACCTCTGGCAGCTCTGTGTCATGCATTACTGCAAATGTTGTTGGATAATCTTTAACACAATTTACTTGCATGTGGTATCAGTGATATTGCTTTATACTTTGAACATTATTTTGGTCATCTTTCTTTGGAATGGGTACAAATG
>NW_022111369.1:10367294-10368997 GCF_000313985.2 Echinops telfairi
TTTGCCTTAGCTACTCTATGATGCAGAGCAAATTTCACAGTCTTTTCTGATATCCACTTTGATATTTTATTTCTCTCCTGTCTTTTCAATGACCTTTTGCTTCCTTCATGAATTATATTTTTGATGTCCTCTCACAGCTTATCAGGTCTTCTGTTATTAGCATCCAATACAGAAAATCTGTCCAAAAAATGTTCCCAAAATTCAGGTGGGATACACTCAGTGTCATAGTTTGGCTCTAGTGGACTTGTTCTAATTTTCTTCAGCTTCAACCTGAACTTATGTAGGGAAAAACGGTGATCTATTCCAGTCTGCCACTGGTCTTAATTTAGCAGTTGTTCTTGACCTTCTCCATTGTCTTTTTCCACCAATATAGTCAATTTGATTTCTGTATATTCCATCTGGAGTAGTCCATGTGTATATCTACCATTTCTGTTGTTGAAAAAAGGTATCTGTGATGAAGAAGTCATTGTACTTGCAAACTTC
Organism: Echinops telfairi; assembly: GCF_000313985.2. NCBI lineage: Eukaryota > Metazoa > Chordata > Mammalia > Afrosoricida > Tenrecidae > Echinops > Echinops telfairi. The sequence goes on from NW_022111369.1 coordinate 10,367,778, forward strand.
TTTCGTGTGATCTCCAGGTTCGTTTTCTTCACCAAGATCATATTTTTTAACTATTGTTCCTTCCTGTTTTCAACTTTTGCATTCTAACTTTCAATAATTACCAATGCAACTTATTTGCATATTTGACCAATTTCAGACTGGAGTTGTTGGTAGAATTCTTCATTTCCTTCATCACTTGCTTTGGTAGTTGGTGCATAAATTTGAATCATACCTGTACTGATTAAATTTCCCCGAATTCAGATAGATATCAGCCTATCCTGGGCAGAATTGTACTTCAAGATAGATCTTGAAATATTCTTTTGGATGATGAATGCAACACCATTCCCCTTGATTTTTCATTTCCAGTATAGGAAAGCAGATTTTTCTGATTCAAATTGGCCCAAACCAGTCCATTTCAGCTCACTAATACCTAGGATATGGATTTTTATGGAATCTATTTCATTTTTGATAACTTTCAATTGTCCTATAGTCATAATTCATACATCCCAAGTCCTGACTCTTAATAGATTTTACAGCAGTTTCTTCTCCTTTCGAGTTTTGCCCCAAATGAAAGTCCTGAAGCCTTTACTTCACACGCATCATTATAGTTGACTCCACATTAAGAAAGCAGATCCCTTTTCAAAGATTTGTCCAAACACCATCCAGATTTGATTTTTTTTAATGCCCCACAGCAGACTTGTGTTCCCATCATATTTTGAGTGCCTTCTGACTCGAGGGGCTCAGGTTCTGACACTATTTCTGACACTAATGTTCTGATTCTATTCATTAAGCCTTCAGTAACTGACAATATTTTGGTGCTGTGCACAGGTTTTCAGTGATTCATTTCTCAAACAGTTGATTCCTTCTTCACAGTCTATTCCTGGTCTGGAAGCTCTGCTGAAACATGTCATTTTGGGTGACTGCTGGATTTTAAAATACCAGTCACATAGCTTCCAGTATCACAGCAACACGCAAGCCGCCACAGGACAACACATTTACAGAGAAGTGGTGGTAATGGACTACTTCTCAGAGGAAGTCTCATAAGTCCTTAATTGTGGGAGTGGTAAAGTAGGTCTAGGGATAGGAATGTTTGTTTCTGAAAAGGAACATCTCTGTCATAAGCTGATATCACCATTCTAGGCATTGTTTTGAATTTCTACAGGTATTAACTCATAAAAGGTTCACAACTCTATGAGGCAGGTACTACCATCGTTCCAATTTGATAGATGTAAGGAAACAAA
>NW_022111369.1:10371095-10384192 GCF_000313985.2 Echinops telfairi
AAAGGTGGACTTGTGGGCTTGGACAGCACTGGGTTGGGATGTTTTCTTGATGTGCACTTACCTTTTATATAAAACTCTCTCTTATCCATGAGTTTCTGTGGATTTGTTTCTCTAAAGTACCCAGACTAACACATATACCTTTTCCCTTGCTGAAATGCTTCTTCATAAACTTCCATGTTCCTTTAAGATGGAAGATTTGGCCAAACACCATCCAGATTTTTTTTTTAATGCCCCACAAACAGGTTGGTGTTGCCATTGGAAGACAGTGAAAGATATGATGCCAAGCGTGTGATGCCAAGTGTGTGACTCTTATGAGTGCTCCACATCCTGCGTGCCTGCATGATGAATGCAATGAAAGTTCTTACCAGGGGCTCTGGGTGGCCTGCGGAGGTCCTGGAGCTGTGGATGCCTATTACTGTAAGGAACTCAGCAGCCGAATAGAGATGGTTGCCCAAAGATTGCCAATTGGATCGCTCTCTTCTATGAATGCCAAACACATGGTTTCAAAGAAAGCTATTTGGCTGGTGGTATCTTCCTCCCAGATGTAAAACTGCTTCAGAATCTAGAGGAGACCCCCACAACTCCTACCTGAAATGAAATGGAGCCCAGAACATCCCTGGATTGCTTGGTTGTGTACTAGCACCTTCCCACCCCTTTTTTCTCTCCTCACCCAGACATGCGCTAGGAAGAGGAACAGATTCTTCATAGAGCACTCTGGAAGAATGACTGGAAGAAATGGTACATTAGCTTGTGACTTTTTTTGAATTTGAGGAACTAGCCTATATTTTCCACATGAAAGTGTTCTCTCTACAAGAGCTCCTAAAGCAGGAATAATATAATTTCAGTGTTCTCAGCTAGAAGTTGCTCAGGAAGCTACCCTCATTCACACAGTGGGAAAATTTGCTCGCATGGTAGTATTCTGGTAGCGATTGCCCTTACTGAAACTTCAGGGTGTATTGGTGAGCTCTCAGAATAAATGTGGGATCTGATCTTCTAAAGCTTACTGGGTGTTGCTGCTTCCATGTTATTCTTCTTGAGAAACTGGAAACCCTTCCTGCTCATTTTAATAAGGTTGGGATTTATTTTCTGCTAATTCATTTTGATAGTCTAAAAGGGAGTTTATACATTAAAACAACCTGTTTAACGGGCACTTCTTTATGAAAGCAAGATAAGAAAAAAACTCCTATTTTATCTTAAAATCATTATGTACTAAAATGACTCACCTCAAAAGAATGACACCCATGACATTTTGAACTATAAGAAAAATAAGCCCCACACTCACTATTGGGAGCTGTCCAATCTTGGATAAGAACATAACTTGCAGGAAGGGTTTTTTTGGTGTTTGTTTGTTTTTTCATCATTTCATTAGGGGCTCATACAACTCATCACAATCCATACATACAGCAATTGTTTAAAGCACATTTGTACATTCATTGCCCTCATCATTCTCAAAACATTTGCTCTCCACTTAATCCCCCGGCATCAGGTCCTCATTTTTCCTCCTCCCTCCCCCTTGATAATTTATATTTTGTCATATCTTACACTGTCTGATGTCTCCCTTCACCCACTTTTCTGTTGTCCATCCCCCAGGAAAGAGCTTAGATCCTTGTAATCAGTTCCCCCTTTCCACCCCCTCTTCCCTCCACCCTCCTGGTATTGCCACTCTTACCACTGGTCCTGAAGGGATCATCCACACTGGATTCCGTTTCCAGTTCCTTTCTGTACCAGTGTACATCCTCTGGTCTAGCCAGATTTGTAAGGTAGAATTGGGATCATGATAGTGGGGGAGGAAGAAGCATTTAGGAACTAGAGGAAAGTTGTATGTTTCATTGTTGGTGCACTGCACCCTGACTGGCTTGTCTCCTCTCTGGGACCTTTCCATCTGGTTGCCTACAGATGGGTTTTGGGTCTCCACTCCACACTCTCCCTCATTCACAATATGATTTTTATTTTTGCTTAGTTCATAATACATGTATAGAGATCACTAGATAAATGATTATCACTCATCAGGACGTACCAGCTATTTAGTCTGTGATCTACTAACACCTCCTACTGTTGAAACATTTCAATAGCAGAAGACTGGTCAGAAGCCATTGACTATGAAATTTTGGTGTAAAATTGATGACTGGATAGACTGTATTCATAACTTGATTGGCTAATGACTTTATGTAATTGGAAAAATTGGTCTTCGATTCCCTACATCTTTAGCACACACATGCATTTCCTCTTTTATTGTGAACTGGGTGGATTCAAGTCTCTTCATCCTCTGGTATTTATTGCTCTGTGGCATAGTGGGCTATGTGTGGGGCTGCTAACTACTGCTACTGCTCTGCAGGAGAAAGATGAGGCTTCACACCTGTAGTCATAGGGGAAGTTCTATTACATCCTATAGGGCTGCTGAGTCAGAATTGACCCAATGGCTGGTTTTGTTTTCCACCCCCTTGAGTTTTTGCTTACAATGCTAGCATGAGGTGCTATCTTGTTCTGATTTGCATCTCTCAAATGGCTAATGATATTGAGCATTTCTTGTGTATTGGCTGTCTGGTCTTCTTTATAGTTAAATGTCCTCTGCCCATTTTTAAATTAAACTGTCTTTTTCTTGCTGAATTTTTCTATAGAATTTAGAGATTAGTCCCTTATTTAATATGATGTACAAATGCGCTTTACACAATTGATGTGTGTATGGATTGCGATAACAGTTGTATGAGCCCCTAATAAAATGTTTTAAAAAAAAATGTAATTGGAATTTTCCTCCCAGTCAATGGGATTTTCCCTTTCTTAACCCTTTTGTGAACTCTTTGAAGTGTCTTAATTTTAGGTTCAAACATGTATTTTGGCTTCTACTGTGCTTGTTTTTGATGGAAAGTGTGTTGATACCATCATTAGGGCCCTTAAATCTGTGTCTATTATTTTCATTGATGTACTTTGGAGTTCCAGGTTTTAGATTTAGGTCTTTATCCATCTTTAGCTCATTTTTCCCATGTAGAGTAAGCTGGTCCTATTTCATTCTTCTGCAAATGGAAACCCAGTTGTGCCATGATCATTTAATGTCTTTCAGTTCTTTGTCAAAAATAAACTGTTGCTGGATGGATTTACTTCTACATTTCCAATTCTGCTCCATGGCTGATCTATTTATTGTTATAGTAGTAATTGGACAGTAAAAATAATCCCCAATACTTATTTTACCTAATATAGAAATATTCTAGCCCAGACCAAATTTTAAAAGTTTGACAGTGAAACCAAACTAAATGTGTATACTATACGTGTAATGTAGTCTATGTATGAAATAAGTCTCCTAACTTGTTAAAATCCACCAAGTAGCTTTGTCAATGGACTATTTTGTGGCTCTCTTTGTTAGATCTTGCAGTCTGCCATGCTGCTGAAATTTTCAATTAGTTCCAACAATTTTCTTATAAAGCCTTTGGGATTTTCTTTCTGTGGATTTTTTTTTTAAATACAGGTTTTGGAAGAATTATTGGGAGAAGTGTGGCCATTTCATAAAACCGATTAGGTTTTATATAATGGCCCCAAATGAGAAAATGTGAGGTTTTTTTTAAAGTATACTTATTTGTGGTGAAATGTCCAGCCACAAAATAGTCCACTGAAAATGCTACTTAATAGGTTTTAACAAATGAGGTGACAAACACTTTTTAATTTTGAATATTATCAAAACATTATTAGGTAGAAAGTCTGCCAAAAATTTCTGTCATTTTGAAGCAGAGTGGACTTTTATAATACAGGTAGATTATACCGTATATACTTGTATATAAGCCAAGTTTTTCAGCACATTTTTAATGCACTTCTTGTGGTAAAATTAGGTGCCTCGGCCGATATTCAGTTCAGCTTATACTCGAGTATATACGGTACTAAGATTCCAAGGGCTTGAAATTTCATGTATCACATATTGACACATAAGAAATTAACGTGAATCTAGTTCATGTCATCTAAATGTACAAGGAAACAAAGAACTTGCTAACCAACACCTCCTCCTAAATAAATTGTGACAAGCATCTAAAATATTTTAAAAAGGTAATGCTTTTCCAATCATTTTAAAACAATATATGCGAGTTAAGAAAAATATAACCAAGTCTAGAAGAAAAATACCCAGGAATAAGTCACACACATTCCTTTTTATTGTTATTAAAACTTTCTTCTGTGGATGTCTGTGATTGAAGTGTTTCACTTTATTTGATTCCACTGTTGCTCATAGACTGAGCCCTGCACACTCCTTTGCCCTTCACCTCAAAGGGGACACCTTTGTACGTAGCTACACACTCAGCATTCGTGTAAAGATCAGGCTGGATTTGCTCCCAAATTTTCTTCTTAGGGTTTAGCTCCTTGTCAGGCTCTCCTATTACAAGAAAGAAAAAAAACATTTTTTTTTATATTGCTAATACACAAAAATATTTTTAAAAATTTCCAAGGAGGTTTTTAGTGAATTATCAGGCAAGAATTTCCAAGCATTTTATGGGACAAACATTTAAACATTTATTTTATTTCTGATGTCAGCAATTTGTGGTGTTAAATAGTAAAACAAAGTGAAATAATTACTAGCATTCCCCTAACAATGTTAAAGACATTCTCATAACACTCACCCCTTCTAATCCATCCTTACAGGTAGCATAGCCTAAAAATTTGTTCCCAGAATTAGGGATGTTATTAGTACAGAATTGGCATGTATTAGTACATACAAAAATTTGTGAATTAAATAAAAGAGAGCCTAGCTTTCTGTGCTACTTCTTTATGCCTGTCGGAAGCAGCTTATGCATTACTGCTCTGGTTATTAAAAGACACCATATAATACCAAAAAAGGCTTAAATGCTGCAGTTACCTAGCTGAATGTGATAACTACTTATGTTTTCTCACATGGCTAATCATTGGTAAGAAGAAAAGCAAGGGGTGGCAAGTAGACAAATCCCAAGACTATACATTGAAGGCAATGAACACAACCACCCTGATTCCATTCAGGCAGCACTCCCGATTCTGGTTTTAAATATAAAAGAAAATTGGGGTTCAGAAAATTAAGTTGCTCAAAGTCAAAGTTACTCATAAACGGAGCTAGGATTTGACACATAAAGCCATATTCTGCTACTATAGCTCTGTGTCTCCTAATAACAATGTTTTAGAAAAGAACCAAGCCCCCCTCCATGTGGATTCCACCCTCTCAATTTATAACACACATACTGTCGTGTTGTATACCTTATAAAAGTAGTGAAATATCTGATCTTGGCCTAAAGATAATACTACCATACAATCACCTGTTCAATAAGGGAGAAACGGGTAATGAAGCTTAAGAAGGGATGGTCAGCATTTGGAAGGAAGACTCAGTTCACGAAACAATAAAGAAAAATAATATATCTCAAGTTTTAAATCAAAATCATTTTTTTGAATAAATCCTTAGATATGAACTGATAAGAATTTTCTTGTATGAAATCATTAGGCTTGAAATGAAAATCATTTAACTGAGTTATAGAAAGAATATTAAAGTATAATTCAGTAAATGAATGAGGAGAGGTTAAAAAAGTTACTGGAAAAATGGAAGTAAGCAATAGAATTTTTCCACAAACATTTTGAAGCATCCTTATAAAAGAATAAACCTTCTAGATCAGTGGTTCTCAACCTTCCTAATGCCACGATCTGTTAATACAGTAACATGAAAAGAGGTCATTGTACATATCAATAAAATTTCTTAAAACAAAAACTACTGAGCCTCTGAAACTCTAAGCATGTGCCAATCATCATTTGGAAATCATGCTGTAAGACAACTATTTACCCATAAGTTATTTTAGGCTAAGTCATTCTAAATAAATCACAACGGAAATATGCATCTAAATAAATCACAACGGAAATATGCAAAAGTTTAGAGAAAATGAAGTCTAGAAAAGTCCAAATTTTAAAAGGGATCATCATTTTTTTAGCACATAAAACCTACAAACTCCAGAGGTCTAGCCATTCATAGGTCTGAATCAAGAACCAGAAACTTCACTTTTTTAAGCCTTTTGCACAAAATGCTTATTAATCACCAACTTCCCTTTGATATCTGCCATAGCCATAATTAACCAAGTATTAACTCAAATAAATTGTTTCGGTAAGTAAATCTTAGAACTATAATAGCTGTTATAGTTAAGAAATGTTTTTGCTACAGTTGACAACTCTGTAAATAAGCGGTTTATTAATTTGACAAGCGTACCTCATTCTATCGTTCCTTACAGATAATGGTTTCAGAACTGGAGGTTTGGGACAATCGTATCTCGAGCAGGTCCACTGGTGCAGGTTTTTCCTCCTCATGCTCACTCCATGTCTGTTAAACTTTGGTAAAGCTCATATTTCAAACTTGTTTATAATGCTATTTCAGCACACGTAGAAGACTGCCCCAATATCCAGAGCCATGCTCTCCAGGCTGACTCATGGCAAACCGGTAAAACTGAGTACAACAGCCCCTTTTGTGTTTCTGACGCTGTATATCTTTACAGGAGAAGAAATTGGGGTAGCTGGTGGTTTGAACTACCGACCTTCTTGCTAACAGCCCAATTTGTAATCCATTACACCACCAGGACTCCTAATAGACAACAGTGAAATGTAAACAAAACTTTCATATGTGCTTGGGTACAGAAATGCCCATGCGACCACTTTATTGTGACATTCAGTTTGCTGCAGTAGTCTGGAACTGACCGTGCAGTGTCTCCAAAGCCTGCCTCCATGGACTCAGTGATGTAAAATACTGATGCTCTTAGAGATAATGAGAGATGCTACTCCGCTTCATTCTCAAATCCCAGTGAACCAATGCACCAGAGCAGATCTGTCCCACAGGCTTTCCCAAGCTGAAATCTATGGAAGCATGTTGCCAGGGGCTTTCTCCCTCAAAGCGGCTGATGGATTCAAACTACCTACATTTTGGTTAGCAGCCAAGACCTTAACCACTCAACAACACACAACAATAGTCCCCAATACAAGTGATTTCTTTTTTTCCTCTTAATCTTGTACTAGGGTGTGTCTATTGATTCACTGACCAACACTAAGCCAAGCACTGTTCTAGCAGACAGCCACAGATGAGGGCGAAGGAAGAAAGTACTGCTATCAGAGTGGCAGCTCACACTTGCACAGGTTTATTGTCTCTCTGATTAGAGGATGTCTGCAAACAAGTTATCTCAGTAACCCACCTGTCTTCGTTTCACCAGGGTCCTTTCACACTACGGACAACAGAACAAAACACTGCCTAGCCCTCGTCCTCAAGCCCAATGTTGCTGCCACTGTGTCAACCCACCTTGCTGAAAGCCTCTTCTTTGCCCTGCTCCTCCACTTTAGCAAGCATGGTGTCCTTCCCCACGGCCCGACCTCGCTTAACAACATGTCCAAAGTACATACATTTTTGCCTTCTTGCTTCTAAGGAGCATTCTGGCTGTATTTGCTAGGAATTGAAAAAAACTGAAAACTGTAATGATGACCCTATCTATCTTCCTATTTTTGTTCCCCAAACTCAAAGAACATTTCAAGGGAATAATTTGCACCCCTCAAAAATTCAAAAATTGATGTTTTAATGTGGTGTGTATCGAAGGAACCCGAACTCTTCAAGGAAAGAGTTGGAAACGTCACCTCCAGAAGTGTACACACCTAGACGGAGTACTTTCCAAGGACTACAGCTTTCACATGCACACCGAGGCCACTGCAGCCATTTCCACAACCGCAAAACACGGGGACAGCCCAAATCGTGATTACAGGAGTGGATAAACAAATTCTGGTATATTCAGAAACTGGAATATTATGCATTAATATAAAACATGACTCTTATATAAGAAATGGACAACACTAGAGAATATTATGTTTAGGGAAGTCAAAGAGAATGTATTTACTGACACCACCGCTAAAAGGAAAAACAAATAAAAAGAAAAGTGGTTTATACACCAAAAAATAAGTTTTTGAGGACCACTACCAGGAGGCCAGAGACAGGGGCAGGGAGCAGGGTGGGATAGGAGATCACAGAAGGAGGGCAGAAAGATGGAAGGGGAAATAAATATAAAAGAACCACATGTATAGTGTGTGTGTTTGGGGGTAGGGGGCGACACAGGATATTACGACTGACTTCACTTGGTGAGATGGGATATACAACTACACAGATGGTGCTTCTTTAAAAATAAAGCAACAACCATAAAAAACGAGAGTGAAGGCACAAGGCCTTAGAAATCCTTCTGATGCTCTACCCCTTGAATCTAAATAATGGTCTGAGCAGCTAAAAGGAGGAAAAGTAAAACTGAAGTGGACTTGCTAGTCTTTAGTGACATACATGTTCATTTCAAATATATGAAAAACAAAGGGGAAAAAAGCAATAGCTTAACCATCGAACTGTTTTGTTTAATAAAGGTGCAGAGATGCAGTGGGACATGTATGATTGACTCCCCCAGTTTCGGTTTCACTAGTGAGGAGGAGGAGAGTCACCATCACCATCAGCCCAAGGTGGATTCCTGTAAGGTAGCGGTCTGACACGCCATTCGGTTCCACCTCCTTTGCCCTATTCTGACACCAACTGCTCCTCCCACTACACCTCACTATTCTGCTGGATTTGATGATCCATCGCAATGGCCACACAGAATGTACATGATAATCACAATGATGGAGTTCTTAGGGAAGTTAACATTCAGGATCAGAAATGTTGACGACACAGTTCTTTAGTTTGCAGTGCCTATCTCTCAATGGCACAGGCACTCCTTCTGGGCCTCAGCCCCTCGTCTTCAGTCCGACTCAGGCAAGTGTTACAAAACTCCTTTCACTGCCAGAGTCAATTTTGACTCATAGCAACCCTATAGGGCAGGGTAGAACTGCCCCTGTGACTTTCTGAGCCTGTACTTTTTTATGGGTGTTAGAAAGCCTTGTCTTTCTCCCGAGGAGTGACTGGTGGTTTCAAACTGCTGAGCCTGTGGTTAGTAACACAGCACAATGCTCTACCATTAACCTCACACTGCAGGCCCTCAGCTCCAGCTCCATGGGTAAGCAAACCTAACTCCCTCAGGTCGGGACCTCACTCCTCTTCTGCTAGTAAGCCTCTGGCCCAGAGGCCCTGGGCTTTACTGGCGAGGTGGGTCAGAGAGCCTGCTCCATGATCTAGTGCCCGGGCCGCTGCTGTTTTCACTTCTCCCTGTTCTGTGATCTCTTGTGTCTCAACTCTTTCCTGGGTGGAAGAGGTTCAGCACAGAGATTTCAGGGTCCAATAACAGGGTTCACACCTAGATCTTCTTTCTTGATTACCATTGTATACAACCCATTTACATGGTCCGTCCAATCATTTGGTGCGAGTTACAAAGACTATGGATGGAAAGGACCAAGTAATTTCATTTCATCACAGGACTTCCAACTTACTCTTCTTGCAAAGAATACAAACAGTAAGAGAACTTTGGCTACATTTCAGGGTAAACAAATCAAAAATATACTCACTGCCATTGAGTCAATGCTGACTCATAGCGACCCCCTGAGGGTTTCTAAGAGTGTAGAAAGCCCAACTCTCTCTCACAGAGTTGCTGCTGGTTTTATCTTGCCAACCATGCAGATCGCAGGCCTCAAACTAAGCACTACACCACCTGGGCTCCTCTATCAAGCATACACTCTATCATATAGTGGCAAGTGCTTTGGAAAAAAAGGTGCCATTTAATGAGATCTGAATAGACTGAGGGAGTATGGCAGGTAGGGCCCTGGGGGGAAAGCCAGTACTTCAATCACATTGAGCAAGGAATAGACGTGAAATAAATACGGTGACTGAAGTAACAGGAGGCCAGATCCTGTAGGCTTCCACGCCCTTGGAAAGGCTCTGGGTGAAACGCAAAGCTTCTGCATGGCTTTGAGTGCAGGAGAATATAATCTGAAGCGTACAGGTAAAGCACCACTGTCCAGATGCCAGTGGGAAACAGAATAAGGAAGAGCAAAGGCAAAGGCAGAGAGATCAGCTGAGATGCTTTTCAGCTCGTCAGTACGTGGATGTTAGTGCCTGGGCCGGGGGTAGTGGTGGGCAGGATGCGAATTATTTCACAAATGTTCAGAAGGGAGAGTAAACAGGACTATCAGAAGAAGATGTAGGTGTGAGAAAAATAGAATTAAAAATGACTCACATGCATGGGAAAACTAGACGATTAAAATGAACGATAAGCTTATTCATCTTATACATTTGAACTGTGGTGATGGCAAAGAATACCAACCATGCTCTGGACTGCCAGCAGAATGAACAAGTCAGTTTTAAAAGAAATCTAACCAGAATTCTCCTTAGAGAGAGGATAGCAAGATTTGCTCTCACTTTACCTTGGACACACTGTCAGGAAAGACTAAGGCCTAGAAAAAGTGATGACGAATGGTGAAGTAGAAAACTCCAAACCCCACTGCTGATTCATAGTGAACTAAGGACAGAGAACTGCCCCTTAGGATTTCCAAAACTTTAAAAATCTTTACAGGAGCAGCCAACCACATATTCGCCAGTGGAGTGGCTCATGAGTTTCAACCACTGACCTGTGATTAGCAGTTCAACGTGTAAGCCCCAGTAGAGGGTCAATGAAAATGATGAAAATCCTCAATGAGACAGACTGGCACAAGAGTCAAAACAATGTTCTCCAACATAGTAATGAGCATCGAAATGGTGAAGAATCAGTACTGCTTTGTTAAGTTTTGAGGATAACTCAAAAAGTACTGCTTTAACAATGAAAATGGGAAGCTATTGTTTCTCTGTTTATCCTCCAAATAGGTCTATGCATTTTGGAAGGCATGTTTTCATCACTATAAACCTGAGGAATTCTGTTTTGTTCAATATATACCACCTCCAACAGTAGTTTTGGGATCCCTGAGGGAACCAGAGTGTGTTCCTTTGAAATGTTTTCTAAGTTTGAGGAGCCACAAACGAGGCACGATGAGGGCTAGGAAATCAATGGGGTAACGTTTCCCCAAAGTACTTTTGTTCAAGTCCTTGCTACCCTGGGAAACATGAGCAAGTACCCGATGGCGGCTCTACACTGCTCTGTAAGGGAATCGAGAGTCAACAACGACATGTAATATTATCACCTAAAGCCGTCCATCGGGTTTCTTTGAGAGATCATTTAGACTGGGATTTCACCCAAACCCAATGAACCAAAAAAGGTTCTTAGAGGACATACCTTTATGGTTCCCTGGTGACTAAGGGGTTCATGACATACACATGCATTCAAAGCCATGGACAAGTAAAAACATTCCATTTTTAGATTATCTACTTTTGATTGTGCGAGGAGCAGGAGAATTTTAAGGAATTAACCCATGCTTTCATATGATTTGTTTTTTTGTTTAATGGTAAAAAAAATTTATTAGGAAATTGAAACAAGTTAAAAATGCATAACTTTTAACATAGCGGAAAGTCTTTTATGGAGAAGGTAAAATCCTTTGTCCATTTGATAAAACAGGTTTTTAAAAAATAGAAGTATACTTATTTACCTTCATCTTTAGACTAATAGACTAAAAGCAAACACATCATCACTGAGTCAATTCTGCCTCACAGGAAACCGAGGGACACAGTTGAACTGCCCCATAAGGGTTGCCAAGGCTGCAGTTTTTCTGGAAGGAGCTCTGGTAACACAGTGATTAAAGAGTCAACTGCTACCCCACAGATCAAGGATTCAAATCCCCTAGCAGCTCTGAAATAAAAAGATGTACCACTCTGCTTCTCAGAAATTACAGTCGAAGACATCGATGAAGCAGCTCTACTCAGCACTACAACGTATTTCCAAAGGTTCGTGGACCGTTTTGATTAATTTTTAAATCCAATTTCCCACAAAATTTTCTGAAAGGCTCTCATGTAATATTATAGGGTTATTATGAATCAGAATCAACCTGAACAATGGGCTAGTCTTAAAAGTAGATTGCTCTATCTTGGAGTGGCTGGTGGATATGAACCCTAAAACTTTTTAAAACTTATTTTATTATTAATTGGGATTTAATACACATCATATCATTCCACAGTTCAATTACATCAAGCTATTGTACAAATGCTACCACAACCAGTCTCCAAACATTCCTTTGCTTCCTGAACTCCCTGATATCATCTCCCGTTTACTTCCACATCCAACCCAGCCAAAGCCTTAATCTCCTCGCTACTCTCTTTAGGTTCATTAATCCTGGGTTTTACATAATGACAAACAGAAAGACATATAGCACAACTTCAAGAGGGTGACCCACAATGACATAACACCTCTCAGATACACCCTAATATGAACAAATGAAACCAAAACACAACAAACAAAACCAAAACACAGAAAATGTTGAAAACCGATCAGGTCCAGCATGCATCAGTCGGGGGATCAACTGACAAAGTTTTAACTGTTTAAGTCAGGTTTATTGATCTTTTACATACTCATCTCTCCAATGGATTCTGTTTAGTAACCACTTTTTTCCTATACCGCAATTATGGATAGGGGAGATCACTGCAGGCTTATTTCCTATGGAGTTTCCACAAATATATCTTGGGCTCCCACTGTCAGCCTTCTGCAAATCGGATTCTCACAATTTAGGCTCTCATACTAATCCCTCCTTCAACGATATGATTTACAAACAAATTACATGATTTACAAACCTTCAGTGACTGATGATGGCGGGCTTCCTCTGTGTGGACTTAGTTGACATCTCCCTTAGAAGGCTGCTTGTTTGGAGACAAGCCTTTAAGACCCCAGACACTTTATCTGATAGCTAGGCATCATCTAATTTCTTCGCTAAATTTCGCTATAGCACCTGCTCTTGTTCTCTTTCTGAGAACTAATTGTTCTTAAGTTGGAGCTAGGATTTAATGGGAGCCCAAAACCCATGCCTGCATCTATGTTTTTTGTTTTGTTTGTTTTTTATCTGCCGTTGACGCCCTTTCAAAACCTCCCTGTTAATTTATGGTTGAGAATCTTATTGACCATTCCCCTGGCGCATATGAACCCTAATCTTCTGATCAGCAACCACATCTTAAGCAGTATGCAACCTCCGTACGGCTAACTGAGGATTTTTAAAAAACCTGCTCATGCAAGCTCACCAAACTTGCCTGTTCATGAGAAGGCAATTATTTAGGTAACTATGCCTCCAAATCAAAGTGTCTAAATTCTGACACTTGAATTCTACTT
>NW_022111369.1:10384394-10392302 GCF_000313985.2 Echinops telfairi
ATTTCTACTGGAGAAAGAACATGGGATGAAGCTTCCCTTTAGGCTATTAGAAGAAATGTCAATTTCAACAGACATTTTTCTCCTTGTACTAAAGTCAGTTTAGAACACATGAACATCGGAGCAGAGCGCAACTGTCTCCTGTGAATGAACTTGTCACCTCTATGTCTTTCTGTGTTGCCTTCTGAGATTATCTGCAGCTTAAATGGAAATGCTCATGCTATTTACTGGGCACAGAATCTCTCAGATATTTTGTCAGGTGTGCATCCGTGGATAGGCGGGTGATTTGGTGCATATGCTCAGAAAGGGACATCTGAAACCAACCTTACTAAACATTCATAGCGATTCACATAGGGGAATGGATTTTAACCTTAACTATTATAAGCACTGCTTTGGGACATTGATTCTCATACAATTTAAGATAATGGCTAATAAAAACTTACCAGGGAAAGTATCAAAAGTAATTCTGTCTCCAGGAACAGACCCATGAGGAGGAGCCAAGATTTCAACTTTCTCTGGGGAACTAGCACACATCACCATTGCTTGTGACACCACTCCCCTCATCTTTGCAGGTTTCAGATTACAGAGTAAAATCACCATCCGATTTTGCATCTGAGTGAAACATCAATTGGCAATTATAAATATTTAGATATCTATAGCTGGAAAAATTAAAGTATATCTGATTAAACAACAAATGTTCAAATCTTTTGCAAACTTATTTTGTATGTCTAAAGTATCTTATTTTTGTTTTGATGTCTTAAACATGAGAACAAACAACATTTCCTAAGCTTCCAATACTTTATAGCTTAAAAGGCATAGTTGTGCTGGAGTGAGATTTCTTACTATGGCTCATGTCTCCATGTCTCCAAATGATTTGGTGGGACTACGTAAATAGGCTATCTGTAGCACCAAAACTTGAGGGACTGGTTTTAGTTGCTACTCCCTGGGCTATAAAGATGAGCTGTCCTGCAAGAAAGAAATGCCAGGATCATTAAAAGTGGAGCACATTTGAAATACGCCTGAAATAGCAGAGACCAACAAGCCCAGAAGTACTGGAGGCTGCAGCATGGAGATCCTGGGATAGAACAGAGGTGTAGCACCAAGCCTATGACACTGTGAGGCAGGGTGGCAAGTGGGCTGGTTCCTGGTTATAGAGGCAAAGGTCAAGGAGGACCATCTGCTGAGAGGCTGATAACTGGAGAGAGAACTGATATCAGTAATTTTATCTTTACTATTTCCTGATCCTAATGAATGGTAACTGGTTAACTTCCTAATAAACCTCCAGAATTGTGAATTTTGTCTAGTATTGTGTGGTCACTTTAAGGAATTATCAAACCCACCAAAGAAGTAGAGTGTGGTAGGAGGAAGGGTTAGTATTAGAACAGGTAAAGAATGGAAGGCAGAGTCATGCCTGACCTCTGCCCCACGGGAACAGGGAAGCCAGATATAGCCAGCCGCTGCACCATTTACTCAACAGGTATCTGAATTATTTACTGAAAAAATAAGTGAAATATTACCGAGCATAGCAGACTTGGTTTTGAATTGTAGTTGCTATTTACTAGCAATGGGAATGCATACAGTTAGTTATACAGTCAGTCTCGCTCCCGTTCATCAAGCTTTCTGTTCAGAGGGTTTGAAAAGATTACGTAACAGCGTGAGACAAAAACAGGCCTGATATGTGGCAGACAGGGGACTGGTTTGACTACAATGACAATGTACTTGCACACGCAGCTATCTCAGTGCACCAGTTTTTGGCAAAAAAAAAACCCAGCATGCTTCTCTTGGCCCTAGTTTCTGCGAATGAAGAAGACCATGAAAGGACAGAGATTTGACGACGTAGAAGAGGAAAAGAAAAAAATGAAGGAGGTGCTGCTGTCAGCCATTCAAACAGATGAGTTTGTAAAATGTTTTCATGAATGGAATCATAGATTTGACAAATGTATTAAGTGTAATAGAGAGTACTACGAAGGTGATAAGGTTGTTTTGTAAAAAAGTTTAAACAGATGTCTTAAAAAAAAAAATCCATTGTTTGGGTCCTTGTATATGTCATTACCCATTAAAAACAGCGGAGAAGTGGGTGAGGGAGACGTGGGATGGGGTAGGATATGATAAAATAATAATAAATTATAAATTATTGGGGGTTTGGGGGGAAGGAGGAGTGGGGAGGGAGGGGGAAAAATGAGCTGACACCAGAGGCTCAAGTGGAAAGTGGGTGTTGTAAGAATGATGAAGTCAACATATGTACTAAAGTGCTGGACACAGATGACGTATGTACAGATTGTGATGAGTTGTATAAGCCCCTAATAAAATGATTATTTAAAAAATAATAATAATAATAAAACAAACAAAACCACAGTGTTTACATAACAATCGAGAAAAACATAATAAATTTTTCCTTTATCAGGTCCTGATGATTGTGCTTCAGAACCCTTGGCCAATTTTTGCTCCTGATTGTAGCAAGGAGCCATCCCGTTTTCTGGTCTCGTGGCAATGGAAGTGGCTGCTGATGGAGACAAAATGAGCCGCATCTTCTCTATCTTCCTCCCATTTCTCTCTTTCTTCCTCTGCTGCTCCAGGAGAACAGATAGCAAGTGCTGTTGTTAGAATGGCCACTTATCAGTACATACGGGCCAAGGACTACACAAGCTAGGAGGCAGAAAATAAAACGAGGACCCTGAAAAACCAACCAAGGAACTAAATTCCACTGAGTTTTTTTTCCCCTGTCAGTCTGCCATGCAAAGTGTTGCTAATTCAATTTTTCACAACTTATTGATAGCAGTTATATATAGGTGTACATAATACCTGTTCAAGAGGAACATGATTCACCAGGCCACTGACAACTGTTCTTGGTACCGATTCTCCCACATCTACTTCTTCTACATACAAAGAATCTGCATCAGGATGTTTTTTGGCAGCGGTGATACAACCAATCCGAAGATCCAGGCGGGAAACATCAACTGGCTTTGAATCAGCACTTCCTGTTTCTGACTGCTGCTGTTTTTTCTCTTTCTTCTCACCTAAAAATATATTTGTATATAAGTAAGCATCAGAAATACATCAACAACACAGGTGTAAAAAATAGTCAAGCACTGGACTACTAGTCAAAGGGTTCAAACACATGGAGGTACCATGGAGACAGGCCCGGTGATCTTCTTCCAAATATCTCTAAAAAGCCCCAGGGAGTCGTTCCACTGTGCACACGGGGTTCCAGGAGTTGTATTCCACTCGAGTGCAAGTAATAATAACAAAACTACAAAATCCTGTGGTATTTATATTTATGACCTTGGGAAAAAGTTTGCCTCTGACCTTCATTTAAGTAACAGTAACAGAGGAAAGTACTATCTCAATCATAACAAGTAAAATTATTTCTTACCTACTTTCCATTGAATAACTGTTTACTCCTAGTGAAAGACAGAGAACTCAACTGGCAAATTATGATGAATGGGCCAACTCCAGCCTGTTCCCTATTTTTGTACATAAAGTTTTGCTCTAACATAGTCAAGCTTTTTAGTTTACACACTGTCTATGGTGGTTAGTACAGGACAGCACAAGTGAACAACTGTTACAATGAGCGCTAATACATGTACAAAACAATCCTTTACAGAAAAAAAAAGCATTTAAAAGAGCTCTAGGAAAGCCTTTAAAATCTTTTGCTGTGATTCTTCATGGGTGAAACATCTATTATTTAGGGAGAAAAGCATTATCAATAGCCAATTGGAATAAAAAAATATAATTCCATTGATTAAATGTCTCTCTCAGTAGTTGCATACACACCCACACACACACACATAATATATGTACAATGAATTTGTCCATTACTCAGATTCCCCTCTAAAAAAATTAATAAATAGAAATGTAAGATCTGTCTACAGTATCTATTTGAAAGAATATTTTATTTCATTTTTAAGATTTTAAATTTATATAAGAATAGAATTTTGCCTTCCTCCCAAATCTTTTTATAGGAACAATCAAGTTGACACACAACCTAACAATGACAATGATTTTACCTCTCCAGAGAGCCTGGCCTGAGGCAGTAATCCTCTGAGGAGTTTCTGAGGCTGTAAATCTTTGTGGGAACAGATGTCCTCATCTCTCTCCTGTGGACCACCTGGTGGATCTGAACCACCAACTAGTGGTTGAGTCCAACACTTACCCAGCAACACCCGTAAAGAGTTCTATAAAGTTATATGAAGGAGTTGACTCCTTCGTACTGAGCACATAAAACAAGCACTTTCCCACCCCGCCGGCACCAAGTGCCATTAAATCACTTCCAACTTATAGTGACCACAACGTGTCAGAGTTGAACCGTGCCCCATGGAGTTTTCAGTGGTTACCGTTTTATGGAAAGGAGCCCTAGGAGCATGCTGGTCAAGCACTCGGCAACTAACTGGTACGGTGGTGGCTCCAACCTGCCCCGCAGCTCCATGGGAGAAGACCTGGAGATCTGCTCATGTAAAGATACAGCTGGGAAACTCTGCCGCAGGTCTACTCTATCGTGTGGGTTTGGATGAGTCAAAAATCAATTCAAAAGCACCCAGAAGCAATGATCTCATAGAAGTAAATTGTAAGGTCTTTCTTTCATCATGGTAGGAGGTAGCATATGAACTAACAACTTTTCAGATAATAGCCAAAAACATACTGTTTACACCAATCAGGACTCTTACCCAGCCCATAGAAAATACTCATTAAATGAAACTATAAATTCAGCATTAATAAGAGTTAAGAAGTCATATTAACATGGAAGTTGAGTTTGTTAAAACTATAAGAATATCTATAAAAGATTATAGTCCTTATGTGTATTTCCAAATATTTCTTCTATTCCAAAGCAATCCCTTAAACAGTCATGTAATACTTTTTTTTGCTTTGCCATATTTGATTATAAACACAAAAATGATAACTAAATGATAGATTATATAAAATTTCTAAGTAAAGGCTTATGAAAACAATATACTATTTTGTCAAAAATTGGATCATATTTTCTGGAGTAGAAGCTTTGAGTTGAACTTGTGTCAGGATATCTCCAAATACACATAGTCTACAGCAGTTCTCTGCTAAGGCGAAGATATGTCCTAATGTATGCATCCTGCAGCAGATCCATACAGTAACTCTAACTAAGTATACACCAATTTCATATCTTTGGGTAAAAGTTGTGGCGCATAATTAGCAAAACTCAGCAAAATTTACTTGAATTGATGCTAGAATCTTTATATATAGGACATCCATTCAACCTACAAATACCTTAAGAATGATCATTCAGAAATTTCTTGTCCTGTTGATATTTGAAAATCAAATAAAATGCAATGAATCCCCCTTTTTCCTTCTCTTTCAGTCTCAGAGTCCTTGGTATGGTCAACCCTTGAAGTTATTGAGTAAATCATTCGATCAAAATAATCAAACAATTCATAGCGTCTTCACAATTGTCCTGCTTCTATATTCAACTATAAGACTTAACAATTCTACCCTGTTGAGGACTCTTTCCCATAAGCCACTAAAGAAAATTCTGGGTCTACAATCCCAAGTGAGAGAATTTGAAGGATTTGTTCCTGAAATCACCACAATGAATGATGTGCTACTTCTAATTCTAGTTAAAACTTTCCCCAATAAAAATATAACTACAGTGATCAAGCGGTCCTATTTAGTCATGAGCTGTTTAGCAAGTGGGACTTAGATTTGAATCCTGGCTCTGCTACTTCCTCAGGAGCTATCTTGGACAAATTCCTAAAATCCACTAACACTCAGATTCCTTACATGTAAAATAAGCACGATCACCTGCTTATTTATTTATTCAATGGCCTGCTGTGAAATTAAATATAGAAAGTCTATAATTAATGCCAGACACAAATCAGATATTCAACTACATAGTTTGCATGTGGATTAAATAGTCTTTACTGGGCAAATCTAGTTAAAAGACCATCATTCAAAATAAAATATTTGCCAAGAAATTCCAAATGAAAAACCTCATGAACAGAACTCTATACTTGCAATACAATTTAGAAATAAAATGCTCATAAAGTTTGAGCTTTCTCGTTCATTTTTATCCAAAATGTCTTTATCTGCCAAAAATAGACGTGTCAAATATGTTTAAAGGTTAAAATACCTTTCTTTTCCATTTTCCCTTTCGCCTTCTTTTCTTCTCCTCCTCTGTTTATCTGTTCTTTGGCACCAGGAGGTATGGTTGTTGTCAGTGTAGACTCTATCACTTTTGTGGAAAGTGCAGCATTAGCTTGCAGTTGAGTATCACATGGAAATGGGACTTGTTTTACTGAAAGAGAAAGTGTCATTTATATTTCATCAACAAACAAGATAATATATACAGAAAAGTAAAACAGACATAAGAACTCTAATATAACAACTCACCATACATAATTAGCAAATCTCTACTGTCAGGGATCATAGATAGGAAGGCTGCTAGATATCATACCTATTTTCAACAATACTGGGGTAACAGAGAATATACAACTCCCATTTCATCACCAACCTGCTACCTTAATGCCAAGCTGATTTAAACAGAAATGTTTGGATAGCAATAATGCTTTATAATGAACTCATCTACAACTCTTACTCTAAGGAGTAGATTTTAGTCATTCCCCCCTTTTTGAGATGATCAACCTAAGCTATACAGTTTAAACCATTGACCAATCAAACAATGAGTAGGGAGATTTTAAGTGTTTTTGCCTGGGCAGTTTCTATCCAGAGACTCCTCTCATAGTTCAAAGATGGCATGTTTTTTATTCAGGCTTTCTTTTATATTGAATTATCAATGGGGAAGACCATTTTAAAATGTAAAAAACCAAACCAAACCATTTGTTAGTTTGGTTAAAGTTTACATAGCAAATTGGCTTCTAGCTCAATAATTTCACTCACTCACTCACTGCTATCTAATAGATTCCTTGGGTCTTTTGTTGCTTTTCCTCTACTTTCTTAAATGCCTACTCACATGCTTTTTAAGACATCAGCCAAACGAGGGTGCAGAGCTAGACAACAAATTAGAGTGGAGAATATGACCTTTATGAACTGCTGTTGTTAGAGGTCACTGAGCCTTATAAGAGAAGTGGGCAAAGGAGGAAACTAGAATCCGGGGCAGACAGAGCACAATCTTTGGACCCAACGTCTCAATGTGAAAAATCTAGGTCTAGGGAAAGTCTGATTCTAAGACAGATGGATCGCTAACGGACACTGAACTCACAGATATTAAATGACAAAGACCTTCCCTCCCATGTCAACAGACAGTTTAAAGAGCCGTCCCCTACATCTAGTAATGTGAATTTGGACGTCCAGCCTTTTAAATTGTGAGAGAATAAGTTGTCTGTTTGTTAAAGCAATCACTTGGGGGTATCTCTGTTATAACAGCACTAGATAACTAAGACATTTAACTAGGAGGGATTTTCTACATCATAATCAAGTATTTTACCATGTACTATTTAAAAACCGTAACAGCTATTATCAACAAATCAGCTAAGATGATAATTATCTGCTGTCTTGGGTAACTTAAAATAAGCCTGGTCTGGACTAAATTACTTTACATCTACAAGATTCAGTTTCCTCATACATAAAACAAGAATGTTAATATAAATACATTGTAGAAGATAAAATAAATAATACATCTAAAGTAATTACCAGTTTCCAAAATACAGCAGATATTAATAAATGTTAATTAAATACCTATTACTAATTCTTCAATAGGAACACTGATAATTAAGCTCATGTACAATACAAATCTTAAAAGCACTGGGGTTTGAATTATAGCACTCCTTCTTGTGGGATCTCAGGCAATGTCACTGGCCTTTTTTTTTCAAGGTTTCAAATAATGTTTTTAATCTTTTTTTTTTTTTTAAACATTTTATTAGGGGCTCATACAACTGTTATTGCAATCCATACACACATCAATTGTGTAAAGTGCATTTGTACATC
>NW_022111369.1:10393490-10411186 GCF_000313985.2 Echinops telfairi
AGTCCCCACCAGGATTTCAGCACTTCCTCTTTGTTACGTTCCCCTTGATCATGCCCTACCAGGTCTCCCACACCCACCTCCCCACCAATTTGGATTGCTTGTTGTTCCCTTGTCCCTGGGTTTGTTAACACCTCTTCCCTTCCCCCCAGCTCCCCCTCTCCCATGTCCCCCCATGAATTGTCAGTCCCGTTGTTTTCTCCTCCAGATTGTTCATCCAGCCTGTCCTATGGCCTTTTATAAATCTCTTTTGTCAAGGAACAGAAGTAGGATTACTGGGTAGAAAGAACAAGAAACCAAGTATAATACTGAACTTGATAAACTTTCAATAAGTGATATAATTGTTACAAATCATAGCAATTCATAATTTCTATATTTAATCACCTCCATTTAGAATTTCAGCCTGAATTAGTTCTTGTTTCAATTCTTCAATTTCTTCCTTCAGTTTTGCATTTTCAACTCGAAGTTTCTTCTCCTCTCTCAGAGTTCTCTGCAAAACTAAGTTCAACAATTCCAATTAAGATTTATTTGTTTTTAAAAAGGTTTCTTAAGAATAAAACTTGAAAAGAGTATAGCTAGTAATAAATGTTGGGCAAGTTCTTTTATGACAATTTAGTTTAGATTAAAATAACAACAATTAATAAAGAAAGAAAAAAATATATTGGTGATGTTAGTAGATAAAAAAAGTTTTGTTAGTGAAATAAGTTTTCTAACTTCTGAAAAGATGCTTGTCAATATCAAACTGGCACCTTTTCATCATTACCATAAATGGCAGAGATACACTGTTAAGTACCTGGCACAAAAGTAAAATAAATAACTAAGCAATAAAGTAATCATTATATAGCAATTCATCCAATCTCCTAAAAAACCTACTTTTCAGACCTAATAATAACACTATATAATGGAGAATTATTTTCATCTTCCTTAGTTATTTCCTCTTAAAAGACATAGAATAATCAATTATTTATAATGTCTCAGATGTTGATGTAGTCAGATTTAATGAGTAAACTAACTCAAAGATTTGTCCAAGATATCATGTGGCAAAGGTGAACAGTAGAATTTACAAAAATATAACAAGAGAGCAATGATTCATTGGAGTAGGTAGTGCTCTGCAAGTGGGATTTTAGTATATCCCACATGGATTTAGAATAGGTTTGATTATTGATTAGGCAAGTTGTGGGATGACATCAAAGACGTCATACATGAAGTAAAAGGTCATTAGAACAAGGAAAACTCTTGAACATAAAGTATCAGAACTAAATTGAAGAAATGATGAAAGTATAAAGGCTGAACAAAAGATTTTACAGAATAACTTGAATACACAAATATTACAAGGAAAGGTACAAAGACCTCAAGTCAGAAAAGCATATGGAAAAAAAACATCCTTATTATTTCTCAAAGCTAGAAGAACATAAGGGGGGTGGAACAAAGCTTGAGTTATAATATTGAGGGATTCTTAGAATAAAATATGAAAAATGTAAAAGAAAAAAAGGAATACAGAGTCACTATACCAAAATAAATATTCAACCATTTCTAGGAGTAGTATATGATCAAGAAATTATGGTACTGAAGGATCAAGTCTGAGCTGCACTGGGGGAGGCGGGGAAGGAGCGGGGATGGGACACTGAAGAATACCTAGTGAAACATTTCAACAAACAGTATACAAGTATACCAAGAAATGTGGAAGACACCAGGTCAGCTAACTGGAAAAGATCCATATTCATTCCCATCATGAAGAACTGTATCTCACAGAAAGATGAAAAGTACACCAATAACATACCCAAATAAAACTTTGTGACAATAACAGAAGAAGGTTTAGAGCAGTAAAATGGCAGAGAGGTACCAGAAATTGAAACTGAATTCAAAAGAGAATGTGGAAGAAATATCATTGCTGATTTAAGAACAGCTTTGGCTGAAGTCAGAGACAACTAAAACAATATTTACCTGTGTCTTATATTATGCAGGGGTCATTAGGGAATGTGTATCATAACAAATAATTGGTAACATTATAAAGAGTGGGAATTCCAGAATACTGAATTGTGCTCAGGCAGAACCTGTATATAGATCTTTAAAGAATTCTTATATTAGTATTACACTCAAAATATTAAAAGAATCAAAAACTTATCAACAAGATAATTTAAGAATAACCTTATATGGTAAACAGATTTGCTTTTGTTCTCTTAGTAGATACGTTTAATTAAAATATCTCCTTAGAAAATGTTAAATTTTCTTACTTGCTTTCTCCTTAAGAAGAGCCACTTGCTGCTTAAGATATTCAATAATTTGATCTGCCTCTGCCCCCTTCTGTTCCAGTCTCTGAAGAACAGCATCATTGGTTGCCATCTTTGCCAAGAATCTGCCGAAAATCCTAAATTTAAAACAAAGGTGATAAATTACATGGTAGAAGGAATACATTTCACAATACACTGTGAAAATAGCAGTCTAATAGGAAAAATACTTTCTATCATATCAGTACGTAAGAAAAAGGCAAAAGGCCCAAAGTGGATTACTTTCTACACCTGCTTGAAAGCAGAGATACAGTTCTGCATTCTTTTAAATGCAGAAATGTGGGAAACAGAAAAGTTATTCCCCAGGTTGCCCACCATAATATATGCCAAACCTAAGGTGCTGTTTGCAAGCACAAGGTCAGTGACTACACACTTGGAGGTCAACTGCTTAAAGGTTATCTGCCTGCAGGTTGTCAGCCATCTAAGGCAATCAGACCCTATTGTCTGCCCCACTCAGGGAGCCCTTCTGATAAGGATAATTGATTGCTCCTATACAGGGAGATGTAATCAACCGCTGATCGCTTTAAGGCAGCATAGCTAGTAGGGGAGAATCTGTGGGAACATTTAAAGCAGGATAAAGTACTTGGACTTTACCTCAAACTTACCAAAGTGGAGGCTTTCCTACCGTGGAATACTAGTTTTCCAGATTCCCCCTGTTATAAGTTAGGGAATACAGTCCTCATCACATTTCCCTCCGTGTTAGTTCCCCACACAGAAATGATGCTATTTAATTTCTGCTGGAAAATTTCTACACACACACACACACACACACACACACACACACACACACACCACACACGCTCTAGAATATTATAAATATTCCTGACACAAGAACAATAAGGGAATAAAATAATTGCATTAAAATATAATTACACAGGTGCTACAAGAAAAGAGCTGTTAAAATGGTTCATTATATGAAATTTTATATATTGGATAACTATAGTTTTCTCAAGTCCAAGTTACAGGGGGATACATGAATTAGGAAAAGGAAATTGATGTTATGTCAATTCTGACGCATAGCAACCACTGACGCATAACAACCACGTAAGAGAACTACTCCACAGGGGTTCCAAAATTATAAATCTTTAGAGACGCAAAAGGCAAAGTTGGTGGATCAAAGCCACCAGCTGTTGCACATAAGAATAAGGCTTTCTGCTATGAATATTTACAAATCCTCGGAAAGACTATTTAGGGTTTTTATGAGTAAAAACGGCTTACATGGCATTGGTTTTGGTTTTATCAAAGGCACAGGGATAATGGATTATTAGGAATAAGTCAAAAGAAAAAGGAGGGCTTGAGTAAGCAGTGGGAAAATGCCATGTTTCTTTTTAATTCATTTTCCCACAAACTTCTTGAAGCCCCTTCATACATTTGTCTCTTACCCAAAGACAAAAGCATGCAGTTGTGGTTAGGTGCCCTGGAGTCAGTTTGACTCACAGCGACCCTAAGCACCTTGCCTGTGCCATCCTCACAATTGTCCCCGTGCTAGGGCCCATTGTTAAAGCCACTAAGTCAATCCATCATGATGAGCGCCTTCTTCTTTTTCATTGCCCCTCTATTTTACCACGCATCAGAGACTGGTGCCTCTGGACATGTTCAAAGTATATAAGACAATGTCTTACCATCTTTGCCTCTAATGAGCACTCTGGCCATATTTCTTCCAAGACAGACTTGTTTGTTTTTGGTAGTCCAGCCCATAGTACTTTCGATACTCATCACCTGGACCAAAATTCAAGTACTCATATTCTGCTTCAGTCTTTCTTATTCAATGTCCAACTTTCACATGTTTATGAGACAACTGAAAATACTATGGCTTGGGTCAGGCACATCTTGGTCCTCAGAGTAACAGCCTTGCTTCTCAAAGGCCTTGTTCAACACATTCACCCAATGCAACATGTCTTTCTTTTACTCTCTTGACTGCTGCTTCAATGAACACTGATTGTGGATCTAAGTAAGACAAAATTCTCGACAACTTCAACCTCTTCTCCATTTATTATGAGGTTCACTATTGGTTCAGTTGTGAGGATTTTGGTCTTTACACTGAGTTGTATCCCATACTGATGGCTGGCATTGAGAACTTCATCATAAAGTGCTGTAAGTCCTCCTCACTTTAAAGAAACAAGGTTGTGTCATCTGCATATTGCAGGGTGTTAATAAGCCTTCTTCCAGATCTAATCCCAAGTCCTTCATATGATCCAGCTTCTCCAATGATTTTCTTCACACAGAGATTGAGTACTTATGTTGAGGGGATACAGCCATGCTACATACCCTTGCTAATTTTAACCCATGTACTATTTCCTTGTTCTGTTCACACAAATGCCTCTTGATCCAGGTACAAGTTCCACATCAGCACAAGGAAGTGTTTTGGAATTCCCATTCTTCTCAAGGCTAACCTTAGGATATTACAATCTACACATTCCAATGCTTTCACATTGTCAATAAAACACAAGTAAACATTTAGCAGATATTCTCTTTCAGCCAAGATCTTTCTGTCATCAGCAAAGACATCCCTTGTTCCACATCTTCTTCTGAATTTGGCCTAAACCTCTGGCAGCTCCCTGTCAATGTATTGCTGCAACTCTTGGATGATTTTCAGCAACATTTTACTGACGAGTGATTTTCATAGTTTGAGCACCTGCTGGGTCCCTTTTCTTTGGAATGAGTACAAATATGGACCTCTCCCAGTCAACTGGCCAAGTAGTAATCTTCCAAATTTCCTGGCAAAGACAAGTGAGCGCTTCCAGCTTTGTGAAACATTTCAGTGGGTATTCCATCCATTCCTGGAGTCTTGTTTTTGGCCAATGTATTCAGTGTACCTTGAACTTCTTCCTTTAGCACTTGAAGGAAGAACCTGATTCTTGCTCAATGAATCTTCTGGAATGTTGGAATGTTGACTAGTTCTTTTTGGTACAGTGATTCTGTATTCTTTTCATCTTCCTTCCACTCCCACCCCCACCCCCACCCCCACACGCAAATTTATTAGAAGTTAATCCAGACATCATGGCATTCCATAGTTAAATCATATCAAGCACTATTGTACAACTGCTACCAAAAATCATTTAAAATTTTTTTCTTCCTTTTTTAATTCCTTCATATTAATTCCCCCTTATCCTCTCAACTGTCTCACCGTACCCCTCAGCTCATAAGGGCTTCTATTATTAGTCTTCAATGTAGTAAATCTTCTTGAAACTCACTGGAGATAGACTCAAGGTCATATTTTGGCTCTTGTGGACTTGTTTTAATTTTCTTCACACCTTCAACCTGAACTGACATACAAGCAATTGATGGTCAGTTCCCGTCAGCCACTGGCCTGACATTAAGACTCTCCATTTATTATTTTTAGTGTAAAAGGTAGATAATAAAATATAGTCATGTGCTGTTTCATTCAGTATCTAATCAAATTTCTTTGATATTTTTAAATGAATCAGTTTAAAATATGTTTAAGTATACGGGGGTTCCAAAAGTTAATGGAAAAATTCCTTAAAGCTCCCTTGTACTGCCAGTTCTAATGGAAACTAATGGTCATATACTCATTTTTTACTGCATTATTTGTATGACCCTCAAGTATTAAAACTACTATTTAAATACAATAACTCTTTTAAGCAAACCTTGGGGCTCAAGTAGGTACACAAGTAGGATGAGTAAGGTATAAGTCAGAGGGCTTCAAAAATGTATATAAAATTAGTTTTCCATGAACTTTTTGAAGGGCTCTTGTATACAAGTGGCCAAGAAATGAGTGTGGAGAACAGAGAAAAGGGTCCATTTTTAGCTGTTTGAAATATTTCAAAAGAAAAATAAATACCATTTTTACGAGAATTTAATTTGGTCCTTTTTTCCCTTAACTGTCAATATAGAAATATTTTAATTCAACAACATTTTGTTGAGCATGTAGTATTACATATATTTCAGACAATGTGGTAGGCACTGCAAAATCATAATTAAGAAAGTCTCCCAGTTGAAAGCTATTTACAATCTGGAGTAGAAATAAGGTGGGAATGAAATTCTAGGAATTGGAGAGCTATAGCAGCATGTTAGAGCAGTAACATACAAATATGGGGGCTAGGGAGATGTGGGGAAAAGGAAGCAAAAGAACAGGGAAGCCTTCTGAGAGCAAACAACAGTATCTTAGAAGGAAAGACACGAGAAAGAACAGGCAGGGTGTGTTCTATATTTAAATCAATATGGGTAAAGAAGGTGGAAAGAAGAGTACAGCGTCAAATTCAAGGAAACCATTATGATTTTAAGCAGAAAGTTATGGGACTAGGTTTTCAATTCACAAATATGACTGGCTATAAAGTGGAAGCAAGGGTGAGTCCGGGAAAAGAAGGCAAAATAAAGTGATTTCTCAAGGGTTAGTTTAGAAGCATTGAGATGTCTGTGAAAAAGAGGTGCATAGTACTGAGATTAGGGGAAGATGGAGTAGATTCAGAGAGGAAATGATAATGAATATGGAAATATTTAGTTTCAAGTATCCACAGTATTAGAAATTCTAATAAATCAGAGTTGACTTGATGGCAATAGTTTGATTTTGTGTAATAACGTGCGTATTAAAAAAATCAAGCAGGAATTAATTATTACTTATGGAACTATTATAGCCCTTCAAAATTTGAGTTCTAGGCAGGAATTAAAAAATAAAAGCTTTGAGATGCAAGTTCTGGAGCTATTAATTAAAACAGTTCTCCTTCATTAAGCTACCACAAGAAACTAGTTAATCTAGGAAACTAACAACAATCTAGTAATATCATATCACACTTTTTGAAGTCCAATTCCCTAAGCGAAGTACTATTAGCAAGCATTCCAATAAAATCACTTTAAATCATTTCAGGTTTTAATTGCCCTTACCCTCCTACAGATCCCTTGTCACAGTGTGGGGTAAGTATGGGGCAGCTAACCACAGAGGAAGCAACTAAAACCCATCAGCAGCCACCACTGAGAAAAAGGAGGATCTCAGCTCCCATCAAGATTTAGTCTGAAACCCTAAGAAGCAATTCTACTCTGTCCTATTGGGTCACTGTGAGTCAAAACCAAATCAGGGGCAGTGAGTTTTATTCCTTCTGTTATTCTCTCTTGATTTCCTTTCTGCCATGATTTGTTTTCATTCTCTTATTCTTCGAGGTACATCTTAACCAATGGAACCAGAAGATCTTACTAATTACAATAGCATACAGTGGTGAGCACTTTTACTACGTGCTACATACAATGCTAAATGTTTGCTGTGTGTTGTTTCATTATTAACACAGTGGCTGCAACAGTGGGTTCAAGCATAGCAAGAGCTATGAGGGTAGTACATAACTGGGCAATATTTTGTTCTGTTGCACATAATGTCACTAGGATTTGGACCTAACTCAAGGGCAGCTAAAAAAATACAATCTCCTTTAATCCTCAAAACTCTGGTGTTATATTATTATGGTGTTATATTATTAACCACATTTAAGATAGATATTGAGGTTGACTAATCAAATAACTTGTCCTGTGTGAACACTCCTGGTTAATAAAATCTGGCTCTACCTGACTCAAAAGTACATTTCTTTAACCAAAAGGACACTGATTACAATAATTGTGAACTACCAATCAGACTACTTCACCTACTGGCTTTAAAATCCATACCCTTTTTTTTTTTTTTGCTTGTTTTTAAGTTTAGAGACAACTAGAATACTTTTAAAATGTATAATTCTTAATTAAATCTTTTTTTAACATATATTCCAAAAGACTGAAAAATCAAATAACCAATACGCTCAATTGTCTGCAAATATATCTTATTTTTCAGGTTCTGCTGTTTTAGGTACAAGAGACCCCCAATCTCAAATATAATGTAAGGAGAACATTTATTAAGTCTTAAAGGGGCACAGACAACACACAGACAGACACATCATACACCATCCGGATGAGGGAGGCCCTTAGCACGAGGTTAAAATGTCATCCAAGGGTTTGCTGAGATACAAACTTTGATAAGGGCATGGAGGGAGCAAAATAACTGTCACAAAGGCATGATGGGGGGCAGATCAATACATCACAGTTGCAGGTGGGACTACAGAATCAGGAATGGGACCGTGTTTGGGACACATACATTGTTAGATGGGCTAACAAGATTGGTCCAGGGCCCTCTGACCAAGGCAGTCAGGGTGAGACTGGTGGGGCATGACTCATGACTATGTGATTTCTGTATAGTCCCCATTAAGGTGACCTCTGCCAAGTACACACTCAGGAAAGCCTCTAAGAGACTGCGCCTCCCTAAATTGTTTGGTGGAGAAAGGTGGAGGTAGTTTACCTCCTCAGGCACTTAGCCTGAGGGCAAGATTATCTACGTATTTGGTTATTGATTTGGAAGAGTTCAGTAGAGGAGGGCAAGATTATCCACATCCTAAGTGACTGATCTGAAAGAGTTCGGAGGCATCATCTATGCGGTGTCTCTGCAAATGGAAAATGATCACTGCCATCCACAGCCTTCTGCAAACTGCAGTGGTCAGAATTTAAGCTCTAATATACCTCAAGGTAATTTTACCAACAATTCTTGATTTTGTACCATGTACCATGCAGGGTAAAGAACAAAAATAAACATAATGTTTGCACTCCTTGAACTTACAGACTACTGTGAGAAATTGACAGTAACTTAAAAGAAAAATTTCCCGATAGGATCGCTGAAGACAAAAGGGCGCATAAGCAAAAGTGGTGAAGAAAGTTGATGGTGCCCGGCTATCAAAAGATATAATGTCTGGGGTCTTAAAGGCCTGAAAGTAAACAGGCAGCCATCTACCTCAGAAGCAACAAAGCCCACATGGAAGAAGCACACCAGCCTGTATGATCACAAGGTGTCAAAGGGATGAGGTATCAGGCATCAAAGAACAAAAAAATCAAATCATTGTGAATGAGGGGAAGTACAGATTGAGAACCCATCAGTACTCAACTGGACATCCCCTTACAGAAGGGTTGTGGGGAGGAGACAAGCCAGTCAGGGTGCAGTGTAGCAATGACGAAACATACAACTTTCCTCTAATTCTTAAATGCTCCCTTCGTCCCTCCCCCCACTATCATGATCCCAATTCTACCTTACAAATCTGGGTAGACCACAGGATGTACACTGGCACAAATAGGAACTGGAAACACAGGGAATACAGGACAGATGATCCCTTCAGGACCAGTGGTGAGAGTTAAGATACAGGGATGGTGGAGGGAGGGTGGGGTGGAAAGGGGGAACAGATTACAAGGATCTACATATACACTCCTCCCAAGGGGATGGACAACAGAAAGGTGGGTGAAGGGAGTGGGTAAGATATGACAAAATAATAATAATTTATAAATTATCAAGGGTCCATGAGGGAGGGGGGAGGGGCGGGAAGGGAAAAAATGAGGAGCTGATACCAAGGGCTCAAGTAGAAAGCAAATGTTTTGGGAATGAGGATGGCAACAAATGTACAAATGTGCTTGACACAATGGATGGATGTATGGATTGTGATAAGAGTTGTATGAGCCCCCAATAAAATGATTTTAAAAAACAAAGAAAAAGAATTCCAAAAAAAATCCAAACTTTTAACGTGAAGCTATGTTCTGCGTGACTCAGATTGTTGGTAACAACACTATTCGCCGTTCAGACAAATCTTTTACCATTTAAACCACAGCGCACATTACTCTTGGGAACTACTTACTGCTCTATCATTAAAGTTTTACAATGAATGCAAACTAAATTCAATCGTCACACAGGGCCTTTCCTCGGAGATGCCGATCGGTTTGATCCTCCCACCTTTAGGTTAGCAGAGGAATGCATACCCATTGCATCATACTGGGCGTTCAGTAAAAATGTAATTAAATGAAATCTCGGTCCCACCTCAAGTTCTGAAATGAGATATTCACAGGAAAGGAAACAGGCTTGTAAACGATCTTTCCCCGTAGCACCCTTTCCCTGGGACTCCGCATCTAACTTTCAAACTCGGCTGCTCCAGAAAGTTCCAAGTGATTCCCTCTTTCCTCACTCCGATTTTGCTGGGGAGAGCAGATTTCCCATTAGCCCGGGTACACCTTGTTCTCTCTTCTCAGGGGTGATTAATGGGACACAATCAGTTACGGTCACAATCAACCTCCTCTCTTCTTTCTAGGGACAGCACTCACATGAAGCGACGGACCACACACTCCAGATGGCCTCTGTCTCTCCTCGCTGGTACAGCCTCTTCCCACAGGAAGGCAAGGAGGAAGAACCCAAAGGGCTGCCCTCCTTAAATGCCTGAGCGACGCACACATTTAACTCCAAATTCGGTCGCCCGATTCGTCTCTACAGATCTGTAAACCAACCACATCACGCTCGCCATCGCCCATTACTACACTCTGGACATCCCTTGTCATTTCTCTTTAGCTGGTCCATTTTGTTGCCGTTCTGGCAGGCGACAGTGTGCCGGAAGTCGGGGACTTCCTTCAGGCTTTGTCGCGGCGCTGTGAAGTCAACCATCACTGCCGGGCTGAGCGTCGGCGCAGGGCGGGGTTGAGCAGCGTGGGAACTGTCAGTGGCGAGCCGGGCTCAGTGCGCTGGGCCAGGTTCCGAGCCAGCTGGTCCCGGGACTTCGTTTTCCCGCCCGGCGCTGTCTGAGCGCGGCCAGACGGCGGGAGTGCGCACTCTGGGCGAAGATCCTTAAATGCAGGGACTGGTGCACTAAGCAGAAGCCGCCACGCCAGAAGCAGCAGTAGTGGCCGGGTCCGGGTAGAAGCTTTATTCCTCTTGTCCGCCTGCCAGCATCCCCAGATTCAGAGGCAGGTACTCGGGTATCCTAGTTTTCTGTCACAGGGGGTGTGGCTAATGGGAAATACATTTACAGTACTTGAGGTGCAGGGACTTCATGCTCATGGTGAGAACCACACAAGGCTGTGAAGCTTCTTGCTGCTGGGCACCGTCTTCATCCCAACTACCACTCTCCCCTCCCTTATCACACATTTACCTTGGTCCTCTGAGTGCTGTAGACAACTCACCGAAAGGGAACACTAAACTACTGATTCAAAGGAAGCACTTCAAACTGCTGCTTCAAAGTGAACACTGAACTACTGCTGGAAGCCTTTAAAAGTAGAGGTTCGGCCTTGCGGACTCTACTCTTCCATCACTCATCAGTTGATCACCTTGCACTGTCTTGCTTTGCTTAGTTGTTCCTGGTTTGCAAAGTTTTGTCAGTTTCGAATTCCTCTGTGCAGTGGGAGGAAGCCGAAAAAGTAGAAGGAAGTTACCTTAGGATTGTCAGTGGTTGCTTTTTAAGGCCTCTCATTCCTGTTTATCTCTACCAGAAAAGGTCAACTTTTTGAGGGAAGAGTATATAAAATAGATTCACTAGAGATCTGCTGGTTTGAGGAAGTAGATCACAAGACCTTTGTTCCCAGGGGATTGTGGGAGAACTCAACCTCTAGTCTTTTGGTTAGTAACCTAGTAAGTTTATTATGCTTGTTGGATGAATTTTATTCCCAACCTAACCTCTTACTTCATCTGCTCCCTTGACCCCATCCCATGAGCTTCCTTCCATTCACTGTGTGTCATCTGTAAGTATGTCTGTGTATTTTGAGGCAAGCCTTTGTATGTGCACAGATCTAAGAGGTAGCTGAAACTGAATACTGTACTAGTCTATGCTAATGTAGTGCTTTGTTCCTTTGAAATCTGTGCATCTTACTTATTTGGTTCTTTTGGTTGTTGGTTTTATAAATAATAAGCCATCAAATCCATTGACATCAAGTTGATTCCAATTCTTGGCAACCTGGTAAGGACAGAGTAAAACTGCCCCGCAGAGCATCCAAGGGTGTATGCAAATCCTTATGAAAGCAGACTGTCTCATTGTTCTCCCTCAGAGTGGCTAGTGAGTTCAAACCACCAAACTTATTAGCAACAGGCT
Source organism: Echinops telfairi (assembly GCF_000313985.2). Taxonomy (NCBI): domain Eukaryota; kingdom Metazoa; phylum Chordata; class Mammalia; order Afrosoricida; family Tenrecidae; genus Echinops; species Echinops telfairi. The sequence continues at coordinate 10,405,630 of NW_022111369.1, forward strand.
GCTTTAAACACCGTGCCACCAAGGCTCCTCATCTACATAATAGAAGCATATAATTGAAATTTGATTCATATACTGTGGTCGGATTGCATAATAAATGTTATTATCATTCATTGTTTCAGCCAGTCATAGCTTTGAAAACCCTATGCAGCATACACAAGGTCACCATGAGTTGGGATCAACTTGAAGACAGTTAACAACATAATAACTCACACCACCTACAACCTCCATCTGTCTCCAAAAGCTGGAATAATTATTATCACAGTTTGGTTTTCACATTGGTTGCTCTTATATTTCTAAATAATAGCTATAAACTCTGCTTCTTTTCACTTCAAATTTTGAAACATACTTGGGTTCCTTATATGGTTTAAAGAGAACAAAGTGAATCAACCTTTTTTCTGCTTCCCCTAAAATCACATCCACCCTACTTTCCCTTAGCTGAAACTTGACTTCTACCTTATCAAGGTTGTTCATATTTATATTTGTTACGGATTAATAGTGATGCCTAATGTTATGTGTTAAGTCAGTGTGATTTCACATTGATTTAGAGCTAGTTTCTTAATTTCTGTGCTTTCCCATTATACAACTCAGGGGAGCTGTTTACTCTGTAGTTCATGAAAGTAGGCAGACCCCTCAAATTCTACACATGGAACATCTATGTATAAACTAGATACAAAAATCTATCAGGATTGTTGAGAGGCTTAAAGATGATTGAATATATAAAGCGCACTGAAAATGCAATGCTCTTTCATTTCCTTTTTATGCCGTTGAAGATCTTTAGAATTGATTTGGAACTTCAACATTTATGCTTGTGTTTTTTTCTACTTTGATATTATCATAGAACTTTTAGCTTGGCTATTTTTTACTGTGTTCACATTGTTATTTCCTTCCAAGCCGAATTTTATTAATCATGTTTAAGTGATAAAGCAATCGTGTTTATGGTGATAAAAACTGGTTTAATGTTTGGTGGATTGCTTGTAAAGTTCATTTTTTCCCCTCCTAGGTAGTTCTAGAAGATTTGGGACTGAAAATGTTTCCCTTGAAGGATGCTGAAATGGGCGCCTTCACCTTCTTTGCTTCAGCCTTGCCACATGATGTTTGTGGCAGCAATGGACTTCCTCTCACACCAAATTCCATTAAAATTTTAGGACGCTTTCAAATCCTTAAGACCATTACCCACCCCAGACTGTGCCAGTATGTGGATATTTCTAGGGGAAAACATGGTGAGTTTTTTCACTGTTGTTGCTTGTTTGTATTTCTTATCTTACATTCTCTACTCTGTTACCCCTATTAACTTATAAACATAGTAAAAATATAAAAGAAATCTGTCTATACTTGCAATCACTTACTCCATGTCTTTCACTCTGTCACTTGACAATTTACTTGTAAATCTGCCAGATAAAATTCAAACTTCCTACCCAAGTATTGCAAGCAAGATCCATCATGATCTAGTCTTTCCTGACCTGTCTAAGTGTATTTCTTATTAATTCTGTTGCTTTCACCACTTATGCAACCATACTTAGTCACTTGTTTTCTTGACTATACTTTATGACTTTTCAAATAGCCTATCTTTTATACTTTAGTATTTTCTCCCTGGGATCAAACTCTCCCTTCCTGTTACTCCTTCCCAAGTAAACCTCTGCTCTTCTTTCATTCAAATCTCACTTTCTTTGTCACTTCCTGTTGTTTTGCTCAAATCTGAGCTTAGCTTCTTTCAGGGAAGACTGTGTAGCTTGTATGATTATTTTACTATTATTTTCTACTTAGTATATCAAGGATTTTAAGTTCTTGAGGCTAAGGATGAAATGCTTTTTTGTATCTAATCTCAGAAGCCATACTGAATCTGGCACACAGAAGACCCTCAATAAATGTTTGTTAAGTGAATGTATGTCTGAATCTATGAATGACTGCATTTGAGGGCTTAATGTTTCACAGATCTGAGAATCTTTTAACGATGATTTTTGTAAGTTTCATTCCAGCCAGACTTTCATTTCTTAAAATTGTTTAAAGTGCCTTTTAGTGAAAATGTATTTAAAATTTCTAATATAAAGTTATGTGGAAATATAAAAGATATGCCATCAGTGAAGATGTACGCTATATAATTACCGATACTGAACTGGTTTTTTTCCTATGAAAATGGCAGCTTATGTTTTTGAAAGTGAGTTAAACACACTCAAGAAAAAAGCAAGCATGCTGTATTTTGTTCTGTTGGAACATATGTTAAACTATGTTTGCAAGTATTCTGCATAACTCCTTTTGAAAAGAGTTATTCTGAGAATAGTATTTTCTTAATTTCAGTAAAAATAATATTTTGTAGTGTTATTATTCCCCAAAAAACATACTCCTTGCCACTGAATCAATTCTGATCAACCCTACAGAGTATGGGAGAACTGCCCCTTTGAGTTTCGAAGACTGAGAAGAGTAGAAGGCCCTATCTTTCTCTCATGGAACAACTTGTGGTTTTGAACTGTTGGCCTAGCAGATTGCCGTCCAACACATAATCACTATACCACCAGGGGTTATTTATTTATTTTTCTTGAAGTGGTGAGGTTAAACAATAATAATATAAATATAAAAATACAATAAGTAAGAAAAAAGGACTACTGTCGATATTTTAAAAGCTTGGGAAGAAGTTTTTGTTATAGAACAAGCAAGAAATCCTTGCACCTAAAACAAATTCAGGTTGGGTTTAGAGGGAGGTCAACTAACCAAATAGCAAGTTTGATCCAGCATAATCAGGATTACAGTGATCTATGTTTGATAGTAAGGCTATCCCAGACCGTTGCCTGTGGCTGGAAGGGATCTGCCAGCATCCTAATCTGACTAGATATCCTGCAGATGGGTTTTGGGTCCCCACTGCTCTCCACAGCCTTCCATAAATTGGGTGTTCAATATTTTAGCTCTGATACTTTTCCCTTCATCATATTTGAATTTTATTATTGTCATCATTGGATCACATAAGCTGTGCTTCTTCTGTGTGGGTTTCGTTGACTCCTTGCTTATATGGCTGCTTGTTTTAATATAAGCCTTTAAGATCACAGACACTAGATCTTTTGATAGCCGGGCACCATCTGCTTTTTTCACCACATTTTGCTGTAACACCCTTAGCTTCAGTAATCATTTCATGCAGGTGAGTATTGAGCAGGGTCATGTTATCAGAACTAACTGTTCTTGGATTGGGGCTAGAGTTCAGTACCACCAAAGCTCTTTAGGCCTAGATCAGATATACTCTAATATGACTATAAATAGTATAACTATGTACTATAAATAGTGCAGTACTTGTAACTATCAGGAATTCACATGGAGGAGGGTTTGGTTCTTTCTAAAACACGGCTGTTGCTAGACAAAGTGCTGTAGTAGCAAAGCATGGACCATGTGTAACCACCACATCACCAGGGCTCGTTTATTATAATTAATATGTATTGAGTGTTTATTATGTGTCAGCACTATTCAAATGCTGGTATGCTTTATTAGCTTAATCCTCGCACCATTACTAGGGGATAGGAACTATTATTCTTATTTTGTAGATAAGAAAGTTGAGCACAAAGCAATTAAGTACCTCATGTTTTGTCATTTTTCTGAAATCTTTTGAAAGCTTCTATGACAATGGAAATGTAGTATCCTTTTGCCAATTAGAGTTATTACTTCCCATTTGGGACTCTATCCCATACATGGAAGCTTCAAAAATTTTGTAGAGAAATGTCACTAAAAGATAATGGAAGATAAGTTTATTGTAAAATTCTACTATCTTTCTTTTTGAAAAAAAATATTATTAACTGTGAGCTAATATATACATATTATTATATAGTTCAATCACGTCAAGCAGAATTGTACAATTGCTACGAGAATCAATTTCCCAACTTTCTTTTTCTTCCTGGACTCCTTGATATTCATTTCCCTGTTACTCTCCCCCAACACTCTACCTCCCCTCCCCAAAACCCTTATTCTACTTGCTATATCTATAGGTTCATTAGTCCTGGGTTTCATATATTGGAAAACAGAAAAACATGTAACACAGTTTCAGGAGAGTGACCCAGAATGATATACTACCTCTGAGACAAACCCTAAAATGAACAAACCAAATCAAAACAATGCAGAAAATGTTGAAAACCAAATCTTTCTATTTCATGTTCTATGAACTTTTTGAAGCTTCTGCATACACACATACCATTAGGAGGCATAATGAGAGACGTGACAGAGGGTCATAAAAAAGAGGTGATCCTCCTACAGATAATACAAATGCTTCATTTTTTTTCATACATGAACGCACACTGTATATAGAGATATACAGATATATAGACATAAAGAAGTATGCATTATTCTAGTGCAACATCTCTTACTGTGCAAGATTGTCTTTGATTGATCCAGTCAGCAAATGCTAGTAAATGCCTATCAAGTTGGGCCTAACTTTTCAAGGAAAACCATAGATAGGGTCATATTGAGATTCTTAAGGATCTCTCTCTCCCTCTACAGGGGTCAAATGAGAAGCCTAGCTAATAGAAACCTGAATTTGAAGCAAAACTATAAAGACAGGGATGAGTTGAATAACTGTTTGAGAACCATTCTTGTCAGCTGTGACATTTCTTAACGTGTACCTTGGTATATATTACCTGCCAATGGTATTATGACACTTAAATAGAATTGTGCTAGATATTATGTTCCTCCAATGCTAGATGCCAGTTACAAAAAGATGGGTAAGACAGGCTCCCGATTTCTAAGTCAGTTCCAGAAATATTAGAAAAGTACAAGTGTGATTATAACAGAATAATAGTTGTTATAGGCAGTGGTATGCAACATGCTATAAAAATGCAAAGACAGTGACATTCTGCATAGGAGAGTGTTTATCTCAACTTAGTTCCTGTGTAAACCTTCTTGTAGAATACGTGAATTTTGACCACAGAGGAGTGATTCTACTTTCAGGAAAATTTTATTTCCTAACATTTATTTATTTTAATGACACAAGTAGCCTAAAAGGATTCATCGGTTTTCAGAAGATATTCTGACCTTTATTTCGGACATATTCTAAAGAAACAAAATCTTAATATTATTTATGAATTAATTCTCCTTTTTTTAAAATAAAGGGACACTTCTTAGTTAATTCTAATCTTTTTTATATTCCTCCAAACATTTGAGACAAGTCATAGACAATTATATGAAGAGTATATGAATAGATAATATATTAATACATAATTAATATCTTAATATATTCTAGCAAATTTATATTAAGATATAAAATTAGTGATATTAACTAAGACATAGTTTCTCAGATGGATTATGATGTTTGTTGGTCAAGGCAAAGCAGGAAATGTGCTTCAAATTACTCTTATAATGAGGCAGTGTATTATAAGAAATTAACTATTAGTTATTTGCACAAATATGGGGAAATGTTCGGTTGTAAGATTTATAATGCTCATAAGATCTGTTGTCAAGGTATGTGTGGAGACACTAATGTGGAAATGTCTTTGTCACAAGGATCTGAGATGTCTTACAGCTGTTCTTATGGGCAATGGAGCTTTCCCTTACACATCTGTGGTTCCTCTGGCCAATTTCTCCTAGGTCT
>NW_022111369.1:10414053-10440160 GCF_000313985.2 Echinops telfairi
TTTTTGTTTTGCTCTTTCCTTCCTTCCCACTTTGACTTGGAGGTATGGGTGACATGTGGTCTGGTTTAGTAACATTATGTTTTCATGTGTTAGGTTGGCTCCGGAGTCAGGCTTTCCCTGTTCCGTATAGTTCATTCAGACTGCTTCAGGATGATGTTAGTTCTTGATAACCAGGGAGGATGAAGTATGCAATCCCCAAAGCAGGAGAACATTTCATTGGAATTTGAAAACATAGTTTACTAAAAGTTGAGGAAAACATCCTTAAAATGAAAAGAAAAATTACTTAATAGATTCTCACTCATCCCCCTCCCTCTCTTGAGCTTGAAATCGCAGAAGTATTTAGAAGCAGAGTGAAGATTATAAATGAAAATGCATCTCATATAATCTTGACTCTCCAGAAATCCTTTCTGTGGTTGCTGGTGAAACTAATAACAAGATTTTTTTTTTTAACTAATAGGTTTGAAATTCCATTGGAGACTAATATGTTTTTAAAGGACCAATGATATAGTCCTGTTTCTCAGTTGTATGTAAATCTCAACCTACATATCTATAGAGTAAAAGATTAATTGCTAGGACTATGCTCAGGCAGTTGTGCGAGCTGACTGCTGTTGTTAGCTGTTGTCAGGCTTGTTCCAGCCCAAGGTGACCAGCTGCACAGTGGAAGCAAGCACCACCCGGCTCTGCGGCCTCTTCACAAGCATCATGGTGGAGCCCACTGTAGCCACCGTGTAAATTCATTTCTTTGACCATCTCTCAGTGTCACTACTCTTCCACTTGCCAAGCAGGATGCACTTTTCTGAGGACTGATTTCCACTGATGACGTGTTTGAAGTGCATAAGATGAAGTCTCTCTAGTCTTACTTCTAAGGAACACACTGGGTATGTCTTTAAAGACAGAATTTGTTGTTTTGGGCAGTCCATGGTACTTTCAGTATTCTTGCCCAGAACCATACTTCAAATGCCTCAATTCTCCTTCAGCCTACCTTATTCATTGGCCAACTTTCAAATGCGTATGAAGTGATTGAAAATTCAATGGCTACCTGGTGCACCTTAGACTTCAAAGTGGCATCTTTGCTCTTGAACACATTAAAGAGATCTTTTGCAGCAGAGAACTCACGAGAGTAGTCTTAACAAGTGACCAGGAAAGACACAATTCTGCTCTTAAATCTTCTGACTTAATTGAAAATGTTGCACCCAGATTGTCTAGGATAAGTGGCATACTTAGCATAAACTGTCTGTAGTCTTTGATCGCAGTTACAAAACACCTACCCAGCAACACCTAGATCAATGCTTAATTGAATAACTGAGACCTGTAATTTAAATAAGTTAATCCTACTACCTTGTGTCATTTTTACTATATAGATATTTATTTAAATATTATATTTTAATATATTGATGAACTAGTCTCCAATTTTACTGTGGATAACAATAATATCCAAAATAATCCCTTCCTATTATAATAACACATTTTAAGCTCACCTCTTTTTTATTTTCTAGATTAAAAAAATATATAACTTACAAATATTTATTTTTGGCTCTCACCTTATTTACTCCTTTATTATCTTTCCTGTATAACTTTGTGCTTCCTCCAGTTTCTGAGGATTAATGTAAAGCATGCAGTGCAGACTAACCACAGTACTTAGTAAATGATATTTTTCTAAATCTTTGCTAGAAGGAAGGCTATTTCACAATTCTTGCATGTTCGGTGCTTTAAGGTTCATCTTAGTGCCACATTTGGTTTTTGTAAATAATCCCACTATATTGTTGATATGTATTTGGCACATAATGATTCCTAAATATTTTTAGCATATTTTATTCTATGAAAATCTATTCAAACAGAAGTTATTTTCAAACAGTGGTCCTGAGTTTTAGGATGAAGACTCTAATGAGTCCTTGTAAAAACTGACTTGTGTTGCAACCATTGGCTTGGTATATACTCGGTTACCTCTTAGAGAAATTTTTATATTCTGCCAAAGTTTATGGCTTTGCAGAATTAAAATAATCCTTTAAAGTTCCATAGAATCTTGAAGCACAGGCATGCACAGGTTTATGATATTTTGAGGGTGTTTCCAGAAGTCTGACAGATTTTAAACTAGTGCCAAACATGTTGGAGATCTCTCGTAGATGTGGAGCCCTGTGTATATCCAACATAAAATTAGTAATGATGCATGCACATTATTAAATTCTGATGTTTGTGTTGTCTATCATCATCAGTGCTACTGAGGTATTATTTTCTACAGAAGATATAGCTCTGTTTATATAATGACTACGGCCAAATGAGAATCTTTGCCACTTCTTTGTTTTTCCCTTAAAAATAACAAACCTTTGTATTTTTTGTTTATGTAATAGATGTTTTATTGCAGGTTGGTTGAAGGTTCACAGAGAAGATTTCTTTTCCTTTGAACAATTCTTACACATTTTCTACCATCTTGTTAATTAAAATCCCCACAATGTACCAACCCTAAACCACTCATTCTCTGCATTTCCTATTTCGATTCTTCCTTCTCTCGTAATCTTTCTGAACTCTTTTTGCGTAAATGCTGCCATTCTGGTCTCAAAATGTTGATTAAACTAAAATGTGAACCCTCGCTATCTTTTCCATTTCTAATGGGCACATTATTGTTTATGGTTTGGTTAATTAATTTAAATAGTATTTTTTAGAGTAGACACCTATATGCTTGAGGTTCCTGTCCAGACCGTGATGAAAGAAATTTGAAAAGACCATACCGGTTCTTTCTGCCATGTAATTAGTATCTACTGGAGAATTGCTTACTTTAAGGATGTACACTAATTTCTAGAGTTGAAATAGGTGCGACAGTAGAAAAGCACAATGCATAAGAGAGGATATTGTGCAGAACAGATTTGTTTTGAGGGGCCATCAAAGCTTGTCTTGAGGAAGCCACGTTTAACTGAGCTAGAAAAATGAAGAATGGTAGCAAGCACAGTATTTTCTATGAGGGGATACCCCCCAAAACCGGAATTGCACTGGGTGGAATGGAACCTTCATACTGTGCATTTCTTCCACTAGGCAAGCATCTAGCAACTCGCTCTGAGTTAGTGCACTCAGTGGCGTCACCTGGGGATGTTTTCTCTGGTCACAGTGAATTTTTTCTTAAAAGCAGTTTCGATCAAACCTCATTTTTTTGTCATGGCCGATTTAAGAGAACAGTGTTGGGTTGGGAAATTTTGTTCAGGAAAAATGCAGCAGAAATTGTTGTGATGTTGAACACAGTTTATAAGGACAGCACTATGGGAAAAACTCATGCATACGAGTGGTTTTCTCATTTCAAAAAAGGTGGACATCCAACAACTTCCCAAATGGACAAAATGAAGTCATTCCACCAGGTCAGACTGTTCACCAATCTTTCTATTTAGAGGTTATGAAAAGCTTGCACAACAGTGTTCGACAAAAAAGGTCTAATTTGTGGCAGATGGGACACTGGTTTTGCACCCATGACAATGCACTTGCTCACTCAGCCATCTCAGTATGCCAGTTTTGGGCAAAAAACAGCATGCCTCTCTTGCCCCATATGTATGATTGTGGAGTTGTATGTGCCCCTAATAAAATGATTTTAAAAAAAGAGAATGTGGCATCAGGATTGGAGGAAGCCTTATTAACAACCTGCAATATGCAAATGAGACACCTTTGCTTGCTGAAAAGTATGGAGGACAAGAATCGCTAATTAATGAAGATCAAGGACTGCAGCCTTCAGTATGCATGGGAAATCAATGTAAAGAAAACAGAAATCTCCTCTGGACCAAGAGAAATTTCATTATAAATGAAGAAAAAGTTGTGAAGCATTTCATTCTTACTTGGATCCACAGGCATTGCTTATGGAAGCAGTAGTTAAGAAATTCAAGGACATGTTGTGCCTTTGGCAAGTCTGCTGCCCCTCATCAGATGTCTTTAAGTGCTGAAGAGCAAGAGGTCACTTTGAGGACTGAAGTGCACCTGACTCAAGCCTCATGTGCACGTGGAAGTTTGAATTAGGATAAAAGAATTAGAAAGACTGCAGAATTTATTCATTGAATTATGATGTTGAAGAATATTGAAAGTACTGTGGACTTCCAGAAGAACAAACAAATCTGTCTTGGAACAAGTAATAAGAAAGAACAGTGAGCCCTCATCCCATGTACTTTGAACATATAATTAGGAAAAACCAATCCTTGTGTAGTAGTTACATAATCTCTGTCAACTTGATAAATAAATGTAGGGGTGGCTCACTTTTCAGTGAAACAAGTATATCAAGGTGATAATACCACTAGGGAAGTATGCATAACTTAGAATAATCAACCAAAGTTCAGGAGGCTTAGGAAACAAGGAACAAGAAGAAAGGGGTAAGTTTTGTTACATTGTGAGGATTGCAATCAATGAGATAACCCAAAATGCGTATGAATTGTTGAGTTTAATCTTGATTATCTGTTTTGTAAATCTTCACCCAATTCACAATAAAAAGGTTTTTTTTTAAAAAGAGACCTTTTTTGATTGTAGCTTGATGAACTAGAGTTAAAACTTTTAAAAAGAATACAAGAAAAAAAAGATAAAACGACAGAAAGTTACATGGTCAGATGTGATTACTGTTATTATTCTGTCATTTTGGTTTTAGTATCCAAAATATATTAAAGAGTAGGCGTAAATGATTAGCAGGAAAAGACCAGTCAAGAGATTGTTGCAGTATTCTAGCGAGAGATGATGCTGATAAATGGAACAGTCGGTACCGAGTTAGGAAGCATCTGGGCAGTTGAAAAGCAGGACGTTGCAGTGTGTGTCTAGAAAAGGAATCAAGTAAATTTCTGTCCAGGAATTATTCCTGAACTTCTGCTGGCCAGTTAGTAGTACCATTTACTGAAATATACTAATGACAACAGGTTTGAGGAGCAGATTATACATTTTGTTTGGGTTGTATTTTTAAGGTGACTTTTATATTGAATTAGGAAGTTTGTATAAAAGCCTGGAGTATACAACTTTCCTCTAGTTTTTTAATTTTTCCTCCGCCCCACTATCATGACCTCAGTTCTACCTTACAATTCTGGCTAGACCAGAGCATGTACACTGGTATAGATAAGAACTGGAAACATGGGGAATCCAGGACAGATAAACTCCTCAGGACTGATATTGAGAGTAGCCATACCAGGACAGTAAGGGGAAAGTAGGGTGAGAAATGGGGAACCAATCACAATGATCTACATATAACCCCCTCCCAGGGGGATGGACAACAGAAAAGTGGGTGAAGGGAGACTGGTTGGTGTAAAACATGAAAAAAAAATTATAAATTTTGAAGGGTTATAAGGGGAGGGGGGGGGGGGACGGGAAAACTGAGGCATTGATACCAAGGGCTCAAGTAGAAAAAATGTTTTGAAAGTGATGATGGCAACATATGTCCGAGTGTGCTTAACACAGTAGATACATGTATGGATTGTAATAAGAGTTGTACAGCCCCCCAAAAAATGATTAATAAAAATATTTTAAAAGCCTGGAGCTTTGAAGAAAGCTTAAGATAAAGTTTTAGAATTTTTAAATTTGGGAGTTCACGGGGAAATAACAGTAAGAAGACCCCCTTATCGAGGTCAAAGCAATGGGAAGTATTGGAATTTAGTGGGAGTCGGTGTCATTCCACAGCGCCGGTGAGGAGCAGTTGCCTGCTAGGTGCAGTGAGAGCTGAGACACAGACATGCAACTTCCAGTGTCACCTCTGGTGTCCTTCTGGAACTTTGCATTTGAACCCTAAATTATTTGGAGATCAATTTAGCATATAGCTTTTGTTTTCTGTTTTTCTTTCCCTTTTATTTCTAATTAAGGGCGCTTTTAATTTTCAGAGAATTCTAAGGAGCCCTGGTGACACAGTGGTTATGTGCTGGCCTGCGATCTGAAAGCAGCAGTTCAAAACCACCAGGAGCTCCGAGGGAGAAAGCCTGGGCTTTCTACTCCTGTAAACAGTTACAGTCTTCAAAGACATGGGCAGTAGCTCCCTGTCTTATACGGTTGCTAGGAGTCAGCATTGACTCAATATCAGTAAGTGAGTTCAGTGAGTATCTTCTACCCCTATGATGATTTACAGTCTCAGGAAACCCACACAGGCAGTTCTACTCTGTCCTGTATGGTCCCTACGAGTCAAAATCAAAAATAAGAAAGGAAAAAGGTATGTGCTAGCCCTCAGAACTAAACAGTTAATCTGTTAGAAAATAAACATTATATCATATTATTGATTGTGTATACCCCGATTTTGAAGATCTGTGGTTGGTGCAGTGGGGTAAGTGTTGGGCTGTAAGTCACAAGTGTGTGGTTCACACCCTCAAGCTGCTCCTCATGAGAAAGGATATGTGCTCTCCTGAAGGGTCACTGTGAGTCTCGAGCGACTTGATAAAGTTTTCAGCTTTATTTATTTAACCACACATTTCATCGTGGCAGGCCTTGTGATGTCGTAAACAATCCCAAGTTGATGCTTGGGTTCTTTCTCCATAGCCATCACTCAGAACATTTCTACATCTCCCAAGTTTCTGAACCGAATTTCAAAGTCCTTGCGTTTGAACAAGAGTGTATATACAATCTGTTCTTAACTTCCTCGTTCCTCCTTTCTTCTCATCAAAATTTCTTTGTATCTTCATCCAACCTTTTCCTTCTCTCAATCTGTGTAGAAGAATCACTTCTTTTCTCTCAAAATGAAATTTTCCATCTGTTTTTTTTCTTCCTTCTGACCCTCATGGGAAAAACTAGAGAAAAACAGAAAATGGAAAATATCTGTTATTTATATTGTTTTTATATGATATATATCCTATCTTATGTTTTATTAGATATATGTCCTATTCGTCATACTTGGTAATTAATTGTATAATTAATAGAGTCTGAGAAGCTTTAAAATTATTTTCTTTTGTACAATATGTTTATTATTTTATTATTAAAATATTATACTAATAAGTTATAAAGTACATTTGCTTTTTTTTTAATTCAGAAAGACTGGTGGTGGTGGCTGAACACTGTGCACAGAGTCTGGAAGACTTACTTCGAGAAAGGAAACCTGTGAGGTACTGTATAATCTTAGGGAAATTCAATGAAAAGCAGAAATTGGAAAACAAAAGACATTTTAACTAGAAGCTTCAGGGTTTGGGTTTCTTCAGTTTCTTGTATAATGATAAAGTTCAGGTACAAATTTCCCTTTTAAGAAATTTAATTTTCAGGCATCATAGAAATGCAAAATTAATATTGTTCATTATTCAGCCATTGTAATGCAGGCTTTCTCCAAAGTACTTGACAGAAAAAGACAAAATTCCTAAAGAAGAGAACTTGAAATTTTCTTAGTATTGAGTATTCCACTAACTGAGATTAAGATTATTTTCCTTAAAAGGGCACATATTAACTTCTCACAGGGCACTAGTATGTCTAGAGTCACAGTGAATTATGTGAAATAAAGTCCATGTTGTGTTAGTCTGGGTAGACTAGAGAAACAAATTCATTGACACTCATATATGTGTAATAGATAACTTTATATCACAGAGTAATTGTATATTAAGAAAGCATCCCAGCCCAGTCCAGTTTAAGTTCATAGGTCAGATATTAGCCCTTATGTCCAATACCAGTCTATAAATTCCTCTTCAGATTCACACACCACATGCAATGACACTGAATGCAGGAAGATCACAGGCCAGTGGGTGGAAAGTCTTGTGGATCTAGTGGCAGTAGAAGAATCTCAACGCTGACAGGGGTCTCCATGTGGCTCCTCCAGCTCCGGGGCTCTAGCACAGCTCCATGTGCCTCGTCAGCAGGAAGACAATGCAGAGAGAATCTGTGTTATCCCCTTCACACCCCCAAATGAGGTCATCAAGTTGCCACCTGATTGACAGACTAGACTCCATCTCTTTGCACGTTGACAAGAGAATATGTAACTGCCACACATGTTGAGGAATATTGTGAAAAAAAACCACAATATTGGGCAGAGTAGATAGAATGTAATGGTACCTGAATTAAATTAAATTATTTTATTGAATCAAGCTTACTTTCTGTCTATTAAGATGAGTATGTAATTTAACCTTTTATTACAAGTGTACTATTAAGTGACCTTCTTCATAGATATTCTGAAGTTATCTTAACATTTACCAAAATCTTTCTTTAGTGAACAAAACAATTGCATTTGAGCAATCAAAAAACTTGCCATGATTTTTATAGGGTTGTAAATTTGAAGAAATGTTTTTAATCACATTTGAAAAACTTTAAAAAGTTCAATCTAACCATGACCTTACTTAGTGTACAAGGGTAAGTCCAAAAAGCATTGCTACTAGTGCATACATGCACAGGCTTCGTCTTGTGTTTAAACATATCTCTGCGGTAACTGGATGGCTACAGACCAGTTCTCTTAGTAAAACACGTGTCTCAGTCTCATTTGGATGCCTTCTTTTCACTCACAATAATTGCTTCTGGGGTGATCTAAATTCAGAGGGATTGTAACTGTTTTGGGGGATTCCAAATGGATAATCTTGATAGGTTTTATTAAAAAGCTAATGACAGGGCCTCATGATGAATCAATTTTAAGGAAATTAAAAATGGTATTGGTGATGAAAAGACCAAGGAATTATGTCAAAGAGATTTTTTTCATTGTGACAATGCACCTGCTCATTCTTTGAGGTTAGCAAGAGCAGTCCTGCAAGCATTTGTTTGTAAATCTTATCCTATTCTCTTTACAGCTCTGGCCTTGCCCCTTCAGATTTCCTGTTTCTCAAAACTCAAAAAACATTCAAAAGGAACATGGTTTCCATTTTTATATGCCATCCATCTTTTATTTTGTTGTTTTTTTCCTTTAAGAACATACTGCTCTTGCTCACCTGTATAAGTTTATACTTTTCATTATAGGTCATTGCTGCTAGAAACAATTCTCTGGGAAGAGTAGGTGACAGTATAGTAAAAATCAATTCATTTGTAGCAACATCTTAAGAAAACAAGCAAACAAAAACCATCCCTATTTTACCCAAGTGTTTTTATATGAATCGCTTTTTTAAAAAATTTTATTTTATTTCATTGGTCTCTGTGTTAATTATTGTACCAGTATTAGGCTGTTTTAATTACTATAGCTAAGAATATGTGTTTTTTTTAAGTCATTTTATTGGGGGCTCATACAACTCTTATCACAATCCATACATCCATCCATTGTGTCAAGCACTTTTGTATATTTGTTTCCCTCATCATTCTCAAAACACTTGCTTTGTACTTGAGCCCTTGGTATCAGCTCCTCATCTGTTCCCCTCCCTCCCACACTCTCCCTCCCTCATGAACCCCTGATAATTTATAAATTATTATTATTTTGTCATATCTTAAACTATCCGACATCTCCCTTCACCCACTTCTCCGATATCCGTCCAGGGAGGAGGTTATATGTAGATCAATGTAATCTGTTCCCCTTTGTCCCTCACCTTCCCTCCAGCCTGTGAGATCACAAGGCATCGAAGGGATCAGGGATCAGGCATCAAAGAACAACAAAAGAAAAACCATAGCATTGTGAATGAGGGGGAGTGCTGAGTAGGGACCCAGGGCCCATCTGTCGGAAATTGGACATCCCCTTGCAGAGTGGCGGCAGGGAGGAGATGAACCAGTCAGGGTGCAGTGTAGCAATGAGGAAACATGCAATTTTTCTCTAGTTCTTGAATGCTTCTCCCCCCCTCCACTATCATGATCCCAATTCTACCTTACAAATCCTACTGGACAGGAGGATGCACACTGGTACACATAGGAACTGGAAACACAGGGAATCCAGGACAGATGATCCCCTTAGGACCAGTGGTGAGAGTGGTGATACGAATGCTTTTATATGGTCACTCTAGCCATGCTTTGTAATTCCCACATAATGATTGACTGGAACTCTGTAGCTTAATGATTTATGATTCACCAAGAAGTTGCCATGCAAATTAAGTGATTGATGGTCTACTGAAGGAATTGGTTCATGTGTGGCCTCAGTGAGAGGGTCCTGCATTGAAATTGACAGAAGTTGAGGAGGACATCATATAACCAAGAAGAATCTGGAGTGAAGCATGTCCTTTGGTCCTTTGCACCAATGACCCAGTCTCCCAGCACTGAGAACCTCCTAGAGCCAGAAGATAGCTGGTAACAATGAAAAGAGTGAGAAGCAGCAACCGGCTCAGAAGAACCATGTAGGAGTGTAACAATAGCAACAAAATAGTAGTGGTAGACAGGAGACTGTGGACAGCAGATGCAGTGGCCACAGCAAAGAGAGCTCAGTGTCTTTGGGCCTTGAGGCTTGCTGGTGTGTGCCTCTGAGTACTTGGCAGCAAAGCTAAGAGAGAGCTCTAACACTTGTCCTTGTAGGGCAGGGTCCTAATTGCTGTTTTGTGAGTATTTCCTCAGAGGATTCAATTCAGAGGGTTTTCTACAGCAGGGCAAAGTTAGATGCATCTGGGAAGAAAGATTTCAGAAGAGTTTTAAAAAATGTAATGCTTATGTAGCTTATGAGAGGCCTGAGTGTAGCTTTTGCAGGAGTTGGATACCTGCTTCCCTAGGTAGTGTGGACATTGCAGGCCTCGGTAGCATGACCAGAGGTAGCAGCAGAGGCTTAAAAGGGCTTTGCAGCAGAGCCTCAGAAGAACGTATGCAAGGGACTTCCCATCTCTAAGGCAAGGCCCACTGAGTCCTAGTGGCAAAGCACAACCCCAGCAGCATGGTGGTAACTGAAGGCAGTGTTGACAGGAGGACAGTATCTGGCTTTAGGTGCCTATGCAGCCACATAACAGTGAACATGGGTAATGTCGGAGATGGGGAGTGTTTTCCCTTTGGGAATCTGTTGCTATTATTTACTGTTTGCTTCTTACAGATAATAGCTTTTACTTTGCCAACACTGTCTAATGTGTCTGCCTTGATCACACATAGCTTGGCACCCATGGATGGTAGATGCCAGGAGGGATACTTGCCTCATTTCTGACAGTCTTAAGTTTGAGAAATAACCTGTCTGCATGTGTAATGCAGAAACAAAGACACGTGTATTCATAGATTGTGATGGTTTAGGTGTGATGGGTAAGCCAAACTTTGCTGGACCATGATTTTCAATGGTTTGGCATTCATGATATAGTCAACCCCTATGAAGAGAGCTGATATAATGGAATCACCTACATGATGAGCTCTTCTGTGAGCAATCAATTGAAAGGGCGTTTTGTCGAGATTGTCTGCTTCCAACATATGTGGACACGCAAGCAATACTTGCTTTACTAGATTTGTATCCTGCTTCTGGCTTATCACCTGATCTCCAGTTCTTTGCACTTGAGCCAGCAGTTTCCTCTATTGTCTGCTAATTCTGAGCCTTTACCCTCTGTAGACAGTGATCAACAGCCTGCCATCTTACCTGCTGACCTTAGATATATTAGCCTCTGCAGCTAGCAGCATATCTTCTGACCTGCTGATCTTGTGTCATCGGTCTGTACATCTACATGAGACAGGATAAGCTTATAGCCTGCCATCTGACTCATCGCCTTGGATTGGAACTTGCTAGCCATTGTAATTTCATGAGCCATTTCATTGTAATATACTGCCCTGAATGTGATTATATGGGTACATATGGAAGCTTCACTGGCTTTGCTTCTCTACAGAAGCCAGCCTCATACACTGCGCCTGAGCTAACTTAAAAAAACAAATTGAAAAACTAGTATAGATGATAAAACCCACCTATATTATGATTCTGCAATTTTACTCCTAGGAAACAGGCCTCCTTAAAATTGCACCTTTGGCACCTCACTTGCAGCCACTTAGTTCTAACCCTGCTTCATTATTTAACTAAGAGAAAAGTGTATATTCATCTAAAGATTTGTACAAGAATGTTCCTAGAAACATTATTCACCATCGTCCAAAACTGGGAAGAAATCAAATATCCAGGAGCTGGATAAACAAATTATGGTGTTCAGTAATAAAAAGTCATAAGCTACTGTTATATACAACACTTGAATGAATCTTAAGAATATTGTGTAGAGCAAAAGAAGCCAGATAAAGGATGGCAGCCTTTCATTTATGTGAAGATCTAAAACAATCCAAATTCATTCATGGTTTATAAGAATAAAAGTAATGGTTGATCCTGGTGGTGGGGAGAGAGTAATAGAAGAAATTATTTAAATGGACTTGAGGAAGCTTTCGAGGGTGATTGAATTTCAGATATCTTAACAGGTATATTACCTCATCACCTTTCTTCAATACATTTGTGCTTGCTTGCATGAGGATACAATTTTGTTGATAGAAGCATATCCTCTAAGGGAGGGGATAGGTGAACATGAGTAGGATTAAATGCATAATTCACATGATATTTTAATGCATTGCACTTTAAAATCATATTTCTATGTACTTAAAAATAGAACATATAGTAGCTTTTCAATACTGTAATTTTATTCAATTGACATGTCCAAGTTGTGTAAATAAAATACTAATTTTAACCATTCTGTTGATACATTACAAATCAATCATTTTCATGTGAACTTTAGAATATAAAATTCACTGCTTAATGCCTCTAAGTAGAAATTATTCAGATTAAATTTGAACTTGTTATCTGATCCCTCCATCTAAATTAGCTTTGTTGAAAACTATTTGATTGTTCTACATAGTTGGATTACATTAGTCTTTATGAATAGCCATTTTGCTTGCTGAGTTGGTGTACTGCAATTCTAATTAATTCTGTAACCTGTTTATGGAAAGTGAGAAGATGTTCTTATGGATCATGAATCAGTTCTTTTCCTTATACACAAAAATAAGCACCCTGCACCTGTAAGAAAAGCTGATGCAAAGTGAACAGGAAATCTTCTGTTTAGATAAGCTGCAATTTGAGCCCCGTGAGTTTTACTTGACCATCTGTCTCTAACTACTGCAGAACTGCCAGTTGTCTGGTAGTTATTCACAGCTGATTTTCTAAAGTTAAGTGCCATTTAAGTCTTATATCTGGATTTCACTTTTGGAAAAAAAAAGAATCCTTTGCAAAATTAGTCAGATGAAGAACAGGTTAATGAATGAACAGGTTAATTTCTCACAGAGAGAAATCTGTGCTGATTTACTAACTACTTTTCAAGAAAACTTTGATATTGTTTACCTAAGCAATGGTGTGATAAAACATTGTAGTACTTTGCATTATGATTATATTACATCTTAAGACTATTTCATATCACCCTGGAGGTGGGGTATTCTCTCTATATTTTTAATGGCTGTAAAACTCCTTTGAAAATTCATGTTATCCAAACCAAATAATAGTTTTTTACTATGATCTGGGGGAATGATCAAGTTAGTCCTTTATAAAGTAATGTTATCTGTACAAATAGTTTGTTAATGTGGTTTAAAGAAGAGAATTATTCACCATTTTCTTTATAGCCCATTCAGGCTTGAGTATAAGGAATTCACTTTTAGAGAAATCTGCTGTCTTTCCAGTGGTCTTTATATGTTACCTGTGCCAGAACATATGCTTGCCAAGATTTCTCTTCAGTTTCAGTTAAGTGATCACAATTATTTGTTGGAAACATAAAAGAACAGAATTTAATTAAATGCCTATAACCATGAGGTTTCAAGAAAAAGGACAACGTTTTGGAAGATTTTGTTTGAAGTCCTCTCATATTTGGTGCCTGTGAATCTACTTAATTGCTACTCTAAAGCTAGATTCAAGATACTGAAAAGAGGAGAAATTTAGACTTCAACTTTTCTTTGAAATATTTTCCAGTGAATGCCCCAAAAGGTGATACACCTTCATCATCCTTATTAAAGCAAGCATGAAGAAAAAGTTTGGCTTTTAAGTCTACATGATACGTGGAAAGTTTCCCTTCTCTATTAGTATTATTCAGAACTTACACGTTTGCAAAAAGTGCTTGCAAATATAGTCATGGGCATACATTCAGGAGAATTTTGGCATTTGCAATAGAGTTTCATTGTCCTCAAATTTGCAAGGGAAGGTGGGGTGGGCATTGTAGGCATCTTTCTTTTATAAAACACATTTTTTCATATGTTTTTAGGATTACAGTTTGAAAACTGACCAGAGAAGCATCAGTATTGTGGAGGTTATACATGGAGACTGTGGTGGGAAGCCAACTTTGTCTGTAGCTGTTTAGTAGCTTGATGGAAAACATGAGCTGACTGACTCGGATGAGTAAATTTTATTTGCCCCCGTTATAAGATTGCCTACTCAGTGAACTGGATACCCTAAGAGAATTTTGGACACACTCTGGAATTTGGTCCAGAGTTAGATAATGAGGGACAGATTACAGTCATCTGGAACAGAGTAGTCTTATTTTAGAATATAAGGTAGTGGTAGAAGCTGAGGCATTTATGCATTTTTGGCTATCAAAGACCCTAGTTTCAAAATCCATGTTAAATTATGGCTACAAGTTAAAAAAATTAAGGTTAAAAAAGGGTTTTTGGGTTTTTTTTTTAAGCAAAACAGATAGTGAGTATTAATACAGAACACACTCAGTGGCTTGCGATCTTTGCTTTCTTCTATTCTTATGTCCCAGGATGCATCCAGTACTATTAATATGATATTGGTGATATTTCTTATATCTCTACTGTTGTCTACATATTTTAGTTCAGGTATCCACTAACAAACACCATGGCTTACAGTCTTTTAACTGGTCTCCCTCCCTTGAGTCTATCCGTACTTGTCAGTCCTGCTTTCTACTGTTATATAAATATTCTTAAAGTTCAGCCCATTCCCTGCTGAAGCACATTTGGTGGTTCTGCACATTCTTTTTCTCTGAATACAGTGTAATTTATAGGTGTAAGATCTGACTCCAGTCACATTCTCTTTATGATTTCTAAATAGTGTACAAATAGGGCTAGTAGGGTTTTTTTTTTTTGTTACCACTATAAAGTTGTAGAGATTTATTGCCTGAGAATGGAAATGCACCATGAAGACTGCTATGTTGTCTTCGCCCAACCATACATCTCCAGTGTTTAGCACAATGTGTAAAACTTCTTCCAGTAATGTGGCTCCCTATGTGCTTTTCATCTCACACAAACCGTAACTGATATGTTGCTTCAATAAAGCAGTATAATACGTTGCTGCTCTCTGTTAGTAAAACACCATTCCTTTTCTAGCACATCCTTTCTTGCATATATTACAGAATTAAGGAAGGTGTGGATCAGCTTCTCCAATCATAAATGTTTTGACACCTTTACTTATTCATTTTTCTGTCTCTTAAAGTTGTTAGCATAAGGTTAATCGATGGTAAATCAATTAGTGAATAAACGAATTACATTTGAATTCAATCATGTAATTTTGAATTTTTTTTTCTATAATCTTCTTGTAATCATGTGTCAGATTTTTATTTCCCAAACAAATAAGCTTGGGTGAAGATATGGTAGAAATAGTATCCTGTTAATTAATTTATAATTTTCTTTTAAAGTGCTTTTAAGATAAAATGATTTTCCAGATTACTTGAAACAAATTTTGATTGGTTAAGAGCATATCATGATTTGTTTATTTAATAATTTTTAATAATTGTTGACCTCTTTGTGTGTGAGGAACTCAATAGTGATGCTACTCAACAGTTCCAACCTACCAGCTGCGCCACAGATCAAAGATTCGTCAGACTGCTTCTGTAAACTGTAAAGATGTATAGCCTCAGAAACTTTGTGAAGAAGTTTTCTGTCATAAGACCATTCAGACTCTGAATCATCTGTCTCCAGGACAGCAGATTTAATTGGTGTTCAAAGTGTTAATTTATGCTGTTGGGAAATAATATCGTATATTATTCACTTACTGTGCATTATTGTTAATGTAGCTAACATTTAATTTCTTATTACTATATTGTAACTAAAGCATTCATTTGATCTGATTTTGATGTCTTTATGGCAATATATTCTCCTTCCCTCCTCCCTTCCTTTTTTGTTTTTTGAACTTCCATACGTGGGTACTTATGAGTGTTGCTGCTGTTAGGTGTTTTGCACTCGTTCTTGACTCATTGTGACAGAGAATTGTGCCGTAGCGTTTTCTGCGCTGTGCTATTTACAAGAATGGATCCCTAGGTCTCTCAGAGCTATTATAGGTTATGTTCAAATGGTCAACCTTTCAGTTAGTAGTTGAACATTAACTACTTTGTGTCACTAGGTCTCTTTTATTAATAAATAGTACCTAGGAAAAGTCACAAATGGAAGTGACAGACAATAAAGATGTATTTGTATTACTCTAATAATAATGAAGATCCGAGGCTACCGCCTTCAGTACAGGTCACAAGACAACGTAAAGGAAGTATAAATCCTTACAACTGGACCAATAGACAACCCTATCATAAATAGAGAAAACAATTAAAGTTGTCAAGGGTTTCGTGTTACTTGAACCTACAATAAATCTGCATGTAAGCTGCACTTAAGAAAAATAAAATAGATTGCATTGGTTAAGGTGCTGCACAGACCTAATAGTTTTGAGTCTTGAGAAGCAAAGATGTTACTTTGGGGACTAAGGTGCCTGTGGCCCAAGCCGTGACATTTTTAATTGTCTTATGTGCATTTGAAAGCTGACAATGCATCAGAAAAGCTGGACTAGAATTGCAGCATTTAAACTGTGGTGTGGGTGACAAACACTGAACGTGCCTCAGATCATCATAAGAACAAATACATCTTTCTTGGAGGACTGTTGTACAGTCAGAATACTCTGAGAACAAGCCTGTTGAGAAGGGTGACACCGTGGCTGCGGCACTAGATTTAAACATAACAACAGTGGTGAGGGTGGCACAAGGCTGGATGGTGGTCTTTCGTGACTGACTCAGAGGCACCTAACAGGAGCGGTATGGAGTTGAAAGTTTGATCAGTATCATTGTAGAAGAGAGGAATTCACAATAACTCATTCCACATTTTCTCCCAAGTCTGTCTCAAATTCTAAGTATTCGCTGACTGGTCAGCATATTATTGAAAAGAGAATCATCTGAGTGTGATAGACTTTCTGCAAAACTATTAAGAGGGAGTAGGTATTTAGAAAAAACCTTTTCTAGGCAAATGTAAGTGAGTTTCAGGCAATATTTGTCTGATTTCATTAGATCTTTAAGGAGCTCTGCTGGCACAGTGGGTTGGGTGATTGACACCTCGCCAGAAGTTCAAAGCCATCAGCCACTCCGCAGCACAAAGGGGTGGCGGTCGGCTTCTGCAAGATGCCAGCTTCTGAATCCCTATGGGGCAGTTCTCCTCAGTTCTATAGCGTCTTAGGAATTGGAATCCACTAGATGGCAATGGATTTGATTTGGTGTTTTAATTAAAATTTTAGATTATAAACTAAGTAGTTAATGGAATTAATATGTAACTTATAATTGACTTCATTAATTAACATAGTGAACATGGTTTTTTATTAGCTATACATTGTTGGCTGGATTGCTATTAGTTGGAGTCTCGTCAGCTGGACTTTTGGTGTGTTTGAGGGCATGTTGTGACTGTGGTGTCGGTCAGTCTGAGGGAGGGTTTCCCTCTTTTCTGCCAGGAACTGTGATGTTTTCTCCTAGACGGTCATCTTTCCCGATAATGTGCCCAAAGTAACTGAGTCAGCATCTCACTCTCCATACTTCCTAGGAGCACTCTTCTAGTTCTTCTAAGACCGGTTCATTTGGGTTCTAGTGGTCCTCAGCAGGTTCATTTCTCTTCTCCAGTACCACTGTTATCATGTGTCAGTTCTTTTGGTTTGTTTTCCCATTCTCCAATTTTTGCACAAATATGAGACAATTGAAACACTCTGGCGTGGGTTAGACATACCTTAGTTATTAAAGTAATATCTTTACATTTTAGAACTTTAAAGAAGCCTTTTACAACAGATTTGGCCAATGCTATGTATTCACTGATTTCAAAGTCAGTGGTTCAAATCCACCAACCAATGTTCAGAAAAAAGAGGATTCTGCTCCTGTAACGGTTTATCTTTAGGAGTAGTTTTACTCTGCCCTGCAAAGAGAAAGCTAAATAGTGCATAGTTGTAGTATTGCCATGTAAGAATGAGAGCTGGTATTATCCTGCTTTTAACATTTCAAAATAAATTCAAAGCTGAATTCCATGTGAAATCTCAAAATTTCTAAATGTTACAGATTAATTTAAAAGTATTAAAATACCACAGTTTCGCCAAAGCTGAGTAATAAACTCTTTCAAAGAGCACCTTGATTTTTTTTATCAATTTAAAAAGTTTAATTATGTACAATGTACATATCTTCACCTTGGGAAGTGGGTAAGAAGAAATGGGGTCTGTAAACATTTTGTTTTTGTAAGCAAGGATCTGTTTAGTAAAGTTTATTTCTTTGGAAACATCTTTAGGAAGGACCCCGTGAGGCTGCTCTACCCTGTCCTGCTGTCAGTCAGCATGGCTCAGCAGCAGTGGACTTAGGGTCGGGGTTTGGTGTTATATTTCCCACTTTGTAAATTTGCAAACGGAGGCAGTATGAAGTTGGAATACCCCCAAAGCATTTAAGAATCTCCTGGCTTCCTGTCTGAACCTTAAACCTCTAGACTATGTTTCCATATGTTTTTCATTTTATCAAAGTAATTTTTGCCGAGAAAGGTAAGTTATCTAGTATTCAAATTAGAAAGTTGATTTCCCAATTTGTTGTACTCCATCAAGGACTGTGGTGCTCCTTGGGTAAAAGTTTCTTCCTGTGTAGGATCCCTGTGAGTGGAATCCACTCCCTGGCAGTGGTTTGGTTTGGGGTCAGTGACTTCCTGGAATAGGTATGACCCATTCCAGCAGTGAAGCTTTTCAGTCTCGTTTCTTTGGAGTCAGAGCTCAGTGGTAAAATAGTGCTCAGTCTCACAACTTAGAGACATATGGACTGACTGATTTTCCTTAGATTTTGGGTAGCAGTTAAGCAGTATAATTTCTGTTTCAAAGCAGCTGAATTTAGGACATAATGGTCCTTAAATTTAATATTGATGGTATCATTTCACCAATGTAGGGAAATTATTTGTTTCCTTCACTCAAATAAAAAAACTTTAGGCTTTATTTTTCTTATCCGAATTATAGAATATAGACCAGTTCATCATTAAAAATTATTCAGTAGTTGACTTCTTTCTTTTTGCGGTTCACAAAGGAGAGTTTGTGTAAAAGACAACTGAGGGTCACATGGTTGTTGTTATCAAAGCGTTAGTATTTTGTTTCTCCTCTCTAAATCACACAGTAGCTAATGATATTTCATTTGTTTGGTTTTTTTTCCCTCTTAGCAGTTTTCCTCAGGCAAATACAAAGTAAGGAAAGTTTTTGACCAAAAGGAAAATTTCTGAGAGAGGGATCAGGTTTTATAAGGTGAAAGAACATCTTGAACTCATCGGATTCAGAACTGTTTCCTCCCTTGATTTTCTGACAATATGGGTGTTTTGGCTTATGGAGTGGCCCTTACAAATATCATGGATCTGAGAAAATAGCATGTGTGGTTTTAGGTACCACCTATACATGAATGACTTCCAAATCTATCTCAGCAGCCCTGACCCTTCAGTCTTTTTCCTGGAAATCTGAATAGCATCTGTCTTGGAAGAACGGCAAAAATTTAAAAGATCAATAGTTTGAAGCCAATAAGAATCTCCCTTAAATTAATTAATCTAATCCCCAGTTTTAGTAAGATATTAACAGCATTATTCTGTAATGCACCGTGCCCGGGTTCATTCCTGAATCTTTCAATAAATAATGAGAGCGCAGTGGGCAAGGTATGTTTTCAGCAAGTGTGTGCACCCAAGGTGTTTTTGTGTTCTTGGCAGACTGGAGGATTGCACATTCTCCCTTATAAATTAAGACTGGTTATACATTACTTTTTGACATATTTTCTTCAGCTATTATTTTTATTGGCGATGAGGAATTTAGTCTATTTATCTCTACCCTCGTTTAGCACCCTGTCCTGCTATACATTTATTGAACACCTATTATTTGATATATTATTTATTGAACACCTACCTTGTAGGTTCTATGGTAAGTATAGAGGGTTAAAGTAAAAAATGCTAGGACTTACTTTAGGTACAATAGGAGAGACAAAACTATACAGAAACTTAAAAAATCAAAAGCAAATATCCCATTTCAAGGGGCGCAATTCTCTTTCATAGTAACCCTTTAAGATGATAGAACTTCTCCATTGGCTTTTTGAGACTGTAAATGTTTATGGAACCAGACAGTCTCAGCTTTTTTCCCATGGAGCATCTGGTGAGCTTACACCACTGACTTCTTAGTGAGCATAGCCCATTGTAACCCAGTGTGCCACTAATGATGTTTTTGTGTGCCATTATGTTGGTTCTTACCCATAGCAACCCTATGTCCAACAGACTGAAACACTTCAACATCCTAACAATTGTTATGTTGGATACAGTTAATAAGTCCTGCAATGATGTTCTGTTGAAATACAGTAAAGGAGAGTAGTACATTTCTTCTTCCAGGGTATAGAACAGAAGAAATAATAGAAAAACTAATAGGTCAATGATGCTAGACCTAAATTTATGATTTATGAATTCATAAGATGCACAATTCAATAAGATGAAATTATTGATAATCCTAGGTGTATGTGTGTGTACAGTCATGCATGAGGGAGTTTCAAAGAGTGTGAAAAGATAGTGGAATTTTTTAATGAACCTTTAAAAATTCCTCTCATTGATGAGCCAGTCAGGGTACAGTATAGCAATGATGAAACATACATGTTTCCTCTAGTTCTTTAATGCTTCCTCCCCCCTCCCCACTATCATGATCCCAATTCTACCTTACAAATCCAGCTAGACCAGAGGATGTACACTGGTACAGATAGGAGCTGGAAACACAGGGAATCCAGGACAGATAAACCCCTCAAGACCAATAATGGGAGTAGCAATACCAGGAGGGTAAGGGTAAGGTGGGATAGAAAGGAAAACCAATCACAAGGATCTACATATAACCCCCTCCCTGGGGGATGGACAGCAGAAAAGTGGGTGAAGGGAGACGTTGGACAGTGTAAGACATGACAAAATAATAATAATTTATACATTATCAAAGGTTCATGAAGGAGGGGGTGGCAAGGAGGGAGAGCAAGAAATGAGGATACCAAGGGCTCAAGTAGAAAGCAAATGTATTGAGAATGATGATGGCAACAAATGTACAAATGTGCTTGACACAATTTATGTATGTATGGATTGTGATAAGAATTGTATGAGCCCCCAATAAAGTGATTTTTAAAAGAAAAAATTCCTCTCATTTTTTAATTCTATTTTTTCATGAACTGTTTGAAGCCCCAATACATATGTATGAAGCATAACACAAGATCTAGAACAAACTATGAAATATGGGTATCAAGAAGGTACTAAGTGAGGGAACAGAGAAGACTCAGAAAATGAGAGGGCTCAAGTCGTGATGAAATTAGAGGACAGAGCCTCAGAAATGAGAAACAGAGAAGTGTATGCATGTTAGGCAGGGTTCTCTAGAGAAACAAAACCAGGACACTTAGGATTATATGTGATCATATATATATATGATTATATAAAAGGATGGGTTTATATAACAAGAAGGACTATAACAACTAATTACTCCACACAGCAGTACAGAGGGCTCATTTTAACAAGGAGTAGAGAGCAGAGTCTTCCCTTGGGCAAGACAATCAGGATGGGGCAGCTGTAGAAGAAAGATGAGAAGTTGAGGCATAGCAGAGGCCAGTAATGCCAAGCAATCGCTGGATCCTCAAGAAGCATAGTGAATCAGGTCTGATGGAACCTCAAACTTTAGTGATGCACGTACAGCAAGGCTACAGGATCCATGGGTTGGCTTGGCCCACAATACCGTAGCATACCAGTGAGGCAAAGGACAAGCTCAGTCACCAGAGCGCCTGTCTGATTACTGGGGAGAAAGAGGGAAGAGGGCTGGCCTTGAAAAGCCATTTATCTCATTGCAACCTGGTTAAACTCTGCCCCTTGGTTCCTTTGGAAGCCTAGTTGGCACAGTAAACCTAACTATCACAGTACAAGATTGTTTTTAAAATCTGTGTATTGAAAGTAAAAACATTAGAGATTGAGAAGTATCTCATGGTAATAGCTTGTATTTGGGAATATTCACATGGGCTAGATGAAAACCTGTAGCTTTTAACACATGAAGCAAACCACTCTCTAAAGGTATTAAACCAGTGTTCTTTGCCTCATGTGATTATGTTTTAACTCAAACTAAACTTACTGCCATCCAGTCAATACTGACTCGGTGAACTACCTGAACCAAAAAGTGACAGATGGCTTAGGAATGATGAAAACGGACCCACACAGTATAAATTTCTTTTAAAATACATCTGGAAAAAACTGAAAAAAAACATACTTCCAATTCTAAAGCGTAATGTATGTGATAACATTATACCATGGTCAAAATTTAAATACAACCAAGTTGATTTTTGTCCTCAAGTAATCAGCAATTGTTTCTTTTGTTGTGGTTGTTGGTGGTAGATTTTTCTCTTTTAGTTTTTCTCTTTCCCAAACTCTATAACTTTTGGAGATATACATTTTATCTCTCACCACTCATTTGTCAGTTTGTGATCCTATGGTGGCTTGTGAAACTGGAAGCTATACACTACGGCTATTTCACATACCTGTGGGGTCACCCAAAGTGAATAGGTTTCAGCATAGCTTCCAAAATAAAAAAGAATAGACTGTCAACTTGGAGGAATTAGCTGCCGAAAACATTTTACATTGCATCAAAACTCTGTCAGATACTGGAGGCCTAATGAATAGAAGCAGACCAATGTCAGAGATACTGTGAGAAGATGAGCCCCTCAGGTCAGAAGGCACCCAAAATATGACTCAGAAACACCTGTCTTCTCAGAGTAAAATCACATGACCTGAATGGAGTAAGATCTGTGGCAGTAAAGGCTCCAGGACTTTCATTGGATGGTGGGCATGGTTTAAAATGAGATGGGAAAAAATACAGCTGTAAAAATCTGTTAATATCTGGAACCTGGAATATATGAAATGTGAATCTAGGAAAATTGGAAATCACCTGAAATAGAATGCATAAAAATCAATATCCTAGGTGTTATTGAGCTGTAATGGATTGGTATTGTCCATTTTGCATCAGAAAATTATTTTGTTTCCTTTGCTGGAATTAATCACAATCAGGAGGAATGGCATTGCATTCATAGCCGAAAAAAAATTTTCAAGATTTACCGTGAAGTACAAAGCTATCTGTGATAGGGTTCTATCTGTCTGCATATAAGGAAATCCAGCCAATAAAACGATTACTCAAATTTATGCACCAACCACTAAAGCAACTGATGAAAAATGAATAATATTCTATACCAACATCTTCAGTCTGAAATGGATTATTGATAATTATTGGTGATTTGAATGCAAATTTTGGAAACAAAGAGGAAGGAATAGTAGGGGGAAAATGGTCTTGATGATAGAAGTGAAACTGGAGATCACATGATAGAATTTTACAAGACCAATGATTTCTTCAAACAAATATTTTTTTTAAGAACACAAAAGGCAAAGTTACACGTGGACTTCTCTAGATGAAATAAACAAAATGAAATTGACAACATCTATGGAGAAGTTCAATATTAGCAGTTCTAATCAGGCCAGGGTCTGAGTATAGTAAAACTAAAACTGAAAAACTAAAAGAGTATAGTAATGACCATCAATTGCTCATATGTAAGTTCAGATTGAAGCTGAAAAAACTTAAAACAAGTCCACAAGAGAATACACAGTACCGAAAAGAACTCATCAACATTTCTATTTCAGAGGTACCATATGAGTAAGCACCAGTGGTACTGAAGGAAGTTCAAGCTGCACTGAAAGCATTAGCCAAAAACAAAGCCCCGGGAATTGATGGAATACCAGTTGAAATATTTCAACAAACTGCTGATGAAGCACTAGAAGCACTCACTGGTCTATACCAGGAAATTTGGAAGACAGCAACTTGGCCAACGGACTGGAAGAGATCTTTATTTGTGCCCATTCCAAAAAATGTGACCCAAAAGCATGTTTAAATTATAGAACAAATTCATTAATATCACATGTACATAAAATTTTGCTGAGGGTCATCTAATAACAGTTGCAACAGTACATTGATAGGGAGCTGCTAGGGATGACGGCTGAATTCAGAAGAGGACATCAAACAAGGGATATCATTACTAATGTCAGATGGATCTTGAATGAAAGGAGAGAATACCAGAAAGATGTTTACTTCTGTTTTATTAACCATGTCAAGGCTTTCAACAGAACAAGTTATAGATAACCTTGAGAAGAATGGGAATTGTTGAAGATTCCATTGTGCTCATGGGAAACTTGTCTATTGATCAAGAGGTAATTGTGCTAACAGAACAAGGGAATACTTCATGGTTTAAAATTAGCAAAGTTCTGGGTCAGGCTGCTATCCTTTCTCCATGTTTATTTAGTCTTTAAGCTCAGCAAATAATGTTGCATCAGGATTGGAGGAAGGCCTAACTAACAACCTTCGCTATGTAGATAACACAACCTTGCTTGCTGAAAGGGAAAAGGGCTTTAAACACTTGCTGATGAAGATCCGTTATTGTGGTCTTCAGAATGGATTACAACTCAATGTAAAGAAAATAAAAATGCTCACAACAGGACCAATAGTTAGCATCCTGATAAATGGGAAAAGATCAAGATAAAAAGAAAAGATCAAAGTTGTCAAGTATTTGATCTTACTTGGATAAATGCTCATGAAGTAACAGTCGAGACATCGAAGGACCCATTGCATTGGGTAAATTTGCTGCACAAGACCTCTTTAAAGCCGAGATGTTACTTTGAGGACTAATGTGTGCTTGAACCAAGCCACAATATTTTCAATTGTCTCATGTTCATGTAAAATTTGCACACTGAATAAGGAAGCCCCAAGAAGATTCTATAATACTAGGGAAGAATATTGAAAGTACTGTGAGCTGCCAAAAGAACAAACAAATCTGTCTTGGAAGAAATACAGCCAGATGCTTCTTGGAAGCAAGTATGGCAAAGCACATCTTATGTACTTTGTACACATTTTCAGATGACATCTGTCCCTCGAGAAGGACATCACGCTTAGTAAAGTAGAAGGGCAACAAAAGAAGAAGGCCCTCAATAAGATGGATTGACATAGTAGCTGCAACACTGGCCTCAAACATAGGAACAATTGTGAGATGGCGCAGGACTGTGCATTGCCTTATTCTATTGTGCGTAGGGTCTTTATGAATTGGAACCGACTTGATGGCACCCGGGAACAGCACCATTTGATCTCATAAATGTACCAAAAACATTTCCTTGTTTAATTTTCCACTGAACACAGAAAGGCTCTGGTACCTTAATCACTCTTATTTAAAAACCTTTTATAAATTTACTGTTCCCTCTAACTATATTGTCGGCCTCTTAGTTATAGGGAGTAAGTCTTCCTTTTATCATCTGAGGGACTGATATGATAATAGGCACCTAATAGCCATTCATTTAATGTGCTTGAGTGTAAAGGAACATATCTTAACATGTAATCTTGCTTTATTAGAAAACAGTCATATTATGTTATATGATATTATAGAATAATAACCAGAAATTTTATGCTCATTAAACTTGCTCATAGAGTTTTGGGAACAATTGTAGCTGAGGAAATGCTACCACTTAAGTCTCCCAAGTAACAATGGTAATTGAAAATTTCTAAGAGGAGAATACTTTCTGACATGAAGTGTAATTTATATTTTCCAGGTTCTTTATGGGTTTGTCTGTAAATAAAATTTCGATGTGAGAATTGGGTAGTATACAATTTTATTGTTTTGTGTGAGCATATGGTCTGGATTGCCATCTATTAATCTTAAATATTTTCAAGTCCAGGTATAACTAAACTGTAGCACTGGACTGTTATGGACTATGATAATTTTTTAAAGCTTTGCTTTTATATTGTAATTTCATTACAAAAAAAACAAGCCCATTGCCATGGAGTTAAATCAGCTTTATGAGAACTCTAAGGATTCTTAGACTTAAGGCTATAAATCTTTATGGAAACAAAAAGTTTCATCTTTATTTCATAGTGGGTCTAATAGGTTTGAACTGTTGACCTTGCAGTTAGCAGTCCAACTTTTATCTACAGTGCAGCTACTTAAAAAAAAATTTCCTTGACCTCTGTGATTAGCAGTGTTAAAAAACACAACTTTAAAGATTAAAAGAATACAAACCTTTACAACCACTAATTCTTCCTTTCCTCGTTAAAAATGATAACATTTTTAAAAATCTT